>NW_022196899.1:25822677-25826558 GCF_008632895.1 Mastomys coucha
ACAACCACCACCACAACCACTACCATTAACAACAACAACAACAATAAAATAACCTGAATCAACAATCATTTATTATTGATCACCATTATCAATGGTGTCAATTCCCCAATTAAAAAAAAAAGACTCAGACTAACAGACTGGATGTGAAAACAGAATCTATCATTCTGCTGCATACAAGAAAGACACTTCATTATGGAAAGACATTACCTCAGAGTAAAAGTGGTGGAAAAATATTTTTCCAAGCAAATAGACCTAAGAAACAAGCTGACATAGCGATTTTACTATCTAACAAAATAGACTTCAAGCCAAAACAAATCAAAGACATAGAGAAGGACACTACATACCCATCAGAGGTAAAATCACCAAGATGACATTTCAATTCTTACTATCTGTGCCCCAAACAAAAGGGTACCCAAGTTTGTAAAAGAAAAACTATTGTACCTTAAATCTCATATTGACCCTTACACATTGATAGTGGAAGACCAGTACCCAACTCTAACCGCTAGACAGGTCATTCAGACAAAAACTAAATAGAGAAATTCTGGAGCTAAGAAACATTACAAATCAAATGGACCTAATAGGTATTTACAGAACATTTCACCCAAACACAAAGGGATAAATCTTCTCTGCACCTCATGGAACTTTCTCCTTAGCCACATACTCATAATAAAAGCAAGTCTCAGCAAACACAAGAAAATTGAAATAACTCCCTGCATTCTATCAGATCAATGTGGATTAAAGCTGAATATCAACAACAACAGAAATAATAGAAAGCTGACAAACTCATGGAAACTGAACAACACTCTACAAAATGAAAACATGAGTCAAGACATAAAGAAGTTAAAGATTTTATAGAATTCAATGAACGTGAATACACAATTTGCCCAATTTGCATTAAGGAGGTGCTAACAGGAAAGTTCATAGCACTAAGTGCCCACATTTTAAATACATGGAGAAATCTCTTAGTACCAACTTATAGCACACCTAAAAGTTCTAAAACAAAATGAAGTAAACACACCCAAGATGAGATGTTGGCAGGAAACAATCAAACTGAAGACTGAAATAATTAAAATGGAAAGAAAAGAACAATACAACAAATCAATGAAAAAAAGTTGGTTCTTTGAGAAAATCAACAAAATAGCTAAATCCTTATTCAACATAACTAAAAGTAGAGAGATAATATCTAAATTAACAAAATCAGAAATGAAAAGGGCTCATAACAACAAAAAAAATGAGGAAATTCAAAGAATCATAAAAATGTACTTTAAAAATCTACACTCCACCAAATTAGAAAATCTAAAAGAAATGGATAATTTTCACAATAGGTACCACTTACCAACATTAAATCAAGATTAAAGAAATGGGGGCTGGTGAGATGGCTCAGCGGTTGAGAACACCAACTGCTCTCCAAAGGTCCTGAATTCAAGTCCCAGTAACCACATGATGGCTCACAACCATCCTTAATGAGATCTGACGCCCTCTTCTGATGTGTTTGGAGATATCTGCAGTGTACTTACACGTAACAATAAATAAATCTTTAAGATAGATAGGTAGATAGATAGATAAAGAAACAATTTCAATATACCTATAATTCCTAGGGAAATAGAAGCAATCATTAAAAGTCTCTCAATCAGAAAAAGCAAAGGAATAGATAGATGGTTTTAGCACAGAATTCTACCAGACTTCCTAAGAAAAGCTAATGCCAATACTCCTCAAATTATTCCACCAAACAGAAACAGAAGAAGCATTTCCCAGTTAATTTTATGAGGCCACAGTTACCCTGATGCCCAAACTACATAAAGACCCAACAATGAAAAAAATTACAGACCAATTTTCCTTATGAATGATACAAAAGTGATCAACAAAATACTTGTAAACCAAATCCAAGAACACATCAAAAAGATAATCTACCATGATCAAGTAAGCTTCATCCCACAGATGCTGGGATGATTTAACATTTGAAAATCAATAAATGTAATCCACCATGTAAACAGACTAAAAGGCAAGCACATTATCATATCATTAGATTCAGAAAAGGCCTTTGTCAAAATCCAACACCCCTCCTTGATAGAAGTCCTGGAGAAATTGGTGATACAAGGAATATGCCTAAACATAATAAAGGCAATTTACATCAAGCCTATATTCAACACCAGATTAAATGAAGAGAAACTCAAAGAAGTTACATGAAAACAGAGAACAAGACAAGATTGTCCACTCTCTCCATAGCTATTAAATACAGTACTTGAACTTTTAGTTAGAGCAATAAGACAACTGAAGGATGTATTAAAGGGGATACAGATTCAAAAGGAAGAAGTCAAAGTATTGTTATTTGCAGATAATATGATAGGTCGCATAAGTGACCCTAAAAATTCACTGGAGAACTCCTACAGCTAATAAACATTTTCAGCAAAGTAGCTGGATACAAGATTAACTCCAAAAAAAAAAAAATCAGTAGCCCTTTTATATACAAATAACAAATGGACTGAGACAAAAATCAGGGAAACGTCACCTTTCACAATAACCTCAAATAATATAAAATTTCTTAATGTAACTCTAACCAAGCAAGTGAAAGACTTATATGATAAAATCTTCAAGTCTTTGAAGAAGATAGAATAATCTCCTATGCTCATTGTATTAACACAGTAATAAAAGGCCATCCTTCCAAAGCAAGCTACAGATTCAGTGAAATACCTACTAAAACTCCAACACAATTCTTCACATACCTGTAAAGAATAATTCTTCACTTCATATGGAAAAATTAAAAATTCAGGATAGCGACAGAAAGACACTGTCTCAAAACAAAAAAGACATTGAATTCATAATCAAAGGTGTCTCATCAAAAGTCAACAGGTGCCACAACACCCAGAGGAAGCTCCACTCCCAGGTGCTCTGACACGCCCAGGATCAGAGGTGAGCAGGAACCAACATCTGTCCGAACACTGGGAGTAACTGGGTCCAGCGGGACCAGGCACACAGGAACTCCGCCAGCCCCGTGACTCGGGTTCATTCCATTCTGTCTGGGTTAGTGTTCTTAGCAGACCTTGGGCACAAGCTCTGCAGCCAGTCCCACAATACACAGAGAAAGCCACACTCCCAGGTGATCTAACAAGCCCAGGATCCCAGAACCACAGGATAACAGAGACAGCTTGACTGAAGAGTTCTGACACAACAAGGATCACAGGAAGGACAGGCTTCAGTCAGATTTAGCAAAGACAGGTAGCACTAGAGTTAACCAGATGGAGGGGGGCAAGCTTAAGAAAATAAACAACACAAACCAAGGTCACTTCGAATCATCAGAACCCAATTCTCCCACCATAGCAAGTCCTGGACACACCATCACACCAGAAAAGCAAGATTCAGATATAAAATCACTTCTCATGATGATGATACAGGACTTTAAGAAAGACATAAATAGCACCCTCAAAGAAATACAGGAGAACACAGGTAAAGAGCTAGAAGCTCTTAAAGAGGAAACACAAAAATCCCTTAAAAAACTACAGGACAACACAATCAAACAGGTGAAGGAAATGAGCAAAACCATCCAGAATCTAAAAATGGAAATAGAAACAATAAAGAAATCAGAAAGAGAGGCAACCCTGGAGATACAAAACCTACGAAAGAAATCAGGAGACATAGATGCAAGCATCACCAACAGAAAGCAAGAGATAGAAGAGAGAATCTCAGGGGCAGAAGACACCTTAGAAAACATTGACACAACAGTCAAAGAAAATGCAAAAAGCAAAAAGCTCCTCACCCAAAACATCCAGGAAATCCAGGACACAATGAGAAGAACAAACCTAAGGATAATAGGTGTAGAAGAGAGTGAAGACCTCCAACTTAAAAGGCCAGTAAATATCTTCAACAAAATTATAGAAGAAAAC
>NW_022196899.1:25829367-25845058 GCF_008632895.1 Mastomys coucha
AACAACTTTTATAATACTTACTTTTATTGTTATAATATTTTATAAATTTTAAGGAATACGACAAAAATGACATTGTAGGTATTAAAGGGGGGGTCTATGGGAAGAGCGGTGGTACAAAAGGGGAACAAGAATGTGATTCAATTCTATTTAATTAAAATATGTTTTTAAATGTTAACAAATTCAGATAAATTGAAATCATGTAACTTTTCTCATCATAATGCAATAAAAGTTTAAAAAAAAATTTAGGATAGCTAAAACCATCCTGAACAAAAAAAGAACTGCTGGAGTTCTCACTATTCCCTATTTCAAGTTGTACTACAGAGTTATAGTAATAAAAGCCACATGATGTTGGCATAAAAACAGACACACTGATCAATGGAATTGAACTGAAGAGACAGACATAAAATCATACACATAGAGACAACTGTTTTTTTATTAAGAAGCCAAAAAAAAAAAAAAAACCCACTGCAAAAGACCGCATCTTCAACAAACGGTGCTGGTCAAACTGATGTCCAAACTAGAAGAATGCAATAGATCCATACCTATCAAGTCCAAGTGGATCAAAGTTCTCAACATAAAATCAGATAAACTGAACTTGGTAGAAGAGAAAGTGGGGGATAGCCTTGAATGCATAGGAGACAGCTTCTTGAATAGGCACTGAGATCAGCAGTTAATAAATGGGACCTCACAAAACTAAAAAGCTCCAGTAAGGAAAAAGACACCATCAAACAACATGGCACCAGCCTACAAAATGGGGAAATATTTTTACCAACTTCACATCTGATAGAAGACTAATATTCAAAATATAAAAAGAATTCAAGAAACTCACCATCAAAAAACCTAAAGCCCAATTTTAAAATAGAGTACAGGTCTAAACAGAGAATTCCCAATTGAGGAATTTCAAATGGCTGAAAAACACTTAAAGAAATATTCAACATCCCTATCTATCAGGGAAGTGCAAATCAAAAATATTTTGAGATTCCATCTTACACCTTTCAGATTGGCTAAGATCAAAACCACAAGTGACATCTCATGCTAACCAGGATTTGGAGCAAGGGGAACACTCCTCCATTGCTGGTGGGAATGCAAACTTGTATAGCCACTATGGAAATCAATATGGAAGTACCTCAGAAAATTTGGAGTCAATCTACCTCAAGATCTAGTTATGCCACTATTGGGCATATACCCAAAGCATGTTCCATCCTACCACATAGAAACTTGTTCAATCATGTTCATTGCAGCTATATTCATAATGGCCAGAAAATAGAAACAACCTAGATATCCCTCAACAAAATAACAGATAAAGAAACTGTGGTACATTTACATAGTGGAGTATAACAAACCTGTTTTAAACAATGACATCAAAAAATTTACAGGCAAATTGGTGGAACTAGAAAAATATCATCCTAAGTGAGGTAACCCAGACCCAGAAAGAAAAATATGGTTTGTATTCACTTATAAGTGAATACTAGCCATTAAGTAAATGATAACCAAGATGTTGGAAACCCTGCTATTAAGGTCACAGCCCACCCCCATGACTAGATGGCTCTTTGAGCTCTATGCAAAATGGAGGACTCCCTTTCTCAGTGGGGTTTCCTTTCTCTGCCTGACCTTAACTGGAGCATGTCCCCTAGCACAAGTGACTGGCTTTGTCTGAAAATTGACCATGTGCAGAGCTCTCCACAAGCACTGAATAAGCATACAAGTCCCTCTCTGGCTTCCCACCCTCATGATAATCAGGTACTATATTATGACCAATTAGCCCTTTCCACCTATATCCCTAAAAGCCCTTATATTCCCTATCCCTGGAATAATAAAGTAGATTTATCTCACTGCAGCAGTCTCCAGAAGTCCTTCCGTCATACTCACAAGCCCTCTGAATCCTGCTGTCACCTCTGTTCTCTGTGTCCTTGCAGGCCACAGGAGCCTGTGAAGACCCACACTAAGCTACAATCCATAGACTCAGAGAAGTCAAGTCAAGAGGAGCAATCAAGGGAGGACACATAGATTTCCATAGAAGGGTGAAGTAGAATAGATTTTATGGGCAGACTAAGGGAAGGTGAGGAAGGGAACAGGAGGGATCAGATGTTGGGAGGTGAGGTAAAGGGAGAAAGTGTTGGGTGAGATGGCTGGAATTGGGGGTATACAGGAGTTGGTGTGGAAACCTAGTGCAATGAAAAGTTCCTGAAACATATGAAGATGATCCTAATGAGGATTCCTAGTAATGGGGAAAAGGAGTCTCAACTGGCCATCTCTTGTCACCAGGCAACGCTACCAGTGACAGAATTAGGTTGCATTCAGTTGAGTTCTTGGTCAGGGGAGTTTCACAGAAGTTCAACTAGACTACTGCTAAGACAAAGGATTGATTCCACAAACTGACAGCCCCATGTCCAAGGACAACATCCACACAACTCAATGAACATAGAGAAGGAGAGCTGGTGCCTACATAGAGCCTCCACCCCTACATTCTAGTCTCTTTGATTAAGGAAGTTACTCCATAGGCTACTGAGAGAAAAACTTGGACACCAACCCAGCTACAAAAACTTTCACCTATAACCTGGCCTGCCTACAAAATATTCTAGGGCATCAGTGACACAGAACTTGTGGGAGCAGCCAACCAAAGTCTAGTTTGATCTAAGGCTCACTCCAAGAGCTCATAGAGACTTAAACAGCAAGCACATGATCCACATGTGTCTTCACCAGGTCCTCTGTGTATATGTTATAGCTATTAGATTAGTATGTTTTATGGTACTCCTGGAGACTGTGAGAATGAGTGGGCCTCTGGCTCTCATACCTGCTCTTGGGATTCTTTTCCTCCTGTTGGGTTGCCATACCCAACTTCAATATGATAGTTTTTGCTTCACCTTGTTATATTTTATTTTTGTGTTTGATTTCTATATCTGTTCTTTCATAATTAGGGATGGAAAGAGAATAGATCTGGAGGGGAAGGGAGGTAGGGAGCAACTACTAGAAGTGGAGGGAGGGAAAATTATAATCAGGGTATATTGTATTAGAAACAAAACTATTTCCAATTAAAGGGAAAAATGAATTATTAAAATACAATGAAGCCTTGAAAGAAAGAAGACAAAGAGACAGAGACAGACTTACAGAGAGAAACAGAGAAAGAGAAAGATGAAGGCAAAGAAAAAAAGGGTACTGCCTGAGGAATTAAAAAGTCCAAAGGCAAGTTTCATCCCTGTTGTGGGTTTTCCTAGGAATGGCCCCAGCCCTAGCATTTCCGAGTATCACATAGATCAGGTTGTATAGAGGAAGGGAGATAGGAAGTCTGCTCTAGGCCTCCAGTTTCTCTGAGGAAGAAAGCTCTAAGGATTCCTGTGTTCACTGTTTTTCTCATTATTGTGATCAAATACTTGATAAGAAACCTGGGGAAGGAAGAGTTTATTTGGGATCCCAGTTGAAAGGTACAGTCCACCACCACAAGGGAATTATGGAAGCAAGACTGTGAGGAGCTGGTCACATTGCACCTGCAGTCAGGAAGCAGGCAGAGTGAACATTGGTACTAAGTCAGTAAGGATCTAGAATTCCTACAATGGTACCAGCACATTTAAGGTCTCTCTCCCCTCCAATTCAATCTGAGAACTCCTGCCCACATGCCCAGGATTTGTTCCGTGGTGAATCTGAATCTCATCAAGTTGGAAATGAAGATGTACTATCAGCACAGCCCTGTCTACTACCCCACATGGAGAAGGGCTCCATCCCTGGACTGAAACCCATCTGACCATCATGGATGAGAACAGACTGTTCCAAAAGTTTTTTTCTTCCATGTACAGTGTCAGAAACACAGAAACATCAGTCAGGAAGAAGGTGCTCACTGGCAGGCAAAATTTAGAGTACCCCACCTAATGTGTGATAGGTGTTAGGGTCTGGGAATAGCTTCACAAACCACTCAGACACTGATCTCAATCAAACAAGGATGGTTTATTGAATGCTACACCCCAAGACTGATCAGTCAGGGACACAAATCAGACTCAGGAGCTGACACTCTGACCTTAAGTCAAAATTCTATAGGACTTTTAAGCCTGAGATCTACAAACATCTGTGCACGTAGTTCCACCAATCAGGATTTAGAGAGAAGGGACTTCCTTAGAAACATGTCTTTGTTGTACACTTATCCTGTTTCCATTGGTTGGGGTACTCAACTATGGCAGGGGACTTGCCTTCTATAACAGTTATGTCTTAACTTACCAACCATTATGCCAGTTACCCATGTACATGTCTTTTTCTGCCAAGTAAGATGACAATTCCCAGGGAGGTCTCGGGAACTTAAACTTTACTCAACCCCCTACTCAAAATGGAAGTCTTATTCCAAATAGCTTCTTATATTGATACATGTATCTCTCTTATATTGGGGTTTATCCCAGGGGCAGCTTATAAATGCAAATACCATAAAAGCTTATACAGGAAGTACTGCTGGGTAGTTGGTTCAGGTCCAAGCTTACTGTGGGTAACTATACAAAAGAGTTCTACTGACTTCTGTTGTGACTGCTTTCCAAAAGCAGAGAACATGACAGAACATGTAATCAACTTGGGCATGAGAAAATTTCCTAGTAATAGTTAAAAACAATATACGAGAAAGTTTCTTTATAATATTAGTAACAACATAAAATGACAGGCTAGACAGGTAACTGTTACCTAGGTCTTAACATTCCATCTAAACCTTAACACTTTACTGAACTCTGTGTTTGTGCGTGTGGCTCTGAGGCTGTGTGTGTGTGTGTGTGTGTGTGTGTGTGTGTGTGTGTGCATGTGTGTGTGTATATGTGTGTGTTTGTATGTGTGTATGTGTGTGTGTGTGTATGTGTGAAATCCCAGAAAATCTTTTAAGATAAAGGATAAGAAACTAAGCAACTAAGCTCTAAGTTTAAAGGCTCCCCAAACCATCTTAAAACCAATTGAGGTATGCAGTGGGGTACAGAGGAGGAGCAGAGAACAAGTGTGAGATACACTTGAAGCAGTCATTGAACTAAGGCTACATTCAAGAGTGTCCAAGATTGGACCTCAGTTCCTCTATCTTTCCCTAGAGCCAAAACCACTGGGGTCTGATTGCCACACACCTTATTTTAGTATGCTCCCACATCCACACAGGGATTGCCCAGCAGTTATGCCAACTTCATATTAAGGACATAAACATTAGCTATCGATTTGGAAAATGAAAACACTGTTTATCCTTTACTCTCTGTCTCTTGTTCCCAGCCAACTATGAAGAATCACCATGCTGAAAACATTTTTTCTCCCAAGAAAGAAAAGATGGTTATAAATAACCATGATATTCTCTATGATATAACACTTCCTACACTCAGAAAAGAATAACTTAAATACACACACACACACACATCACATCACATCACATTTGGTGGGATACTTTGAGTTTTGCCTGCCAGGGAGCACCTGCTTACTGACTGGTGTTACTGTGTTCCTGACATTGTAGAGGGGAGAAAGAAACTTTTGGAACAGCTCATTCACATCCATGAGTCATCATTGGTTTCTATGACAACTAAAGCAAATAAGTAAACTGTGGTGCTCAAATAAAAAATAGGCAGCAATGATTTCTTCTGAAACAAGACCACTGATATACGTAGATATCAGGAGCATTGACTATTTTAAACTAATTTAAACAGTACCAAGCTGGACAAGCACAGCACAGGGCAGGTGCTATGACCTGGCCCAGTCTTCCTACCACCATCTCTACTATGAGCTTGAAAGGCGGGAAAGAGCAGAAGAGGTGCCTCGGTGGTTAAGAGGGTTTGCTGCTCTTCGAAGGGACCTGAGTTCTGTTCCCAGTACTCATGCTGAACCACTTATGATGACTGTAACTACAGCTGCAGGGTGTCCAGAAAACTCTTCAGGCTTCCTTGAACACATGTATGTACATGCACATGCACACAGAGACATATACACAAAAATAAAATAAATCCCTTCAAATTAAAAAAGTTTTTATACGACACATTTTGATCCTGTTTCCCCTCTCCAAGTGTTCTCTCTCAACAAAAACAAAAATACAAACAAACCAATAAGACAAAAAAAATGTCAAAATGAAACAAAAAGTTCACAAAAAAAAAATGGATTCTTTGTATCAGCCAACTACTCTCAAGCACAAGGCCTACCCTGGAGTGTGGTTGACATCCCAGTGATGCTCCTCTGGAGAAAACAGAGTTACCCTATAACAGAGGGTGTCGGTTATAAGTATCCTTCTTTAGGAGTTGGGAATACATAGTATCAGGCAGGACAGATACGCCAGGACCTTCCTTCCCTTCTATCTGCTGCACAGCTCCTCCTGTCTCCTTGGCCCAGCTCTGACTGTGATGATCTTCTGACCCCACAAGGATGTGACTCACTTAGACACAAGTCATACCACACAGCTTTTTATCTGAATAAATAAAGCATTGTGCCCTTCCCCTAACCTTGAGTAAGCTAAGCACACCTTAATTGTTTGCTACAATTGGTTTTCTGCAGACCTAGCCAACATAAGTGGAGGTCTTCTGCCTTGCCACCTGCAATTTCCTACCGGAGCAGATTGGCTGCTGAGCTTGCTTTGCAACATAATCTAGCTGAGACAAAGGATGGGTCTGTGATTTTTTTCCTATATAAATGCAGAGCTAAATATTAAACTTTGAGCCTTAATCAGAAACCTTTGTTTGGCTTCATCTTTCTCTCTCGCCTACCCATCCTTTTTCATTTCCAGCTTCCCTTTCAGGTACCCAGTTCTCCGTGGCTGCTGGACATCTACAAAGCATGCCACAAAATCACAAGATACAAGAAGACACCATTTATCATATGTGAGACCTCTGATGCAGGATTTTCTGAATGTCACTGTCATCTCTAAGTTGGGGATGGGGACCCATGGGGGAAGTGTGAGAGAAGGAAATAACTATTTTACCTTAGCCAAAAAGATTACAATTGTTGTGTCTGTATTGCAAGGTGGCCATCAGGCTTCTCTGGGCATGATGCTCAGGGTTATTCAGAGAATGCTCCCTGTGGTTCATCAAAGCAGAAGAGGAAGCTATCAGGAAGCCCCCATACAGGCACTAAGGATGCCATTGAACAAATGAGAGTCGTGAGAGCCTGAAACACCACACAGTTAGATCAGATGCTTCAAAACAATGAAAGGAAGAGAACCGGGTGATGGTGATGTCAAGAGGACAGAGGGGGGATAACAGCTGAGCCCTGACTGAGCTTCTGGGCACTGCAAGGCCTCCTCACAGAGGCAGGTCGATCATCCATGCCTGCAGTCTGTCATTATGTTTAATGACTGACCAGTTATAGGAAGAGCAGAAATTACAGAAATGATCTGCAGGTGCCATGATTTGGTATAAACCAGTTCTCTTTTGAAAAAAAGATTTATTTGTGTGTGTGTGTGTGTGTGCGTGCGCGCGCGCGCGCATGTGTGCGTGTAGGTGGCCATGAAAGACAGAAGAGTGTATGAGGGCCCCTGGAATTAGAGTTATGGTTATTATAAGTCACCCAGTGTGAGTGTTGGGAACCAAACTTCGATCCTCTTGAAAAATAGCATTCTTAGTGGCTGAGTCATTTATCTAGCCCTAAATTTTCTTTTTCTTTTTCAAATATTTGTGTGTGTGCATATATGTGTGCATATGTGTATATATATGTATATGTATATGTGCATGTGTGTAGTTGTATGTGCATGTGTGTAGTTGTATGTGCATATGTGCCACATGTTTGTGGAGGTCAGAGAACAGTTTGCCAGACTTGGTTCTCTCTGTCCATCTGAGGATTGAACTGTTTGTCAGGCTGGTGGCAAGCATCTTTACCTGCTAGACCATCTTACTGTCCCATAAACATGTGGAGAAAGATCTGTCCTAATGAGGGCCTGCATCAGTCACTCCAGCCATGCCACCTATTTTAAGATGGTCAGTGTGGAATGGTAGAAAGAACACTAGGTTCAGAGACCCTCGCACCTCAGCTAACCTCACTCTCCAGCTAAGTAAATTCCCTCACCTTTCTGTGTACCTCATTTCTCTTTTAGGAAACCATAATGCAGCAACTGTCTTTTTTTGTAGCCTGCCTAACTATAAATCAATGAGATGATATATATGAAAATATTTTATGTTCTATCCATAATTTCTATCCATAATATCCATAATATGTTCTGTCCAGAATTTCTGTCTTCATCTCTAGACATCAGGGCCTTGGTAGACTTCAGGCATTTGCATACAAGTCAACATGTGCCACGTATTCAGGTATCTTTCTGAATCAGTACAGACATATATTCTTGGGATGGCTATGATCACTACTTTTCTCACTGCTGGGACTAAGATCCTGACAGAAACAATTGAAGGGAGACAAGATCTATTTTGCTTGTGATTTCAAAGGTTTCAGCCCGTTGTGATAAAGGAGTAGCCATATAAATTGGTAGTAAGGATTTAGTTAATATTTGCTGAATTATTACCTGAGTATTAAATGACCATCTACCATTTGCCAGACAGTGACTAAGTCAAGGTTCTTGCTAATGAGACAACAGAGAGGGGAATAAACATTAGTGATTTGAGGATCAGCTAGGAGGAGACAGTCAGCCAACAAGAACAGTCGCTGGTTTAGTGGTTATTAGTTCCAGGCTGTTTAACCATCACACAAATGCTCCATACCAATAACCTAAATTATACCAGACTCTGAAGCTCTCTGACTCTTTCTGATATGCAGCAATACAGGCTTTGTGGTGAAGTAGAGTATTTCTAATTCTATGAGGTCATTCAGCATAGGAGAAAGTGCCACACAGTTCAGATCTTCAAAAGAGCTTGAAGCTGCTTGTTCACATCCAGTAAATTACATGCCTGAGTATGCGGTATGATTGAAATATAAAAGAAAAAAATCTCAGAGAGATGAGTGCTCTTCATGCTCACCATATACTGTTCTGGCTTCCTTTTTGCATCTGTGATAAAAAAAAAAAATACTTGGAGAAGAAGCAACTTAAAGGAAGAAAGGATTTATTTGGCTCACACTACTACCATTGCACCTCAGCAGGCCACACCCCATCACAGTGGGAATTCAGGCCAAGAACTCAGGTAGGAACTTGAAGCAGAAATGAATGCTGCTTGTTGGCTTGGGCACAGGCTCATGCTTACCTCACATTCTTACACATCTCAGGTCCACGTGCCTAGGGAATAGTACTACCCGCAATGGGCTGGGCCCTCCTAATCAATTAATAACCATGATAGTTCCCCACAGGACATTTTGATCTGGGGAAACCTCTATTAAGATTTATGTCTTGGGTGACTTTAGGTTTAGTCAAGTTGACAAAGAGAAAATGTGTCAAGTATGTGCTAAGTGAAGGAGGCAGGAAGCCAGTACAGAAGATGTGTACAAGAATGCAGCATAGTTCTTACACAACCTTTGGCTTGTAGGAAAAGTATCCACAGTAAAGTATTGGAGGCTACATGTGAGCTCAAAACAGCTTCCCTAGTCCCCAAGATTGATCTGGTTACAGCCACAGAGGAGTGACAGAGACCAACAGTCAGTCCCCAGACTGACAGCATTCCCTGGGTAATTAACCATCTCCCTGGTGGCAGTTCACTACACTGAGCCTCTTCTAACACAAACAGGTAGCATTTTATGCTTAAGACACACCAGGGATAGATATTTGCCTCAAGGTCATTTAATGCTGGAACTATCAATGCCTTATATCAATGCCTTTTCTACTAAAATCTCAGACTATATTGTTCTGACCCAGGACATCATTTTATAGCAAACCAAGTGCAGCAGTACCCGATGCTCATAGAAGCTGCTGTTCCTCCCAAGTTCACTACAATCTGACTTGATTCGACAACGGAAAATTACTTTTGAAATTTCAGAGCTGAACCAGCTACGTGTCAGTTAGTACCCTGTGAGGCTGGAATCTTCCCCAAGATACAGGGCTGTTTCTCTGGGAAATCCTCAGGCTCCCGAGTTAAACAGGAGCAGCATCTGTTTTGCCTCATGTCCATTCCCAGAAAAACTTTTGTTTTTCTTGCCTGTGGCCTCTCATCCCCAGCAGATGCAATGCTCTATTGATAAAAAGTCTTAGTTTTGAAGGGGAAAATGCTTGCACCAGGAGATGAGGCAGTTGTCTTGTTGAATTGGAGGTCGTGACTACCACCCACTCACTCACTCCTCATGGCTCTGAATCAATGAACAAAGAGGGAGTTATATTGACTTGAAAATTGGGTCTCCATTTCCAAGAAAAAATTAAATTACCACTATACAGGCTTCTTAAGGCTAAGAAACCATATGCTTAAAATATAAGAGGTATATTGGATTGTCTTCTAGTACTACTTGTGCTTTTCATTAAAAGTACATGAAAAAAAAAGACAACTCAATTCAAGCAGGAATGCTAATGCTCAAATCTTTCATGAATCAATATGTGGTTAGGATCATGATAGGCCAAGCTACACACTGAGGGCAAAGACAAGAGAAATGAAGTGTGGGAGAAGGTAACTAAAACTATCAGTCACAGCTCGTTATGGTGTTACACAGATGGGTATGATGTCACACATCTGTATTCCCACTACTAGGAAGGTGAAAGAAGATGAGCCTAAATTGCACACCATATTTAAGGTCAGCCTCGGATAGATAAAGCTCTGCCTCAAAAAAAAAAAGGGGGAGGGGAGACTAGAAAAAAAAGTTCACTTGGTGTGGGGCAGTGGTCTGTTCAGGCAACTAGGGCTCAGTGGAATTATTTGGCCTTGAGCCCTGGAGCCTCAATGGTCAGTTTCTGACTGCAGAGGGCGAAAGGAGCTTGGCTATAACTCCTGAGTCTTTGGCTCCTGTTTCAGTCACAAACCCGCACAGCTGCCCCCGCAAGAGATGTGTGCTCTATCAGGCAGACAATGTCCCAAGCTCCCAGCATTCTAGCTGGACCCTACCCCAGTCATTGACCACAGCCAGGGATGCTTCACCCCCAAAGACAGATAGCCTCGCCCCATACAATATAAGGGGCGGCTCACCCCCTCCTCCCTCTTTTGCTTCTTTTCTTCCTCTCTTGTTCTTGCTCTCTTGTCCTCTTCCTCCTCTCTCTTGCTCATTGTCTCCTCTCTTTTCCTGCTCCTTTTTCTCCTCTTACCTTCTTGCTCTCTTGCTTTCTTCCTCTCCTTTCTCTCTCTTTCTTTTCTCTCTCTCCTTCCTCTCCTTTCCTTCTCTCTACTTGACCAGCCTATTTTCTCTTTCCTACAATAAAATATCTCATTTATACATTGCCTCCTTTTTGACTAACACATGCCCCACCCCAGGCCTCAGCTGCAGAGAGAGACCCAGGCCACAGCAGTGAGCCGCCACAGCCCAACCCTGGTACAACAACTTGGTAACATGATTGCTCTGCAAGTCTAAGAACCTAAGTTCAAATCTCCACCTATCATATAAAAAATTGAGCACGTCTGGGCATGCCTGTAACCCCAGAGACAGAAACAGACAGATCTCAAGAGCTCATTGGATAGCCAGCCTAGTAGAAACAGTGAGCTTCCAATTCATTGAGAGACCTTTGTCTCAAGGCAAGAATATAGTGATAGAGGAAGACACCTGACTCCCTGCTATGGCCTTTGTATGTGTTCACCTGGGCATGTCAAATAGTCATGTATATATACCATATGCAAAAAAGGAAGAAAACTCAGCCATGACAATCTGCAGAAATGAGGGGTCTGTATATAATTTCAAGCAAATATATTTGTTTTCTTCCTTGTCTTATCTCTTTGTCATCTAACATAAATGTGTGTGGTAGTTAACAATATATTCCTGTACCTATGTTATATATAGGCTGTCAAGTACTATGGTAAATGTCACCAAGAACTTTTCAGCCTCTTCAGGGAAGGACACCCAGGTCTACACTGTGTGCAGAGTAGTTCCATTGTGTCAAGTAGAATGGCCTTGGTGTTGTCTTTGGGGTGATTAAGGATGACTTAAGAACATGGAACAAGTCCCCAGTTGATGGACTGTGATAGCCAGTTTTGTGTAACTTATCTTTTTTTTTTCTTTTTCAAGACAGGGTTTCCCTGTTTAGCCCTGGCTGTTCTGGAACTCACTCTGTAGACCAGGCTGGCCTCAAACTCAGAAATCTGCCTGCATCTGCCTCCCAAGTGCTGGGATTAAAAGCATGTGCCACCATTGCTCAGCTGTAACTTATCTTAATTAACAATTATATCATCCAATGCTAAGGTAGGTAACACCGTCTGTAATTGGTTGACCCTAAGAATCCCCTTCCTCTCTCACTCTTGCTCATCCCCTCCTCTTTACTAATCCTCCTTCTACTTTTGTGTCTTTGTGAGACTCAATCAGTTTTATAAGGTCACCTGAAAGAGAGATAGCTTAGTGGTAAAGAGCATTTACTGCTCTTCCAAAGAACCAAACTTCATTCACAGCATCCTAAGGCAAATGGCTCACAACTATCTGTAACTGCAGCCAGAGCCAGGTAATCCAATGCCTCTTGTCTCCATGGGTACTTGCATTCATGTGCACATACTCACATACGACCACACACACCTAGCTGCACATAATCAAACATAAGAAAACTAAGGGTTATCTATAGGAGTTTGGATAAGGGGCTCCTTACAGGAACATGAACAAGTAACCATATGCTACATTACTGAAGAAAATGCCTTTCTCAACCAGCAGATGGTAACAACCAATGGTTTCACAGGGAGAAGAGGGGTGTCATGAGCTCCCTGGCAACCACTAACATAGTTTTAAGGCCTCAAAAGTATCTATCCTAGCCCAATTCTCAGGGAAAATGAAGTGGGGAAAAATGCTTGAGGGAAGAAACAATGTTTATAGGGGAAATTTATTTTTTAAGATTTATTTTTAATAACATGTACAGGCATGTATTTATCTGTGTGGTTATGTGGAATGAAGGCAGGTATATGAAGAAACCAAAGCCACCAGATACCCTGGACATGAAGTTATGGGCAGTTGTGACCCACCTGACATAGGTACTCAGAATCAAACTCAAGTCCTCTGGAAGAGCAGAAATTGTTCCTAACTGCTGAGCTATCTCCATTCTCTAAGTGGAGTATTTTCTAGTTGCTATAGATATGTATATATATATATACATATATATAATGTTGAAACTATTATAAAATTATGATATAGAGATAGATACATAGATAGATAGTTAGATACATACATAGATAAATAGATAGACAGACAGACAGACAGACAGACAGACAGACAGACAGACAGACAGACAGATGAAATTACCAGGCAGCCCAAACTGGCCTCTAATTTGCTATGTATCCAAGGTTGACATTGAACTTCTGATCTTCTTGACTCTACCTCTTAAGTTCTAGGAGTAAAGTGTGGACCACAATGGCTAGTTTTACGTGGTGCTAGGGATCAAACCTATAGCTTCATGTATGCTAAGCAAGCACTCTACCAACTGAGCTACCTCTCCATGCCCTGAAAATCCCTTTGAAATGGCAAAAACATTAAAAAGAAAGTGAGAGAGAGAGAGAGAGAGAGAGAGAGAGAGAGAGAGAGAGAGAGAAAGGAAGAAAGAAAGAAAGAAAGAAAGAAAGAAAGAAAGAAAGAAAGAAAGAAAGAAAGAAAAGAAGGAAGGAAGGAAGAAAGGAAGAAAGGAAGAAAGAAAGAGAAGGAGAGCAGGGAGCTGTAGTACAACAGGAAACACATGGTACCGTGACGCAGCATAGCTATCCATACCCAATTTCCTGTAAAGTCGTTTTGAGGGTGTTGGGCAGGACCGATTTCTTCAAGGTAAAGCAGAACAGGTGCAATGTCCACATCAGATGCTGTCGTCACCTTAGGATCCTTAGGACCAAGGATAAAACTGACAGAAACCGGCTCTCAATCAGGGAAGTGGCTGGAGATAAGGAGCTCCACACAATGATGCATGAGACTGAGATAGCCCGCCACTGTTGGTAGATGAGTGCACACTGCCCTCTTCCTCCCTTTGGTAGTGACATCATTATAAATACATTATTATCAGTAAGTGACAGAGCACGAGTTAAGAAGCTAAGTAAACTAGCTTCTAATGCGTCCAGAAAAAAATAATTAATAGTATGGTTTCCTAATTAATAAACAAAGAAATTCTTTAAAAAAAAAAAACCTATTTGGTGCTCAGTTTTGTCAACACATTCCATGTGAAGATAGCTGTCACACCACCCCAATCAGCTGGGTTTGCCAGTGCTGTGGTGACAATCAAACAGAAGCTATTTTATAAAAGAATGAAACTGGGACATCTTCTATTCACAGTTGAATAGAAAATAGATAAGACTTCCTTGTGCATGGCTCGAAATCCAGAAGCCCAGAGGAAAATACTAACAGATTAGCATGTGAAGATATTAACATACCCAAGAATATTCATAAAACAAATATAAAATTTACATTCAGGTGAAAACCACATAGGTTTGTAGTTCACACAGCACATACATCAACTATGCACTTCATAAATGAATGCTCAAAACAGTGAGAAAAGGATGTGTTAGTCAAGAATCAGCAAACGAAAGGCAAAGGCATGAGTAATTGATCAGAAGGGAAATATATATGGTTATACATAGCTATATAGGTGATAAATAAGGGATTTTTAATAACATTAGTCATCAAAACTAAGTATCAGTGATCCACCATTCCTCCATCTGAACAGGGTACAAAACATTAATACTACATGCTTCCTGACATGAGTAAGGGTGGTAAAAGGAATTCTCTCTTTCTGTTTGTGTAAACAGTGTGGAATAGCCTCTGGAGCACAATCTCTGAGTGCTATCAAATGTTAGAGTGAAAATTCATGGCCAGGACAATTCTTCTAAAGACCCCACAGAGTGGACCTGGAAAGATGTCTCAGAAGTTAAATGTGTCTGCTGCTATTCCAGAGGACCAGAGTTTAGGCATCCCACATATACCTGTAACAGCAGATCCTGGAGACCCAACACCCTCTTCTAGAACCTACAGGTGTCTGCATGGACCTGCAAGTGCATACAGAGACGTACATATACATAAATAAAAAATAAAAATACGTTAAAATGTATATCACTTAGTAAAATAATTATACTTAGATATGTGACAAAAGATCGTTCACTGTGCCAATGCGCAGAGTTTAAGAAAATGAAGTCAATACTAGTACTGAGGAAGGGTCTTGTATTAGTCAGGGTTCTCTAGAGTCACAGAACATATGGAGTGTCTTGCTATTTTGAAGGAATTTATTATGATGATTTACAGTCTGTAGTCCAACTCCCCAACAATAGTGAATTGGAAGTCCAAGAATCAGGTAGTTGTTCAGTCCCACGAGGCTAGTTGTTTCAGCTGGGTCTTCTGTAGAAGTAGATGCCATCAGATGTGCTGGCAAGTAAATGCAAGAAGATGAAGAGTGAATCTTCCTTCTTCAATATACTTATGTAAGTCTCCAGCAAAGGTGTGGCCCAGGTTAAAGGTGTGTACCACCACACCTGGATCTGGAACTTGTTTTTTGGGGGGGTTTTATTGTGTGTGTTTTTTATTAGATATTTTCTTTATTTACATGTCATAGATTTCTCCTTTCCCAGTTTCCCCTCCAAAAAGCAAGCAAGCAAACAAACAAACAAACAAAAACAACAAGAACAAACCCCTGTTGCCTCCCCTCCTCCCCATGCTTGCCACCCTACCCTCTCCCACTTATTGGCCCTGGCATTCCGCTACACTGGGGCACAGAACCTTCACAAGGCCAAGGGCCTCTCCTCCCATTGATGATCGACTTTGCAAT
>NW_022196899.1:25845713-25858741 GCF_008632895.1 Mastomys coucha
AAGAAGAAGGAAGACCAAAAGGTGGACATTTCATTCCTTCTTAGAAGGGGGAACCAAATACCCACGGATGGAGCTTGTTTTGTCCCAGGCTTACCTTGAACTCAGAAATCTCTTTGCCTTAGTCTCCTGAGATTAAAAGCATGTACTACCTTGCCTAGGCCTAAGCTTTCCATAGCCACTATGCCTCAAGATCTCCATGCCAAGATCCAAGTTAGAAACTTGTGTCATATGCCTCAAGATCTGGATCACAGGTGAGCCCTCCAATTCTGGATTGTAGTTCATTCCAGACATAGTCAAGTTGACAACTGGGAATAGCCAATACAGGGCTTAACTCTACTGTGATGTGTGTGTGTGTGTGTGTGTGTGTGTGTGTGTGTGTGTGTACATGAGTCTACTTTAATGTTTTAGCATTTACATAATAAGTTTCTAAGGCAGTGGTTCTCTCCTTCAATACAGTTCCTAATGTTATGGTGACCTCCACCATAAAGTTATTTTTGTTGTGATTTTATAACTATAATTTTGCTACACACACACATACACATATGCATATATACATATATATGTATATATATATACAGACACACATATGTGTGTATATGTACATATGTACATATGTACATATACACACATATATGTACACAGACACACATACATATATATATATATATATATATATATATACACATATCCCTTAGTTTAACATTTCTCAACCTGTAGGTCACTGTGGTTCTGAGGTATCAGATCACCTCTGAAATGCCACTTGGGGAGACAAAATACAGGGGTGCTAGGCTACATTCCTCTCTTCCCATTGGGAGCTCATGGGACACTGACTACCCACTCAGGAGAGACAAAACTTAGCCTGACATAGGGCACCCAGCCCATGTTTCTCCAGGTGAGAAATGGCAAGGGCTGGGACAGAGACTGTGGTTCTCAAACTCCTGGGCACCCAGATGCCACTGAGAACTAAAAAGAGTTGAGAACAGGGCCAGTGGGCCTGAGATGAGCCAGGGCAGGGGTGGGGGGATCTGGCTTAGCTCGGGGGTGAGTGCTAAGAGTGAGGCCTCCTGTGTGTGATTTAGGTGCAACTCAGTACAAAAATGTCCCCCAAAGGCAGTCCTTGATGAGGGAAACAGTCCTTGCTAGTCCAAACTATTTATTTGTGGCAGAAAAGGATGTATAGGACTTACTCAGGGTGAACCAGTGATTAAATACCATTTGCAGAAAGGAATGCTCAGGAAGAGAAGCTAATTGGCCTAACCCTCAGGGCCCATCTAGAGTCCTCATTAGCATGGAGAACTCTGCATTTCTATGCTATGTGACCTGTTGTCATGGTCCTCTTAGTGTCATGGTCATGTGCTCCAGGACAGGAACACAATAGGGAATAGATTTAAATGCCTATCATTCTCAATGAGAATTACCAGGGTTCCTTAATCTGCTCTACATTACCAGTTTTTCTGTCTGGTGACATGGTTCCACTTGCCCCATAGGTCACAACCCCAAAGGGTCACCTAAGACCATCAGAAAACACAGATATTGACATTATGATTCATAACAGTAGCAAAATTACAATTATAAAGCCACAACAATGATAAGTTTATAGTTGAGGGTCACCACAACATGAGGAACTATATAAATGAGAGAACTTAGATACTTATTATATAAATTCTAAAACATTAAAACAGACCCATGTGTACAAATATTGAAACACCTTTACATAACACTTAAAGGGAAGTCAAATTTATTACATGTGTTTAAAATGGATATACACACATATGTGTATCATGTGAATGTACAACTGAAGGGAAAGCATGAAATACAAGCATCAGTTAGTGGTGTTTGCTTCTAAGGAGACTAGACTGGGGACCACAGAGAGAAGTCTCTCAATTCTAACTCGTTTTTTGTTCTATGGTATCTTTTTTGTTCTTTTTTGAATCTTAATTTTTCCAATTTATTCGGTGTGTGTGTGTGTGTGTGTGTGTGTGTGTGTGTGTGTGTGTGCATGTGTGTGTGTGCTTGTGTGTGTGTGTGTGTGTGTGTGTGTGTACAGAGACCAGAAGAGGGGATAGGATACCTACCTTGGAGGTAGCAAGGCAGCTGTGAACCAGCCAATGTTCAGAGCTACCCATGAATGTAATAGTGACAAACATGTTATTGTCCAATCCAAAAGATTATCTTCAAAGCCTGATCATCAGAAGGAAACAAATGCCTGGTACTGTAACCCTGGGCAAGACCCCATGGCAGAAGAGTCCATTGGTTCCAGGGGTGAACCCACTAAAGTTGCTTTGACAGTATCAACTGTCTCCCAAATTTATCTCTATATGACAGATCAGTGCAGCTTCCAAAGCTCATAAGAAAAGTTTCTTTGTACTTTAGGCAATGATAATGCAGAAACTAGTAATTGGTCAAAGAGCAAAAAGTATGTTTCTACAGAGTGCTCAGCCACAAATGTGACAGCTATACCACACTCTGTCACCAAGACTCAGGGACTGAGGAAGAGGGAACAGAAAGATATAAGAGCTAAAGATCATGGAGAACTGGAGCAAAAAATGAAACAAACAAAAAAAACGAGTACCTTTTGGACATGACAGGAACTCACAGAAACTGTGGTCCTACAGGACATACACAAGATCAAGCCAGTGACTGTCCCACCATGCCAGGGCAGGTGGTTCACAAGCTCCATCTCCAACTGAAGAAATATAAGTAGCTGATGGTTTCTGGGAGACAAAAACAGTGTTTTGGGTTTTATTGTTTGCTTTTTTGTTTGTTTGTTGTTTTGCTTTTGTCTTTTAAAGACAGTGTCTCTCTATTATGGAACCCAGGATGTCCTGTATAAAACAGGCTCTCTCCAAACTCAGAAATCTGCTTACCTCTGCCTGAGTGAAGGTATGAGCTATCATGCCAGGTGAAAGTCATTTTTCTTTAAGAGTGTGGTCCTTGTAGGCTGACCATGCTACAGTAGATAGCCACTCACACATATATAGGCAACACAAATTGGACTCAGTGGGCTATTTTTAAAAGAATATGAACTGGGAAAGAAGGGGAGGAAGAGGATTTGGGAGGAAGAGAATTTGGAAGGAGTTAAGGGGAGTTATAGGTTGGTGAATATGATCAAAATGCATTGTTTGCAAATGTGGAATTATCAAAGAATATAAAAACATTGCATTTTAAAAATACTAAGGTGAATGATGACCAAATAAGATGCTTCAGATCAGCCTCTGATCTCCATAGACACATATGCATACATGCATGCTCATCTACAAGTACACAGGTATATGCACCCACATGAACATGCAAGCACTACATATATGTATACCCATATACAAATATGATATAGCAAGCTAAATAGTGCCACCAAAGGTATGTGTCCTATGGCACACTGTGTCAAGTTGACTTGACTATCACCAATAACTATTTTATGAAAGTCTAACCTAAGATGCTGCTATGGTAAGCAAGCCGGAAAGCAGTGTGCATCTATGGCCTTTGCATCAGCTCCTGCCTACAGTTTGCTGTCCTGCTTGAGTTCCTGCCCCGAATTTCCTCAGTGGCGGACTGTTGCATGGATGCATACAATGAAATAAACCCTTTCAAGTCAAACGCTTTGCTCCTCACTTTGGTCATAATGGTTTATCCTAGAAACGGAAGCCCTAACTAAGACAGACAGATAGCAGAGGGACAGACAGCAGAGAAAGGATATGTAGAGACAACAGAATCAGCAATGGATAATGTGGTCATAGATCCATGATGACACCTGCCCCTGGAAACTACAGGAGTCCCATAACATTCACCATATGGCCTTCATGGGAATCCTGCTCTGTGCCTACTCTCACTTTGGCTCACAAAATCTAATTCTGACTTCTAGACTCCAAGTCTGAACTTCATACTCCAAAGAGAATGAATGTGTACTATTTTAAGATATCAAATTTGTGTCAATCTGTCCCAGTGACTAGAGGAATCTAAAATACATATTTTCATAAATGACTTGAATAAATTGTTTAAAAATAAGAAACATCTTCTATATCTAAAGAAGTGGGTATGACCCACGGAAGGAGTTGCAGAGACGAACTATGGAGCAGAGACTGAAGGAAGGACAAGCCAGCCTAATATAGCTATCTCCTGAGAGGCTCTGACAGTACCTGACTAATACAGATGTAGAGGCTCGCAACCATCCATTGAACTGAGTACATGGTCCCCAATGAAGGCATTAGAGAAAGGACCAAAGGAGCTGAAGGGTTTGCAGCCCCTTAGGACGAACAACAATATGAACTAACTAGTACCCTCAGAGCTCCCAGGGACTCAACCACCAACCAAGGACTATACATGGTGGGACTGATTGTTCTGGCAACATGTGTATAGTAGAGGACTGCAAAGTCAATTATCAATGGGAGGAGAGGCCCTTGGCCATGTAAAGGTTCTGTGCCCCAGTGTAGCGGAATGCCGGGGTCAACAAGTGGGAGAGGGTGGGGTGGCAAGCATGGGGAGGGGGGAGGCAACAGGGGTTTGTTCTTGTTGTTTTTGTTTGTTTGTTTGCTTGCTTGCTTGCTTGTTTTTTGGAGGGGAAACTGGGAAAGGAGAAATCATATGACATATAAATAAAGAAAATATCTAATAAAAAAATTACCATTTCGAAGAACAAGCTGTGATTAAGAAAAAAAAAAGAAGTGGGTATGAGCTCACGAAGAATGAGAGGTCCTGGTTTAGTCATAGAGCTGTGATCTGATTCTTTCTCCATCATTCATTCTGTGTTTTTAACCTGTAAAATGGACTAAGAACACATCTGTACTATGTTGCCCTGCTAATTAAGGTCAAAGTCTTATCATTGTTCAAGTAGCATTCTGGGCTCCAGGAAAAATGGAGCACTCCCTTTACAACCAGGGCTTCCCCTTCTCTGACCTTAGCCCCCACACACTGTCAAGTAGCCTTAAATAGATTACAGGTTCAACTTCCTTTCTCCCAAAAAGAATCTATTCAGCTAGCAAATGAGATTCCTGGAATACCTCCCCATGCTAATGAGACATCTTGGTACCTTAAGCCTTCAGCCAATGGCCTTTGCCCATCCTAGATATTCCTATCTCCCAACTCCAAAACTATATAACCCCTGAATCAACCCAAGTAAGTTAATCTGTCTGCCCAAAGCTGGTCCTGGTGTGTCATCATTACCATATGTACACACAGGCTTCTGAACCCCCTGTCCATCACCTCTGCTCCATTTGCCCTCATGGACTGACATCAGCTGACAATCCCAGGAAATGTCACAGTACTATATGAAGCAAGGGTCCAAAGTTGTCCACAGTGCAATCTCCAGAGTCTGTTAACAAATTGTCTTATTTCCTAGCTGTCTTTCTTTAGTTATGGGTCTTGAAATGGAAAGATGCTCCAGTACTGTGGCAAGTAACTTCACATTCAGAGTCAGAGAAGATGAGACAACAGTATCAGAGTCAGAAGGGAGGGTTGGAAGAGATGCTGTAGCTGGTTTTAAGCATGGAGAAGGAAATGAGAGTGTGCAGGCAGTGGTTGAGTACTTGCCTTGGATGTGTGAGAGAGCTTAATCCTAAGCACTATGCAAAAGTGGCAAGACCACAAGCCCAGGAACAAAGACAATTTACAGAAGCTTGTACTGACAAATACAATTCTTCCCTTCAGCCTCCAGAAGCAATGCATTTTCTATCCTTACCTTCATGTTAGCCCAGTGAGGTTCACTTCAAACTTCTGATCTCCAAACAATATAACAAATTCCTGTGGTTGTTAGCTAATGCTGGTGAGGACTCACGAAGAAGGGACCATTAAATACTGCTGGCAAGAATGCAAATTAGATGTGCAAATCAGTGAAGCAACTATGGAAATGAGTGTGGAGGATCCACAAAAACTAAAACCATAACTGCAGTATGGCCCAGCTATACCTCTCCCGTGTATATAGAGAGCTACAGGAACTGAGTGGTCACACCAAGAGATGCCTGCACCTTCTTGTTTATTGCTGTATTATTCATAATGGCCAAGATGTAGAGCCAGCCTAGATGCCCAGTGACAGAGAAAGGGACAAAGGAAATGTGGCATAGAGAAGCAATGGATCTTTATCCAGCCATTAAAAAAAGAAGAAATTGTCATTTGTAGGAACATAGGTGGAACTAGATTGTGCTTCTGTGAGAAGCAGCACTGCTGTGAAAGCTGGTTCATCTTTGACTGATGGGAACCTGACCTCGGATGGCTTCCTTAACCCCTAAGTTACATTTATGTGTGCATTTTCATTAATGATACATTATTATACAAATAATGGATTCCATTATGATATTCATAAGTATGTGTACCATTACACTTAACTCAAATTCACACCTCATTTCCCTCTAGTGTGGAGCTAAGAGAGGACTCAGCAGTTAAGAGTGCTTGCTGCCCTTGCAGGGGACCCCAGTTCATCTCCTAGAACCTGTACTGGACAGCTCACAACATTCAGCTCCAAGCAATCAATACTCTCTTCTGACCCCCATGGGAACTCACATATGCATGAACATACACAAACAGAAAGAGACATACATATACATAAAAATAAAGATAAAATAAGCCTAAACGTAAAACATAAGCCGGCTTCAGACAAGTATTCATGTTTTCACTTATGTGGTAACTAGAGATTAAAAGTGTGTGTGTGTGTGTGTGTGTGTGTGTGTGGTAACTAGAGATTAAAAGCATGTGTGTGTGTGTGTGTGTGTGTGTGTGTGTGTGTGTGTGTGTGAATTTGACACAAGCTAGACTCATTTTGGGAAGAAGGAACCTCAACTGAGAGAATATCTCCTTCAGATTGCAAGTAGGCAAGTCTGTGAAGCATTTTTCTTGATTAATAATTGATGTGGAAAGCCACACCCACTGTGGGTGGTGTCAAGCCTTGGCAGCAGGGCCTGGGTGGTAAAAGAAAGCAGGCCAGTTCACAATGTTCTCCATGCTCTCTGCTCCAGTTCCCACCTCCAAGTTCTCAACTACGGTCCGGCCCTGGCCTCCCTTTATGATGGGCTATGATCTGGGTGAAAAAGCCGAATAACATCTGTTCTTTCCAAATTGCTTTTGGTCAGAACGTTTTATCACAGCAATGCAAAGTAAACTGGGACAGCCAGCTGACTCATGGTGGTTTGTTTTAGAAACAGTCACAAACTGACACAACTACCATCCATCTGGTTTATTATAAACAGTAAAAGCATTCTTGTAATTGTGTCAATCTTATTAGAAAAGACTATTTTTAAATGAGTCTGAGAAGTAACTTATGTATGTGTAAGTCAAACATGCTTCTAATCCATCAATCTGATCTTCAAAAAGTCTACATTTCAGGGCCCATGTTTGTATATGCCACTCATCAGATGCTTGCTCTCTCTATGTCACCACAGGATGAGCTACACTTAGAAATACTTGTACTGAATTCCCTGGCGTTCTGACCAAGAAGTCCGTATTGGGTGGGGGTGGATTTAGCCATGAGAATAGAATGACCTTTGGACATCCTTCAATTTTTATCAGAAGAATACAGACTCAAAGCTTCTTTCTTCTGAGAAACTTTCCCAAGTTTTCTGTGGAAAAAAAAACTTACCTATTTCATTCAAGAAGCCATCATTTCCCAAACCACATTCATATTACCATGAATTGTGGGAAAATATAAAAAGAAAGATAGGAAGAAAGAAAGGAGGGAATGACAGAGAGAAAAAAGAAGGAAGGAAAAGGAGAGAGAGAGAGAAAGAGGGGGAAAGGGAGAGGGTTATTAGAACCCCTGACTCTCTGCCTACACTCCACCATCCTTCCCATCATTGTGACCAGCCCAACTCCAATAGGCTCATTCCCTACCAGCCTTCCCAGTCATCTACTCTCCTCTCACAGCTGCTCTTCTATGACCCCCACCTCCTGGACGTTGTTACCCATCCCAACTCAAGAAACCCCCACATCTACCATCCTTCCACCTTCTAACAAACCCAGAAGCATGGCCAGTATTAACCTCTTTCCTTCAGATTTGAATACACAAACCATCAGTTACAAAACCAAGTTGTTGACTTATTCTGTTCTTACCTTCTATTTATTTTTTCATAGCAACTGTATAATTGCCTAATATCTCAATTCACAAAGTTGGTCTCTGACCTCTGCATGCATGTATCCAGGCAGAAAGCATCCTCTCTCTCTCTCTCTCTCTTTCTCTCTCTCTCTCTCTCTGTCTCTGTCTCTGTCTCTCTCTGTCTCTCTCTCTGTGTCTCTCTCTCTGTCTCTCTCTCTCTCTGTCTCTCTCTCTCTGTCTCTCTCTGTCTCTCTCTCTCTCTGTCTCTCTCTCTCTCTCTCTGTCTTTTGGGGAGTCTGGCATGTTCATGCTCCTCCCTGCACTCTGTCTAGGAAGACACACCTGGCAGCACACCCAGCAGGACACCCCTCCCCGCCGCCCTTGCTCCCCTCTTGCGTCTCAACTGACCACCCTTCTTCTTACCTTCCTATACCTTGATTTCCATTTACACTTACCATCTTGATTAGTCTATGAACTTTTTCTGGTTTTTTTTTTTCTGTTCTTCAAACAACTTTCCCTCTTCTAAGATATTTAAATACTTAAAATTAAACTAATTACATCTATTGGACTTACCTCCTTTTGGTTCTAAATATTTATTGTCTGTTTCTTGTGGACCAGGACTATCCTATATGTTGCCTGCATGTAATAATGCCTCTCAAAGTAAGTAATTCATTCTTCTGTAAGCACAGAGAAGCTACTAAAAAAAATCATGCAACTCATCATAATTACAAAGCCAGCAACTGCTCGCTGAGGACCATTTGTGAAAGCTTTAGCCCTCCTTCCTCCTTCTCATGAATATGGTCACCTAGTCCTCACCTGGGTCAATCATTATAGTCCCTACTGCCTCTCGGAATTTCTTTCCTGGTCACATTGGCTCTGGATTTTACTATTTGTTCTTTATACCCTTTTCTTTTTCTGACAGCCTCTCCCAGTGATGAAAACCATCAGACCTATTGAGAAGACTCCTTTTGTTAATTCAAAAACAGTATTTTGAAGTGCTCCTCTTCTGGTCCTGAAACACGGTAGCTCTCCCAAGACTCAGCTGTGTGCCAGCTACATGTCACCTGGTGCAGGTCATACAAATGCCCTGTGACAGCCTTGAAGTTTCTGAAGAGAGGCACACAAAACATCAGCTCTAGGATGGCTCGCATTCAAGGAAGACAGCACCTTCTAAACCATCCTCATTGGGACAGCAGGTGTGGGCGCACGAGCCCACATCACCATACGGAGCTCTGCAGCATAACATATAGACACAGTCTGTAAGTCAGAAAGCAATGAGCAGATGACCGACAACAGACACACAAACAAGGGAAGCCTTCCCATGCAGGCTAGTCAGCCCTTGCTGCTTCTCAAATGACTTGCTCATTCTGTTCCTTTACTGTCTGGATCCTCCCTTTAATCTGTATTTATATTCAGTGCAGAGATGTCTTGTGTGCTCTTCCAGCTTAAGCAAATTACTTGAAACAGCTTCCTGGCAAACATTCAGATAACACCAATGGACTCACTCCAGTGTGTTTTGAAAAGCCAAATTGTGATGAGGTAATTGTTATTTATTAAGTTGGGAAAAGGTATTATCTGCTTGGCTTTTTACTAAAGGCCTTAATTCTCCTCTTCTGGTTCAGGGAACCCAACAACCCACTCTGCTGAGACACAGACAGGAGCAGAACCCTTTGCTCACTATCCAGAATATTTCAAAAGCAGCCAGCCCTTTGCTTCCCCACAGCATCTTTTATCTGCCACTGAAAGACTCTCACAGATGGAATAGAGAAACTCAAAGGCCCTATATCCAAACTTTATTGGTGCCATACCTTTTCAACATTAGCTATGTTTTCACTATCCCAAGAAATGTATCTTTCAGCTTTCCCTTAGTGTATTTAATAACTTTAATAAACAGGAACTACACAAGCCAACATGGCTGCTGATCCTATTTTTTCATCATGCCTCTAGAAACCATGGGCAGAGAGGTTCACAGGTGACTTTCCTACATAGTCAAACTAAAATTAAAGGCAACATCTGAAGGTTAATGACAACAACACACAGTTGAGAGGAGACAGAAAATATCGTTATCTCTATAAGAAGACTTATTCTTCTTAAAACATGTTCTCAGTAGT
Organism: Mastomys coucha; assembly: GCF_008632895.1. Taxonomy (NCBI): domain Eukaryota; kingdom Metazoa; phylum Chordata; class Mammalia; order Rodentia; family Muridae; genus Mastomys; species Mastomys coucha. The sequence goes on from NW_022196899.1 coordinate 25,855,839, forward strand.
AAGAATGCATTCAAAGTAAAAAGTTAGTGACTGAGCCAGGCTTCGTGGTGCATATTTGTAATCTCAGCTCCCATGAGGCTGAGACAGGAAAATCGTGTATTTTAGGGTTTCCTTGGCTATATAACAAGACTCTATTTAAAGAAAGGAAAAGCCAAGAACTAGAGATGTAGCCAATGGTAAGTTGCTTGCCTACATGTACAAAGCCTTAGAACTGAAGAAAAAAAAAAGGAAAGTTAGTGGTCCTCAGAAAGATGCTGTGTGAAAAAAATCAACCTTAGGAAGTTGGGTAAAGCACATTCAGAGAAGGAAATGGCTCAAGCAGGGTTCTGAAATTCTGGACTTGAAGAAGGGTTTGTTCTTGGGATTGAACTTGAGAAGATTCATCAAATTCTACTATATATCAAATATAATTGATGAACTCCAACACAATTGAGCTGCCTGCTACAGAAGCAAATATTTCATTGCTAATTTCAACTCCCAGCTACCTCAAAACAAAGAATGAGAACATATTAGAATAAGCTACAAACCATTCTGAGATAAAGCAGGGGATGACCCTAAGAGTTATATTAAAGTATTTCTGGCTGTCCCATTGTTCTGCATATGTGTGTTGGTATCCATGGAGAGAAAGCTAGCTTCTGTGACTATAGGACTGAGGGTCACAGCCTGTAAGGACTGTGACCTCTTCCTTGGGATCTAGGGTCACCATTTATACGTTTCCTCTAAAACATCTCACCTTTTATAAACAGGCTTGATAGACAAGCATAGAAAGGGTGCAACATCTACTATAGCTAACGAAAAATCTATTATTTCTATCTATGCCAACAGTATCTAGTTACAAAATAATAAAACCCCTTTCTCAGTGGCAAAATAGAAAATTGAAAAACATAGACCCTTTATGACCAAAGCAATAAAGCACAATCAAAGGCATCCAAGAGCTTATCAACTACAGAAACATCACATTTTTCCAATAAAAATATTTGCTTTTGTACAAAAAAAGTCTGAGTAAATTTATATAGCTAATGAGATGCTCTTAAAATTTTCAAAACAATTTGAAGGGAGCTTGACAAAACAGTTCTAGACTTCTGAATGCATAAGCCAATAAACTTAAAATGTCTTCAAGAGATATTTCAAAAGAAAAATAATGCAGGGAACTACTCCACCCAGCAATAAGAATCCAACAGCAATTGCTCAGAAACGAAAGGAAACAAACGAAACCACAAAACAAATGTTTATCTAGGGCATCCAGCCTCATGAATTAAACTACTGAACTCTTGGATCGTCCTTTGTAGACAGGGACTTATGGACTAGCTGGACCACATCCTGTAAGCCATTCTAATAAATTCCCTTTATAAATATACTTATATATTTATAAAATACATTTATATTATATATTCATTCTACTATATTCATATTCATGCATAGTGTGAATATAATATTCACTCTATCAGTTCTGTTCCTCTAGAGAACCTTGGCTACTACAATGAGATTTCCTATTTGGTTTCATTTTAGCTTGATTCCATATTTGGCTTTTTGAAATGAGAGCTAATATACTTCCTGCTGACCTTGAACTCCATAAGTAGCAAAGGATGACTTTGTGCTACTACTACAACCCTAAGAAAACATAGCTGGATCAGAGACAGGCTTTCATCTGGAAGGGAAAAAAACCAACTATCACAAATGCTATTTACTATAGCTAGCTGACAACTCTATCAAGAATATTGTGGTTGAGGCTGAAGAGAAGGCTACAACCTGTATTTGATTCCCAGAACTCGCATAAAAATTCAAGTTTGTAATCTCAATGCCAAGGACGCTGAGACAGGAGAATCCCTCATGCTCACTGACCAGATAGCCTAGACTAGTTGGTGAGTCTCAGGCTAATGAGAACCCCTGTCTTAAAGGAAATGAAAAGTGTTCCTAAGAATGACACCCAGATTGTCCTATGGCCTCTGCATCACACATAACGTGCACCCCATGCATATGCAAACACACATTCAAACAACACACACAAGATGGTGTCATTAAAGCCCTACTTCAAAGCTTAAGTATAAGTTAATTTATATAGATCAATTATTTACATGAAACCATAAATATATGAAGAAAATTAAGTTTTCTAATTGGAGTTGGGAAAGACTTATTATAAAGCAAACAAAAAATCTGAAACAGAAAGAAAAATGAAATTCACTACAAAATGTTACATTGGGAAATATCATCAAAAAAATCTTTTAAATATTGGATAAACAAGTTGTCCTGGTTAGTTGTTTATCAACTTGACAAAAACTAGAGTCACCTAGGAAGAGAGAATCTCGATTTAGAAAATGCACTGACCAGATTGAACTGTGGCCAAGCCTGTAGTCCATTTCCTTGATTGATCATTGATTTATGAGGAATGGCCCAGCTCACTATGGGTGGTGCCACCCCCAGGCAGGCTGAACAAGCCATGAGGATCCAGTAAGCAGCAGTTCTTCATGACCTCTGCTTCAGTGCCTGCCTCTGTGTTTCTGCCTTGCTTGAGTTCCTGCTCTGACTTCCTCCAATGAGGGACTGTGATGAGAAACTATAAGCTGAAAGAAAAACTGTTACCCTCTCAAGTTTCTTTTGGTCATAATGTTTTATCATAACAATATAAACCCTTACTAAGACATGGATTGTTTTAAATTTTAAAGATGATAGATAGAAAGATAGATAGATAGATAGATTCGAAGTTAACATCTGAAAAGTTGAAAAACTCAACAAAATCACCCAAACAGAAAAATTATCAAAAATAATAAATAGGCAATTTGCCAAAATATCATAAAGAGTTCAAGCAACCAGAAAAGACATCATAACATGTACCTTCTCTATTGTTTATGTTGTTATTGAGGAGCACCCTTAATCCATGGTGATCTGATAGGATACAAGGAATT
>NW_022196899.1:25859640-25863536 GCF_008632895.1 Mastomys coucha
CCGGGCTGGGTGCTCCAGTCTCAGAACCTCACCCGAGAGACAACAGGGGATCCTGCCCGGGTCTCTCAACATGTACCTTCTCAATAGTAATGGAATGTCATTTTAGGAATGAGACACCAGTTTTACTAACAAATTTATAAATATTTTTAAACCTATCAAAACAATCTTGGAGTCTGGAGTACTAATAACTCATTTGCTTTTTATAGTGATAGAAATGGTTACAAATATTCAGAATGGTTTTTTTTTGTATAAGTATAAAAGTATAAAATTCTCTCAGAATGTATAAATAGCCTTTAAGCCCACAACTAGCCTACTACTCATCCTAACAAAATAATTAACATTAGCCAGCTGCAAAGTTAAAGTGTTGCTCATTTCATTAGTTCCTATCTTCAAAGCTAGACTCAATTATAAATTTAACCACTCACGATGGATAACATTGTATCTTAATCATCCAGAGCAATGTATCTTGACAGAAAGATGTATCCATAATCATCTAAAAGTTCATGTTTGTCTGGAAACATTCATTCAAAATTTTAAGATTTTAAATGTGATTTGAAAATAACTATAAATACAAATAAAAACACTTAAACACAAAGTTGTTTGGAATCACTTTTAGGTGATTTCCTTTTTTTTTTTTTTCTTACCATGTACTCTGTTCTGATGATGCCAAGTGACCTTGGTTTGTGTTGTTTATTTTCTTATACTTGCCCCCTGCCATCTGGTTATCTCTAGTGCAACCTGTCCTTGATAAATCTGACTGGAGCCTATCCTTCCTGTGATCCTGGTTGTGTCAGAACTCCTCAGAGTCAAGCTGTCTCTGTGATCCTGTGATTCTGGGATCCTGTGATCCTGGGCTTGTTAGATCACCTGGGAGTGGGGCTTCCTCTGTGTGTTGTGGGACTGGCTGAGGAGCTTGTGCCCAAGGTCTGCTTAGGACACCAGCCCAAACAGACTGGAAGGAACCTGAGTCACTGGGCTGGCGGAGTTCCTGTGTGCCTGGGTCCTGCTGGTCCCAGTTACTCCCAGTGTTGAGATAGATGTTGGTTCCTCCTCATCTCTGAACCTGGGTGTGTCAGAGCACCTGAGAGTGGAGTTTCCTCTGGGTATTGTAGAACTGGCTGTGGAGCTTGTCCAATAATTATATTCTTTGTTTTTTTTTTTCTTTTTCTTTTCGAGACAGAGTTTCTCTGTGTAGCCCTGGCTGTCCTGGAACTCACTCTGTAGACCAGGCTGGCCTCGAACTCAGAAATCCACCTGTCTCTGCCTCCCAAGTACTGGGATTAAAGGCATGCATCACCACTACCTGGCCATTCATTGTATTCTTAGCTAAGTTTATTCTCATTCTAAATCTCTACATACTGTTCAGCAAACTATGACAAAGAAAGACACAGGGAAGACATTGAAAACAGATGGAACAAAGCTAATCACTACAAATGCATTCTTTACACTCACCTGTTGTTACTTCCCCCTTCACAAAAATTTTAGATGTATGGAGAATAGATCCCAAGGACAATATTCTTCATTGTTTGTGTTTTGAGTCCAGTCACCTGATATGTTAGCATAAGGGCCAAAAGTTGGACAATCTGTGCTTAGGATGCAGAGCATATGGGATCTGTTGTTCCCTACAGCAGAGGGATGTGAACTTCAGGACCTATATGAGCAACATGAGTTAATGGTGGCTGGTGGCATTCTCATGAACATAACACCAGAAACGATGACGTGAACAATCCACCAAGGTCAGAGAGAGAGAGAGAGAGGGAGAGAGAGAGGCAGACAGACAGACAGAGACAGACAGACAAAGACACAGAGAGAGACAGAGACAGAGAAACAGAGAGGATGAGAGTGACAGAGAGACAGAGAGAGGAGAAAGAGAGTGACACACACAGAGACAGAAAGAGGGCAGAGAGCAACAGAAAGAGACACACAGAGAAAGACAGAGACAAGGTCAGAGGAAAGAGACAGACAGATGTACAGAGAGACAGAGACAGAGAGACAGAGACAGAGAGACAGAGACAGACAAACAGATACACACAGAAAGACAGAAAGCAGAGAGTCAGAGAAAAAGAGTAATTTTAGTTTATTCCTTTACTGTTTTAACCACAAGGCTCTTTTCAAACACTTTCCAGTAACATGAGAAATTTAAAAGTGCAGACACTGAAGTCACTTCTCTAGATCAATCATCTCCAAGTTGGGGTTTCCTCAACTTAAGCAATGAGCTGCCTGGACTCCATTAACAAAGGGAAGTAGCATTTTAATGTGTTCAGCGACATAAAAGAAACTAGATTCACCCATACGGCACGTGGAAAATAACCCTAAATGCATCAAGAGAACCCCAACAAATCTAGAGATTTCTTTTATGAATCTGAGCCCCAGGGAACTCAGGAGATAATTCTTGCCACATAGCCACAAGGATCTAAGTTCATATTTCTAGCACCTGTATCAAAACCATTCAGCATGTAATTCCAGCCCCAGGAAGGTATTGACAGAAGGACACTAGAGGCCAACCCATCTAGCTAAATTGGTAAGCTCTGGGTTCAGTAAGAGAGTCTGAGCCTCAAGAACTAAGAGAGACTGAGAACATGTGACATTGACTTCTATGTCTACATGATGGTTCACACACATACATGTGCACTCATGCACGTACACATGCACACACACATGAGCATATCCACATGCATACATCCCATTCATACACACAGAAGAATCAAAAGTCCATAAAGACAGAGTTTCCTGTATTTTCTATTCACTGCCTTCTTAGTAGCTAGAGCCAGATATGGAACAACCATAGGCATTCAGTAAATACTGTGAAATTTATTCTATTAACCATAAATTACATTAAAAGAAAAAATGAGAGGATCCTGAAGGAAAATAGAGAAGAAGGAGGGGAAATGAAAAAAAGAGAAAATATAAAAGGTCAGACAGAAGGAAAGAAAAAGAGGGACAGAAAAAGAGACTCCATATCAGTAAGTTACAGAAGCCATGGAATAAATAATTGCAATTTAAAAATATAACATCATGTCACACTAATGATTTGCACAACCATCAGGAAGTAAGTCTACCCTGTTTATTATGGCTACTGAGATCTCTGAAAGCTTCAGCTTAAACCTCTTTGAATGGTGGAGTTAATTGCTATAACATAGAAACACAAGGAACAGGATCCTCTCAACCTCCTCCATCTACACCTAGGAGTGACACAGTGGATCCACAACCCTCTCTGCCCCTTTACCTGAAAGCAAAGATCCTGCCTTCAGGGAGTGCTTTAACCCAGGGACTCTGGGAAGATCCTCCATTATCTCTCCAGTGATTTTCTAAGGCAGAACCAGCCAGGAGTCTCAGGCCTCACAAGTCACAAGGTAGCCTGGTCAAAATCCTTTCTACCTCAGACCACACCTAGGAGGGACAACAGACCCACAGCCCTCTCTACACCTTTCCCACAAGTGGAGTTCCTGTCTCCAGGGTGTGCTCTGACCCCAGGACTCAGGAAAAACAACTGATCCACAGCCATCTGCACCCAGGATTTACCAGAGGAGACCTGATCTCCCAGAAGTGTTGACACCAGCTTACAGACCCACAGGAGGAACAAGCTCTAGTCAGAGACTGCAAGAACATCTAACACCAGAGATCAACGGATGGTGAAAGGCAAATACAAGAATCCTACCAACAGAAACCAAGACTGCTTGGCTTCATCAGAACCTAGTACTCCCACTACAGCAAGTCCTGGATATCCCAAAACACCGGAAAAGCAAGATTTGGATCTAAAATCATATCTCATGATGGCTCTAGAGGAATTTAAGAAGGACATGAATAACTCCCTTAAAGAAATACACAAGAACACAGGTAAAGAGGTACAAGCTCTTAAAGAGGAAACAAAAAAATCCCATAAAGAATTACAGGAG
>NW_022196899.1:25869164-25869880 GCF_008632895.1 Mastomys coucha
TCAAGAATTGACAAATGGGACCTCATAAAGTTACAAAGCTTCTGTAAGGCAAAAGACACTGTCAATAGTGGCTGGTAAGTTGGCTCAGCGGGTAAGAGCACCAGCTGCTCTTCTGAAGGTCCTGAGTTCAAATCCCAGTAACCACATGGTGGCTCACAACCATCCGGATTGAGATCTGATCCCCTCTTCTGCTACAGTGTACTCATTTATAATAATAATAAATAAATCTTAAAAAAAAGACACTGTCAATAGGACAAAACAGCAACCAACAAATTGGGAAAAGATCTTTACCAATCCTATATCTGATAGAGGGCTAATATCCAATGTATACAAAGAACTCAAGAAGTTAGACTCCAGAGAATGAAATAACCCTATTAAAAATGGGGTACAGAGCTAAACAAAGAATTCTCAACTGATGAATACTGAATGGTTGAGAAGCACCTAAAAAATGTTCAACATCCTTAGTTGTCAGGAAAATGCAAATCAAAACAACCCTAATATTCCACCTCACACCAGTAAGATTGGCTAGGATAAAAAAGTCAGATGACAGCAGATGCTGGAGAGGTTGTGGAGAAAGAGGAACATTACTTCATTGCTGGTGGGATTGCAAGCTGGTACAACCACTCTGGAAATCAGCTTGGCACTTCCTCTGGAAACTGGACATAGTTCTACCGGAGGACCCAGCTATACCACTCCTGGGCATATACCCAGAAGAT
>NW_022196899.1:25870949-25873431 GCF_008632895.1 Mastomys coucha
TTTTGAGGGGAAACTGGGAAAGGTCATATGACATGTAAATAAAGAAAATATCTAATAAAAAAGAAACACAAATCAAGCAGTAGCACACAAATCATTTTCCATTGGCTACACATCTGTTTTTCAGATTTAAAATACATTTATGAAAAAACACAGCTAAAGTAATTATCTAGTAGTACAAATTGTATGCAACTGCATTTGGGGAGAATTTTTGAGGTTTTAGTGTCATGTGAAAAACTTATATTTTGTCTTCTCTTGTAACTTGGGGCATCACTGATGACCAGCAAGAAAAGTCTCAGAAATAAATATTGCTTTTTATGTAAGTGGAATAGTCCCTAGAAAAGAGAGGCATTGAATTGGAGGGCTAGTTCATTGGATAAAGTACTTCTAGTAGAAGCGTGAAAACCTAAGTTGGATCCCCAGAAACCACATAAAAACAAGGCACAGTAGAACACACTTGTAATCCCAAAATTGGGAGGCAGAGACAGGCAAATCCCTGAGGATCCAGGTAGCTAGCTGAACTGATGAATTCCTGTCTAGCTCAGGAACACTTGCTACTTGACAAACACCCCTAGTTGACTTCTGGTCACCACAAGCACGTGCACGTGTGTCCACACACTGACCACCACAAGCACGTGCACGTGTGTCCACACACTGACCACCACAAGCACGTGTGTCCACACACTGACCACCACAAGCACATGCACATGTGTCCACACACTGACCACCATAGGCACGTGCACATGTGTCCACACACTGACCACCACAAGCACGTGCACATGTGTCCACACACTGACCACCACAAGCACGTGCATCCACACACTGACCACCACAAGCACGTGCACATGCATCCACACACTAGAATAATTTACCTGTGTGTCAACTTGACACAAAGCAGAGTCGTCTGGGAAGAGAGCCATGGTCAAGAAACTGGCCTATAAGCAACTTGTAGGGCATTTTCTTAGTGATTGGTGTGGGAAGTCACAGCCCATAAAAATCAGGCTGAGGAATGTGGAGCGAGCCAGTAAGCAGCACCTCTCCATGGATTTTATTTCAGTTCCTGCCCTGATTCCCTTAGTAATAAATTGTTACCTGGAAGTGTAGGCTCAAATAAAACTTTTCCTCCCTAAGTTGCTTTTGGTCATAATGTTTTATCACAGCATAACATACACACACACACACACACACACACACACACACACACACACACACATGCATGCATGCATGCACAAATTTCTCTTTAAATGCCAGGATCAGAAATACAGTGATCTTTCTTCTTGACTTTCCTTTTGCTTGTTGGTAATTAATCAAGAAATATATAACTTAAAGTGGGGCTGGAGATATAACTCAGGGGTAGAGCACTTTCCTAGCATGGATTAAATCTCTGAATTTGATTCCTAGTGCTGCAAAAAAGACGATAAAAGGTAATCTTGCCCCTCCAGTGTCAAGGAGGGACATTAGTCAGTCTTCACCTGTCTTAACATCCCTAGCTTCCCCTGCTGCAGAGGCAATCGGCTGATCTGTGCTGAGAAGTTGATGGATTTCTCATAGGGTAAAAGGTGCAGAGCCACACCCAGCAAATTCAATCTGTTTCAGGTCGGACCCACCTCTTGCTTTCACCTTGGCCACCAGAATAATGAGCTGCCGTGAAGTCTTTTCTCAAACTTTCAGAAGCCATTCTTCATTTACAAAGTAAAACTTCCGTTCATGATAAATAGCCCCAGGGAATGGCAAAATTACAATCCATCAACACCCCAGTTATGGGAGGAGGAACACAAGAAGCCAGCAGGCCTTCAGGGTTTTGTTCTGCCTTCTGGATCAACCTGAACAGCAGGCAATGTGGGACATGTCTTGAGAGGTTCTGCCCCTCCTACACTGTATGCCACACCTTTAACACCGCTCCTTTGATGGCTTGTCAATAATTAAATTCTTTCTCAGAGGAAGAATAGTAAAGGGAAACTATTAACGTGTGTTTTCTGTACTAAGTGCTGAGTATACATAAATACAACAATATAGTAATAAATACATTGTAGCCTCCTACTTACAGCAGAAGCAACAGAGCCTGGAAAGGGATGGAGAGCTTTCCCAGCCTGACATATCTGGCTGAGACAGAGACGGGTTTCCTAATACAGGCATGTTGTTATTTTACCCTACACAGAAAATATATTACTTCTATGCTGAGCAAAAATGTGGATATGTCCCTGAGAGCAGATCTTCTAGCATTATCTGATCTGTGAGAGGAGACCGGCCCTCCAGAAAAGAGCAGAATGTATAAAAGGAAGCAGAAAACACCCACAACAGCCTCCCTTGCCTCCCAGATTCTTTCTGAATGCCTTTGTGGCTTCAGCTATGGATGTGAGTTAAGAGTAATGATGTGGGACCGTGAAGGGCAGTCTGTGTTTTTTGGTTGAGTTGTGTTTTTTTCTTTATTTATATGCGAATTTCTCCATTCCCAGTTTCCCCTCCAAAAAACAAAAAAAAACAA
>NW_022196899.1:25876164-25885509 GCF_008632895.1 Mastomys coucha
TCCCTGAGTTTGATTATTTCCTGCCTTTGACTCCTCTTGGGTGAATTTGCTTCTTTTTGTTCTAGCGCCCTAAGGTGTGCTGTCAAATTGCTGGTGTATGCTCTTTCCAGTTTCTTTTTGGAGGCACTTAAAGCTATGAGTTTTCCTCTTAGGACTGCTTTCATTGTGTCCCATAAGTTTGAGTATGTTGTGGCTTCGTTTTCATTAAGCTCTAGGAAGTCTTTAATTTCTTTCTTTATTCCTTCCTTGACCAAATTATCATTGAGTAGAGTGCTGTTATGCTTCCTCGTGTATATGGGTGTTCTATTGTTTCTATTGTTATTGAGGAGCAGCCTTAGTCCATGGTGATCTGATAGGATACAAGGAATTATTTCAATCTTCTTGTATCTGTTGAGGCTTGATTTGTGACCAATTATATGGTCAATTTTGGAGAAGGTACTATGAGGTGCTGAGAAGAAGGTATATCCTTTTGTTTTAGAATAAAAAGTTCAACCCCTTCCTCCCTCACCGCTCCATGTGCATCCCTCCCGAAGCTGCACGCTTGGTCGAAGAGGACAACCTTCCCCAAATAGAGGAGGACTGGTCTTCGGTCAAGGGTATACAAGTAGCTGCGCTCCCCTGCTAGAACCTCCAAACAAGCTCTCAAGGATAAAAAGTTCTATAGATATCTGTTAAATCCATCTGTTTCATAACTTCTGTTAGTCTCACTGTGTCCTTGTTTAGTTTCTGTTTCCATGATCTGTCCATTGCAGAGAGTGGGGTTTCGAAATCTCCCACTACTATTGTGTGCTGTGTAATGTGTGCTTTGAGCTTTAGTAAAGTTTCTTTTATGAATGTAGATGCCCTTGCATTTGGAGCATAGAGGTTCAGAATTGAGAATTCATCTTGGTAGATCATACCTTTGATGAATATGAAGTGTCCCTCCTTATCTTTTTTGATCACTTTAGGGTGAAAGTCGATTTTATTCGATATTATAATGACTACTCCAGCTTTTTTCTTGGGGCCATTGGCTTGGAGAATTGTTTTCCAGCCTTTTATTCTGAGGTAGTGTCTGTCTTTGTCACTGAGGTGGTTTTCCTGTATGCTGCAAAATGTTGGTTCCTGTTTATGTACCCAATCTGATAGTCTATGTCTTTTTATTGGAGAATTTAGTCCATTGATATTAATAGATATTAAGGAAAAATAGTTGTTGCTTCCTGTTATTTTTGTAGTTAGCGCTGGCATTCCATTCATGTGTTTATCTTCTTTTAGTTTTGTTGGAAGATTACATTTTTTCTTTTTCAGGGATGTAGTTCCCTTTCTTGTGTTGGAGTTTTCCATTTATTACTCTTTGAAGGGCTGGATTTGTGGAAATATATTGTGTGAATTTGGTTTTGTCATGGAATACTTTGGTTTCTCCATCTATAATGATTGAGAGTTTTGCTGTGTATAGTAGTCTGGGCTGGCATTTGTGTTCTCAAAGCCCCGTTTATTAATGACCATGGCCAGTATATACACATTACAGAAAAAAGAAAATGAGGAGGGAATGAGGGGAATTCTGCTGGAACAAAGGAGGAGAGGGGAACATCTGGATGGATGTTCAATAAGGTGGCCGGAGACATATTGCAGCCTTATCTTGGGAAGTTGTCTCTGTGAAGAGGCATATTGCAGCCTTATCTTGGGAAGTTGTCTCTGTGAAGCTGGGCTCCAGGCACCTCTCAGCAGGGCAAGGTAAACATTTTCTCAGGAGGAGCTGGCTTGATTTAACACCTTCCCAGGAAGAGAAGATGCCTGCTTGACACTTTAGTGCCTGCTTGACACTCTCCCAGGGATGAAGATAGCCATAAAGCACTTTCTCTGGGGAGGAAAGTGCCTGGTTCCCAAGCCTCTTGGCTCCAGCTGTCTCCACCAGAGCTGAGGTTAGCAGCGGGTCAAGCCAGGGAGTGCTCAGAGAGTGCTTTTGGTTTCCAACACCTATGTGCTCGAGGCTCTTCCCCACTTTCTTTTCTATTAGTTTCAGTGTATCTGGTTTTATGTGGAGGTCCCTGATCCACTTGGACTTGAGTTTTGTACAAGGAGATAGGAATGGATCGATTTGCATTTTTCTACATGCTAACCGCCAGTTGAGCCAGCACCATCTGTTGAAAATGCTGTCTTTTTGTCTTTTTTCCACTGGATGGTTTTAGCTCCTTTGTCAAAGATCAAGTGACCATAGGTGTGTGGGTGCCACAGGCCGGCCGATGTGAGCCTCCCTCAACCCTCGGGAGAAACGGGAGTCCTAGTCAGGTCGACAAGGTGTAGGCAAAGAGATGACAAACAGAGTCGACACGAGGGTGTGTTCGATCTGAATATATTTGTCCAAGGTGAGAATCAGGCTTGGATACCATACAGCAAACAGGACAGATGTCAAGAGTCACGTAGGCAGGTGGGGGTTACAGCAGGGGATGCAAGATTGAAGTCATGTAGGCAGGTGACCCCCACACCAAGGTCAGCAGGGTCTGGTAGCTAGGTGTGAAGCAGGAGGAAGAGAAGTGGAGCCCTCCCTGTTGAGGTATTTAGATATTCCTATGCTAATTCTCTGGTTCTTGCTGGAGGCAATGACCAGGAGATTACAATCTAGCATTTCCTGCTAATTCTCTGGTTGGGGGAGGGAGGGGGGAGGGGGGGGCAAGGCAGTGGTGAGTCCTGACCTAACACTTTTAGCTAATGTCCTAAAGTGAGGGAAACCCTTCACTACTCTCTAGTATGCAAAACACTACTAACTATTGTAAACTATCTATTGTCCTAAGGAATGTACTTGACCTCTGTTGCCAGCTCTAGCAAGGGAGATACTTTGAGAGAAATTGCAAGCTATGGACAGCTTGGTATTAAACTAGGATAGTTGGAACATTGTGCTTGCTAGAAAACAATGCCCAATCTTAACCATTAACGAGTCATTTCTTGGGGTACCTTTATGCCTAAATATGAGGGCGTGTTGATGATTGGAAAGACTGATCTGGAACACGTCTGAGTTAGGGGATACCAGCGACTGTCTATCCAGGAGGCACAGATCTCCTTTTGGATTCTTATTGCCTCTTATCCTTTATCAGGATTTTATCCCCGATATATTGGATGTGACTGGAGTAGACAAGTGTGCATAGCATGTGGGTTCATTTCTGGGTCTTCAATTCGGTTCCATTGATCTACCTGCCTGTCACTGTACCAATACCATGCATTTTTTATCACAATTGCTCTGTAGTACAGCTTAAGGTCCAGGATGGTGATTCCACCAGAGGTTCCTTTATTGTTGAGAATAGTTTTGGCTATCCTGGGTCTTTTGTTGTTCCAGATGAATCTGCAACTTGCTCTTTCTAAGTCTGTGAAGAATTGAGTTGGAATTTTGATGGGGATTGCATTGAATCTGTACCTTGCCTTCGATAAGATGGCCAATTTTACTATAATAATCCTGCCAATCCATGAGCATGGGAGATCTTTCCATCTTCTGAGATCTTCTTCAATTTCCTTCTTCAGAGACTTGAAGTTCTTGTCAAACAGATCTTTTACTTGCTTAGTTAGAGTTACACCGAGGTATTTTATATTATTTGTAACTATTGTGAAGGGTGTTGTTTCCCTAATTTCTTTCTCCGCCTGTTTATCCTTTGACACACACTATTTCTTAAATGAATGTAACCTGTTCTCTGTGGGCTGAGCTTTGATGATAGCAGGAAGTCTGTATCCAAAAATCATGCCTACAATTCATTCCTTGGAGCAACAGAACTGTCAACTCTCAGCTAAGCTACGATGGACGTAAAATCCTTTGGTAATGAGAGGGTCCTTGAAGTACAGCCTTATTAAATGAAATCCAATGTCTAAATATTGTTCTTATTTTGGGCTTGAAACACAGTAAGAGCCAAGATTTTAAGCTCTACTAAATACAAAACAAACAAACAAACAAAAAGGCCTTATATATTTATTTTCATTTAAGAAAATACTAGTTGTGATGTATTATTTTAAAATATACAGTTAATATGTTTGGAGTCATTTAAAAATTTTTTTGTTCTCTAAAATTTATATTGAGAAAAACATACGTATTTTCAGTATTGCTGTAGACAAGCATCTACATAAGACTATTAAATTGATTGTTCTTTTATATCAAACAACTTTTATAATACTCATTTTTATTGTTATTATATTTTATAAATTTTAAAGTATATGACAAGGCATTGTACGTATTGAAGGGGGGTCTCTGGGAGTAGTTGGGATACAAAAGGGAAACAAGAATGTGATTTAATTCTATTTACTTAAAGTATGTTTTTAAATGTTAACAAATTCAGATAAATTGAAATCATGTATCTTTTCTCATCATAATGCAATAAAACTTAAATCAATAAAAAAAGTATAAAGGAAAAAAAGAAAGACAGCAGGAGAAGAATAAAAAAGAAAGACAAAAAATAAGATACAGTGACATATAATATACATTCCCATTCCAAAAGAAGAATGAAGATAATCAGAAAAAAAAATATTGGACCAAAGTAAGTCTAAAAATCAGCAGGGTAAATACCAAATCCTGTGGCTCTATGTCTTATCTCATATCTGGGGCTTCAGTTTCAAAGACTTTAGAAGCTCTTCCCCTCCATCTTTGCTGCCTGCAACGTACAGCTGTATCTTAAGATGGTTCCATGTCCTGTCTGCAGCTCTCCTTGCCAGACGGCTCACAACTTTGGCATCTTTAGCATCTTGGGATCTCCACCAAAATCTAAGCATTGCAGCTACACACAAGGGTCTCTCAGAAACTACTCAAAAGAAATTCCAATCCTGCCCCATGCTGCCTGGCCTTCATGACTCTCTAAACTATGGTAAATAAACAAACAAGCAAACAAACAAACTCTATGAGCCCCTCAATCTTGTATCATTCTTGTGTTCTGTGCTGGCTAGTTTTACGTCAACTTGACACAAGCTAGAGCCATTTTGAAAAAGAGAAACTCAATTGAGAAAAAATGCCTCTACCAGATGCTGGAAAGTTTGTGATGTATTTTTTTTTCTTTGATGATTGATATAGGAGGGTCCAGATCATTGTAGGTGGTGCCAACCCTGAGCTGTTGCTATGGTGAAGCAGGTCGACCAAGATCAACTTAGGGAAGGAAAGGAATGACTGGGCTTGTACTGAAGGGATACAGTCCATCTCAGCAGAGAAGGCATGACAGTATTCTTGGGTATTCACCAAAGAAGACTGCTTGGACATAGATTTAATCCAAGAGAAAGTCTTTATTAGCCAGCCAATGACTGCACTGGGTGTTTTGGATTCCAGTACAGCAATTGAGTCTTTCTCAGGGCAAACTTCTAAGCACAAAAACTATGTTCTGGGTTGACATGCTTGAGTTTACAAGAACAGTTAGCCAGAAGCAAAACTACAGAAGCTTAAAAGCAAGGTTAGTACATTTTGAGACTTTCCCAGAACTATGTGGACTTTGATGGATTAGGCTTTTGTTTTAGTTTTGGCAGGTGGTGCTGTCTACATACTGAGTTTTACAGCCTGAATGATACTTACATCATGGAGTCAGTTGTGCTAAGGTCTCAAGGCCTACTAAAGTCTGGGGCCATGTTGTAAAAGCAGAAATATGAAGCTGGCCTAGCAGTCAGAAAGCAGAAAGAAAGAGAGTGGGCACACAGTTAGTCTATGAAACCTCAAAACCTCCTCCTAGTAACATACTTCCTCTACCAAAACATGTCCTTAGGCGCCAAACCCTTCTAAGCAGCACTACCAACTGGAGACTGAGTATTCTATCTATTGCATGGGCATGGGGTCTGGGGACATTTCCCACTCAAACCACCATTGTCATCTTTGCTAGATTTAGAATCACTAAGAAAACACACATATAGGTCTGTGTGAGGGTGTTTCCAATAAGGTTCAACATGCTCTTCTGCTCCTAAAAGAAGAGTCACTTTGAGCCCTGTTTCCTCTCTTTTGCCAACTTCCATCTAGCCCCTTGTACCTTCCTTCAAATCATATATCCTTCCCTTGAGTTCTCTCCGGGCTTGGGAGACAGCCCTTGGTCTGTCAGCATCTGCCCTTCCTGTGAGGAGGGCTGGCATCTCCGGATCTCTATCAATGCTTCTGTATCTTTTTTTTTTTTTTTTTTTTTTTTTTGAGACAGGGTTTCTCTGTGTAGCCCTGGCTGTCCTGGAACTCACTCTTTAGACCAAGCTGGCCTTGAACTCAGAAATCTGCCTGCACCTGCCTTCCCTGACTTACCTCACTGATAGAGTGTGACCTGAGAGTTATAATCTAAAATAAGCCTTTTTACTAAATAAGAGATGCAGCAGAAATAGCCATGTTGGCTCTGGCTATCTCAGAAAGCTTAGGATAAAGGACTAAAAATGATCCCTAAAGACAAATCAGTAGGCACCATAATCTGTCTCCTGACAGTTTGCTAAGGTGTGGCTGTCCCTCCAAATGAGGAAGATGAGCACTCATGAAAAGCATGTATCTAAAAAGCCTGGTGTGGAGAAGACCTTTGAAAGAACATTTCAAGCACTAACTTTGCACTTGATGGTCAAAACTGATATGTTAAAATGAAGCCATGTCTTTTTTTCATTATGAACCTAGCCTTTGCACTAGTCATCTGAGATGGCTCCGTAGTTAAGAACACTTGCTGTTCTTGCATATTAACTGGGTTCAGTTCCCAGCATCCACATGGCAGCTCAAAACCATCTGTAACTCCACTACAAAAAGATCCAGTGCCCTCTTCGGAATTTTAGATGTGAGCACCCAGGCTCTCACATGGCACAGAGACATACACACAGGAAAAATAGTCATACACAAAAAAATTAGAATAAGTAAATCTTTAAAATGAGGTCACTGGGATGGACCTTACTCCAATTTCATACTGTAATGGCTAATCCTGATTGTCCACTTGACAGGCTCGTGAACCAACTAAATGACTCATCTCTAGACGGCCTGTGAGGGGACTTCCAGGAGGGAGAGGACCTTCCTCAGAGTGGGCAACACATCCTGGAAGGTGGCCCAGACATAAAGAGGTCTGAAGGAAAAGCACTGTGGGTCATCTGCATGTGTGTGTGTGTGCGTGTGCGTGTGCGTGTGCGTGTGCGTGTGCGTGTGCGTGTGCGTGTGCGTGTGTGTGTGTGTGTGTGTGTGTGTGTGTGTGTGTACATGCCTGTGGGCCTATGTCTCTCTGCTGAAGCCTGGGGCCACCCTCCAGTATGCAGGCAGCCATTGTTGCCCTACCCAATCTCTATGATGTAAGAGGTTCTAATAAGCCCTTTTTTACTATATACATACAGTCTCTCGGCCTGATCCACTACAGTGTCCAGTCTAGTATACCTTGTAAGATAAAAATGTAAATACAGAAGAAACATTCATCAGCTAAAGATGACTATCTACAAACTAAAAAGGACTCCCATTCTCAAGGGGTTTCTGTTATACCAGGAATATAAGACTCCCAGAAGCCTTTGAATGATTTAGAGAGGACAATAGCGTATAATCTGATTTGCATTTTTGAAAGTTGATTTTGTGTGTTTGGTTTAAATCTTGAACTTTTGCATTTGTTCTGCTCTCCAAGCCTGGCTCAGCTGTAAGTTCCAATGCTTCATGGAAGCAGGAATAGATGTGGAAGAAAACAAAACAAAACAAAACAAAAAACCCTATTAACTTTCTAGAGCTTGCCATAGGTCAGGAAACAACCCAGTCTTGGCATATTTTAAAAGCACGTTTTAAAAGCCTGTACTTGCTATACCCAGGTCAAGCACGATTATTTTGCTTCAAATTCCTTAAGTGCCTAAGTCGCTCTAGGGCAGAAGCTGAGCAAAGGGGAAGCACATTAACCCTTTCAGGCCACACTGGTTACCACTTCATTCCTTATTGACAATGGGTTTTTGAATAAATAATGAGTCGTGGGAGGTAAAGGGACAATTACCTTCATAATCTGGCTATAAACAAAGTGAGACAGACAGACAGACAGTGCTGAGCCAGACAGGATAACCATGATGTAATGGTTTGAATAAAAAACAGACCAGAAAAATTCACATGCAAATGAGTTGTCCTCTTAGGGGCCAATTTGATTATTCTAAAAATCCTTCTAGTCACCTAGAAGATGTTAGAAGCTGCTACTGTTAGAAGCTGGCTACTTAATTATCAACTTGATACAAGTTAGAGTTAACTTGGGAAGAGTGACTCTTAACTGAATAAAAGCCTCCATACCATTTGCCTGTACCATGTTGAAACCCAGGGTTCATGTGGATGTCCAAGTCCTACAGCAGATAGGAGCCATGTTGATGTCCCTGGCCCAAGAAACCTTTAGGCCATACAGATATCTTTACTCTGGGCCACTACCTGAGGCCATGACGATGTCTAGGAGCCATACTGATGTGAGTAGCCTGCTCTGCCATCAAAGATCATGTGATGTCTGAGCCCTTGCTGCCACCATGTCCCTAGCTTAAGGTGCCACTGAAGGCCATACAGATGCCTTTGGTCTGGACTGCAGTCTGAAGCCATATTAATGTCTATGTGCCATTTTGATGTGATCTGCACTGCCACCAGATACAATGCTGAGGTCCATGGCTCATGCTGATGCTGGAAAGCATGTGGATATTTCAAGAAACCATGTGTAAGTCGATAGTGTGTGTTCCTACTGACTGTAAATAGCAAGAAAGCTACTTTTGCCATGGTACTTGTAACCACAAGCTTTTCTACCCATACCATGTTCCCCAAAGTAAGGATTCTAAGGCTGAATTATATATGGATAAATGTTTATGCCAATAGCTTTGGCCTGTTCCATGATTAGCTCATAACTCATTTACCCCTGTTTTCTATGAGTGCCTCATGGCTGGCTACCTCTTCTCCGTTTTCATACAACCATCTTCCTCAGAGTTCTGGGGTGATCCTTTTTCATGTCTGACTCTATGCCAGAAATACTATCTATATCAGAACTTCCACCTCCCTACTTCCTGCCTAAGCTCATAGGCCTACAGTCTTTTACTGACAGGTGAAGCTTCCACACATTGCATAAAGGATTCCCTCTACAGTATTGAGGACTGCAGACTCACAGCCTAGGAAGAGGAACATAGAAGGCTTCTCTTACAATCCCTACCCCACTCTACCACACCCCCAAAATGTAGCAGCCGAGATAGAAGGCCACCAAGAGAATGCTTAAAAATTGTGATAAAGATGCTGAAGTGTAGCTCTCCACAACTTATGGCTTCTAGATGGGGTGCAGGTGGGGAAGGACTCAGTTTTCTTTAAGGGGCTGGCTGCATGGAGTTTGACCATGCTCCAGTGAGTATACAGGCAACATGAATTTGACTTGGTTTCTTCTTCTTCTTCTTCTTCTTCTTCTTCTTCTTCTTCTTCTTCTTCTTCTTCTTCTTCTT
>NW_022196899.1:25885937-25887749 GCF_008632895.1 Mastomys coucha
TCCTTCTCCTTCTCCTTCTTCTTCTTCTTCTTCTTCTTCTTCTTCTTCTTCTTCTTCTCCTCCCCCTCTTCCTCCTCCTCCTCCTCTTCCTCCTTCTTATCTGGGATAGGGTAGACCTGGACTGGAAAGGGTTACTCAGGGTTCAAAATATAAAACTCTCAAATAAAAATATTATGGAAAATTAATTTACCTATAGGCAAGTCTATAGTGCATCTTCTTAATTAATGATTAAATTGGGAGGGCCCAGATCATTGTGGATGGTACCATACCTGAGCCTAGACTATACAAGAAAGCAAGCTGAGCAAGCCATGAGGACCAAGCCAATAAGCAGCATTCCTCCCTGGCCTCTGCTTCAGTTCTCATCCTAAGTATAGCCATACTCTCAACAGTGCATCTGCTAAATTGCCTGTTATCATCTAGATAAAAATTTAGTTTTTAACTCAAAAGTTTAAATTTGTTGCTCTGCTACTTAAAACAAAACAGAAGAAAAAATATTGCCCCACAATACTCCCTCTCTACATGTCAGTACTAATTAAAGTAATAGACATAATGCTGTCAACTTCTCATTGTGGTGGTTTGAGAAATGCCACACCTCCCATAGTCTCTGGTATTTGAACACTTTGCTTCTGGTTGGTGGTACTGTTTGGGAAGGTCTTACTGAAAGAAGTGTGTCACTGGGAGAACATTTTGAAATTAAAGCCTCAAACCACGTGTAGCCCATTCTCTCTGCTCCATGCTTGCTATTAAGGATGTGAGCTCTCTGTTTCCTGATGCAGCAGCCACCATGCCTGCAGCTTGTTGCCATGTTTCCTTTCCTCAATGGACTCTATCCCTTAGGAACCATAAACCAAAATAAACATCTTCTTTAGTTATGGTCCTCTGTTTAATGGGTATTAGTATCTTATGTTTACTTGTTTAAAATGATAATTTTCTATTATTCAAAAAATAATTCATTTCTGCTGCCTTTTTTTAAAAAAAATTAAATAGGTGTAAGCTCTGACACCAGTAGTTTATTTCAGGCTTATTTAAGAACAGATAGATATCTTTGGTTTAAAACATTTTACCGTGTTCTTAGAACACTGAATGCCCAGAGTCTTTCCAAATGAGTAAATAACACCTCTATATTAGTTGCTTTAGCTAACCTGAAATCTCTAAAAACTGACATTCTTAATCTCTCCCCAGAATAAAAATTTAACCCATAAATTAACCTAATTTAAACAACAACAACAACAATAATTTGGGTTAATTTACATTATCTTTGACTAAGATCTAGGAGAAAAACCAGGTACATGGTGAAATAGACCTGGTAACACATATTAGAAGTTATTTTACATGACTTTAACTAAGCAGTCAAGGTAAGAAGGAAAGAAAATCTGTCTCTAAACCTTGCAGATATGAAAAGAGTAGTTCAGGATAATGACTCATGAACACAACTAGCCTCAAAGTAAAGTTTGATTGGATGTATAGGAAGCCACAGCTTGCTCCAAAAACCAATGAGACAACAAAAAAAAATATCTGGACAGGGAAAAAACTGTATGACTGGGGGTGGGGTATTTCTGCAAACACCCTGGCCAACAGAATGTCTATCTGCAAGAAGGAAGTCCAATTCAACACAACTCAGCAGCTAGTGTTAGCTGACACCAATAGTTTATTTCAGGCATATTTAAGAACAGTTTGGAAAACATGATGATAATTAACTCAGTCCCCTGTGTACAAGAAAGCTTAAGACATAATTACATTGAAACTTTTTTTATTAGATGTTTTCTTTTTATTAGATGTTACAATATCTGCTTTCCCAGGTTCCCCTCCAAA
>NW_022196899.1:25888031-25890250 GCF_008632895.1 Mastomys coucha
GAGACAGCTATATCAGGCTCCTGTCATCCAGAACTTGCTGGCATCCACAATAGTGTCTAGATTTGATGTTTGAATATGGGAAGGATTTCCAGGTGGAACAATGTCTGAATTGTCCTTCCTTTAGTCTCTGCTTCATAGTTAGTCTCTACAACTCCTTCTATGGATATTTTGTTCCCCCTTTTAAGAAGGAATGAAGTATCCACAATTTGGTCTTCCTTCTTCTTGAATTTCTTATGGTCTGTGGTTTGTACTTTGTGTATTCCGATCTTCTGGGCTAATATCCACTTATCAGAGAGTGCATACCATGTGTGTTCTTTTGTGATTGGGTTACTTCACTCAGGATGATATTCTCCAGATCCATTCATTTCCCCAAGAATTTCATAAATTCATGGTTTTTAATAGCTGGATAGAACTCCATAAGGACCCAGCTATACCACTCCTGGGCATATACCCAGAAGATGATCCAACATGTAATAAGGACACATGCTCTCTACTATGTTCATAGCAGCCTTAATTATAATAGCCAGAAACTGGAAACAACCCAGATGTCCCTCAACTGGTGGAACAGTTTTAGTAAGGATTAGAGGGGTGTGGCCTTCTTAGAGGAAGTATGTCACTGGGAGTGGATGCTGAAGTTTCTAAATGCAGACTATTCCCTGTGCTTATGAGTCAAGATGTAAGCTTTCAGATCTAAGCTTTCAGCTACTGCTCTACTGCTGTGACTGACTGTCATGCTCTCTAAATGATGGTCATGTACTCTAACTCTCTAAAACTGCAAACCCCAAATAAATTCTTTCTTCTATAAGTTTGCCTTGGTCATAGTGTTTTGTCACAAACAATAGAAAAGCAACTAAAACAGCCTATCTGACAGAAGCCAGAAGATGACTAATACATAGATGGTCTTGAATATGTCAAGACATGTTTTCTGCATGTACAGATCAGTGCTGTGGTTGCTTCCCATACTCACAACAGAATCAGGAAATGTTCCAGCTGGAATAGTGCTAATCCCAGAGGTACATGAGCTAAGTACTCTCAGGAGGACTGAGAAAATCTGCCCTGCCCACAAACTGCAAAGCTACACGTAATGAGCAATGGATAAAAACAAATACAATTAATTGAATCCAGGACCCAGAAAGTATTATGGAGAAAAAGGGAACTGCACAGATAAGAAAGTTATCAGTATGGAAAAAATAATAAACAACAGAAAGAAAATTTCAGCAAGGAAATTGAAATTTTAAGAGGAAAGAAATAAAATGTTGAAAATAAAACACTCAACAAAAACCCCATGCAAAGCTTTACCAGTCAACTCATCCAAGCAGACAGCGATCAGGTAGGGAGAGCAAGGTTGAGTACACTGTACCCAAACACCAATAAGAAAATAAATGAGCATTACCACAACATCTAAGAGCTCTGAGATATGATAAAGACAGAAAATATAAAACTCCATGGGGCCAGTCTCAGTATACACACACACACACAGACACACACACCCTCCTAAAAGAAGAAAAAATCCAAGATTTCCTGGAAGTAACATCCAACACAATCCTTAACTGTTCAATCTTTGATGCGAAAGAAAAACGAGATAGAGGAGGACAGAAAGAAACAGGGTGGGAGACACAGGAGTGTAAGTACCAAGATGCTGACTATTCTGTCTTACTGAATATGAAAAGTAAGAGCTTCACATGTAGTCAGAAGAAATGGATTTCCAACCCAGCTTTACCACTACTGTCATGTGACTATAGAGAATATATGTAATCTTTCTTATCCCTTTATATAAAGGGTCTATTTGAGTTTTTCATCTTAGCCATTCTGATGGGTATAAAATGGAATCTCAGGGTCATTTTGTTTTGCAGTTCCCTGATAACTAAGTACACTGAACATTTCTTTAAGTGATTCTTGCCCATTCAAGATTCCTCTGTTAACAATTCTCAGTTTTATCCAGGAAATCCAGGATGCAATGAGAAGACCAAAACTAAAGATAATAGTTATAGAAGAGAGTGAAGACTCCCAATTTGATGGGCCAGCAAATATCTTCAACAGAATTATAGAAGAAAACTTCCCTAACCTAAAGAAAGAGATGCCCGTGAACATACAAGAAGCCTACAGAACTCCAAATAGACTGGACCAGAAAAGAAATTCTTCCCGACACACAATAATAAAAACACCAAATGCACTAAACAAAGAAAGAATTTTAAAAGCAGTAAGGGGAAAAAGGTCAA
>NW_022196899.1:25890573-25890724 GCF_008632895.1 Mastomys coucha
CTCTCAATTACCATAGATGGAGAAAACAAGATATACCATGGCAAAACAAAATTTACACAATATCTTTCCACAAATCCAGCCCAACAAAGGATAATAAATGGAAAACATCAACATGAGGAGCAAAACTACACCCTAGAAGAAGCAAGAAAGT
>NW_022196899.1:25891253-25892296 GCF_008632895.1 Mastomys coucha
TTTAAACTCTACTAAATACAAAACAAACAAAAAGACTTTATATATTTATGTTCATTTAAGAAAATATTTGTAGTGATGTATTATTTTGAAGTACACAGTTAATATGTTTGGAATTATTTAAAATTTATATTGAGAAAAATGTATTTTCACTATTGCTATAGATGAGCATCTACATAAGTCAATTAAATTGATTGTTGTTTTATATCAAAAAAAAAAGAATTCTCAGTTTTGCCAGGCAGTGGTGGCACATGCCTTTAATCCCAGCACTTGGGAGGCAGAGGCAGGTGGATTTCTGAGTTTGAGGTCAGCCTGGTCTACAGCCAGGGCTATATAGAGAACCCTATTTCAAAAAAAAAAAGTCAGTTTTGCTCTGTACCCAATTTTTTAATTTGGTTACTTTGGTCTAGTTACATAAAGAGTAAAGATTATAAGTTTGAAAAATTCCATCATCTACTATACTTAGTGGCATGAAAAAGATGTTCACAAGCTCATGGTGAATTATATCATTAATTTCTGCTGAGTTTTGAATGAGTATATGGAGCAGGCATTAAATTTTCCTAGTTATTAATAACTAAATAGTATTCCATTGTGTAAATGAACCATATTTTCTGTTTCCATTCTTCGGCTGAGGGACATCTGGGTTGCTTCCAATAGCAGGAATAAAGCTGCTATGAATATAGTGGAGCATCTTGTGGAATGGTCAAGCATCTTTAGAGTATATTCCCAGAAGTGGTATAGCTGGGTCTTCAGGTAGAACTATTTCCAATTTTCTGAGAAACCACTAGATTGGTTTCCAGAGTGGTTTTACAAGTTTACACTCCTGCCAGCAGAGGAGGAGTGTTCCCCTTGCTCCACATCCTCACCAGAATGTTCAGTTACTTGAGTTTTTGTTCTTAGCCATTCTAACAGGTGTAAGATGGAATCTTTTTTGATTTGCTTCTTGGCCATTCAAAATTCCTCTGTTGAGTGAAAGAACCCCAGAACTGGGGAGATCCTTACTCAAGTCTCGGGATGACACGACCACCCAATGACTCACGAGAGAC
>NW_022196899.1:25895318-25897900 GCF_008632895.1 Mastomys coucha
CCAGAACCACGTCGCTCACCTGGAATTGGTGTGGTACAGCTGGGCTCTCCGTTCGGTAGGCCTCTTTCAGTTGTTCCCAAGCCTCGCGTCTCACCAACTCAAGGGCTTTTAAGCCGGTGAACAGGGGTTTAGAAAGAACAGCATCAGGATCATACACTCCACCCGCCTCTGTGAGTGGGGGTGGCCCCCCACACATGATCTCATAGGGGGTAAGCCTAAATAGTCCCAGGGTGTTCCAGACACGGAACAGAGCAAAGGGAAGGAGGTTGTAAGGGTTAGGCACAGTTGGATGTATATCCTGAACCCGCTTGTTGACCTCTCTTAGGTCTTGTACTGGGCGGTAATCATTGGAGCCTGGTTTCTTTACAGGTAGCAGAGGGGTGTTCCATGGAGACTGACAAGGAACCAGGATTCCCTGGTCCAAGAGTCTTTGGATGTGGGGCCTGATTCCTTCTTTAGCTTCCTGGCTCATAGGATACTGTCTGATGCATATAGGGGTAGCATCTGTTTTCAGTCCCACCACAACTGGAGGTGCTTGTATAGCTATTCCCATGCCAGGAGTCTCTGCCCAGGCATCTGGGAACCTCTTCAGCCACTTGTCTAGAACAGAAGTTTCTATCTGGTCAGGGGCCTCATGCATCCGATATTCATCTTCAAGTTTAAATGCCAAAACCATAGAGGAAGGTTTCCCCCACTCCACTTTTGATCCTTCCTGAGTGAATCTAATTTGAGCCTTCAATTTTGTTAACAAATCCCTTCCTAGAAGGGGTGCAGGACATTCAGGAATGACCAGGAACGAATGAGTCACCTCTCCCCGACCTAGGTCTATGGTACGAGTGGTAGTCCATGGGTACATTTTCTGTCCTGTTGCCCCAATCACCACGGTCTTTTTGCTGTTTAATTTTCCTAATGGTTTTTAGAGTACAGAATACTCAGATCCGGTGTCTATCAGGAAATCCAGGGGGGTTCCCTCCACTTTTAGGGTTACCCTAGGCTCGGGGAGGGGATCTGAGCCCCGTCCCCTCTAGTCATCTTCTTCTAATGCCAGCACCTTCGGAATTCTCCCTTTCCTCTCAGGGCATTCTCTCGCCCAGTGGCCTTTCTTCTTACAGCAGGCACATTGATCTTTTTCTAGATGGTACCTTTGTCCCCCATTGCTCGTTCTCATCTTCTGGTTGCCCAGGTACCCTGTCTGCCTAGGTCTCACACTCACCTCTTTCCTGTCCCCTGCTACTGTGGCCAGGATTCTTGCTAAATTCTTGTCTTGCCTGCGCTCCCGCCTATTCTCCCTTTCTTCAGTTTCTCTTCTTTCCCTCTCTCTCTGTTCCTCTGCTTCTCGCTTTTCTCTCTCTCTCCTTTCTTCTTCTGTCTCTCTCTTATGAAATACCTTCTCAGCCTCTCTAACTATGTCCTGTAAGGACATATTCTGCAGACCATCTAAGCACTGTAATTTCCTTCTGATATCTATTGCTGATTGCCCCATGAAGGCCATAGCCACCGCCTGCTGCTGACCCTCAGAGGTCAGGTCAAAAGGGGTGTAGCGTCTATAGGCCTCCATCAATCGTTCTAAAAAAACACAGAAGGGGGTTCTGTTGGTCCCTGCAAAACTTCTCTTACCTTGGCCAAATTAGTGGGTCGTCTAGCGGCCCCTTTGAGACCTGCCACGAGAGTCCGGCGATAGCCAGCCAGCCTCCCCTACCTTGCTCAGTGTTGTAATCCCAATTGGGGTGGTCCAAGGGGAATCCAGTATCAATCTCGTTAGGGAGGTTAGTCGGGGCCCCATTCACTCCAGGCACATTTTTGCGGACTCCAGGCACTGAGGAAAGGGCTTTGGTGAAAGGTGAAAAGGGCCTGTAAAAGCTGTTGGCAATCATCCCAGGTGGGCTGGTGGGAAAACATTAATGACTCCATCAGGCCAGTTAACCCTGCCGGATTTTCAGAAAAAGAAGGATGGTTATTTTTCCAATTGTAAAGATCTGCAGAGGAGAAAGGCCAGTATTGGAGAGGCTGGAGCTGGGGAGGGTCCACCGGAGGACCGTATGCTCTGAGGGGTAAAGCCACAGTGGAGTCAGACACCCCTGGTCCCTGTGTAGGGCTCTGGGCATGGCAGCTCCTAGTTCCTGCCGCCGGCCCATCTCCAGCCACTCCTCCAACTTCAGAATCTGGGGTAAGGGGTAAACCGTAAGGGGAGGAGGAGGTGGTGGCTCAGGCCACTCAGGAGGCTCCTCAATCTCGGGATAAATTTTAGGAGGAGAGGAAGGTGCAGGGGGCAGACTCTTGGGCTGAGTCGTGCTGCTGTTCCTCTGAGTCTGTACTTTCAATTTGCAGTCTGATTCTTTGAGAGCCAGAACTCGGGAGTCTGGCCTCTGGGTCACCCATGGTTTGACCCATGGTGGAGGGTTTCGGACCAGGTCCTGCCACACGACGATGTATGGCTGCTGATCGGGATGAGACCCTGGTCCAGGCTGAAAAACAAGACTTTTAACAGAAGAGATTATGGTTGCATAAAAAGTACCCTCAGGCGGCCAGCCGACTCCAAACATTGGCCACTCTGAGGAGCAAAACATCCGCCAAGGTCCTTT
>NW_022196899.1:25898718-25902230 GCF_008632895.1 Mastomys coucha
GACCCAACCCAAGGTATTCAGTTAGGGAGGGGAACACACTCATTCTAGGAATGCAATCTTCATCTACTTACTGGTCAACAGGGTGGAGAGTCTCATAAACCAGTAGACCTTCATTCCTAGTTCCACCCTCATTGTAGATCAGCCAGGAGGGGCAGGTATCGGAAACCAGAGCCCTGAGGCTCTCAGTTCCTGGAACCGGCTATTTTATATTTCTGGCTGGCTATAGTGGCCCTCCATGTCCTTTTAGGTAAAGGTTATACAGCATACATTTGTATTAAATGCCCTCATTTTAAATTCTAAGATTCTCCAGCCTTTCATTGAGAATTCTTTGTTTAGCACTGCACCCCATTTTTTTAATTTGGTTATTTGATTTGTTGGTGTCTAACTTCTGTAGTTCTTTTTATATTTTGGATAATAGCCCTCTGTTTGATATAGGGTGGGTGAAGATTCTTTCCCCATCTGTAGGCTGCCATTTTGGCCTATTAACCATGTCCTTTGCCTTACAAGAGCTCAAGAACATCATAAATTTTGCAGGCAAATGAATGGAAGTAGAAAATATCTTGAGTGAGGTAACCAAGTCCCACAAGTACATGTATGGTGGATATTACCCATAAAGTACATGATACTCACACTAAACTCCACAGACCCAAAGAAGCTAAACAAGAAGGAAGGTCCATTCGAGGATAGTTGAATCTCACTTAGAAAGGGGAATAAAATAGTCATAGGAGGCAGATGGAGGAAGGGAACTGGAAGGGAAAGGATGGGGAGTGGAATGAGAGAGTCAGGATCAGATGTGGGGAGAGACAGGAGAGAGAGCCAAAGGGTCAGGCGAATAAATGTAAATCTGCAGCTGGCAGGAGTGGGGGCATCTTGAGAATGTGCCAGAGACCCAGGATTGGGGAGGCTCCCATTTGGGGGTGACTTTAACTGAGATTCATAACAGTGGGGATATGAAACCTGAAGTGGCCACTTCCTTCCAGGGCCCCTAGTGGAGGGCTAAGGACACCAATCCATTCATGAAACTTTTAACCCAAAATTTGTCCTGTCTACAAGAAATGCATAGACAAAGATAGAGCAGAGACTGAGGGAATGACCAACCAATAACTGGCCCAACTTGAGATGCATCCCAGAGGCAAACACCAATCCTGACAATATTAATGACACTCTGTTATGCTTGCAAACAGGAGTCTATCATAACTGTCCTCTGAGAGGCTCCACCCAGCAACTGAATGAAACAGATGCAGATGCCCATAGCTAAACATTGGATAGAGTTTGAGGACTCTTATGCAAGAGCTGGGGAATGAATGGAGGGCCCCAAAGGAGATAGAGACTCCACAGGAAGACAAGCACAGTTAACTAACCTGGACCCTTGGGGGCTCTCAGAGACTGAACCACCAACCAAAAAGGGAGCATGGGCTGAACCTAGCCCTCCCCACACCCCTCACATATGTAGCAGATGTGCAGCTTGGTCTTCATTTAGGTCCGCCAACAACTGAAGAGAAGGCTATCCCCAAAATTGTTGACTATATGTAAAATCTATTTCCCTAACTGGGCTGTCTTATCTACGGTCAGTAGGAGTGGATGTGTCTAACACTGCAGAGACTTGATATGCCAGAGTGGGGCAATATCCAGGGGCCTCTACCCTCTCAGAGGAGAAGGGGAAGGTGGAGGGGAGGAGGAGCATATGAGGAGAGACCTAGGCTGGGGATGGGTGGGGCAGGATGGGCTATCAATATGTAAAGTGAATAAATGAATTAATTAATGGAAAAATGTTTTCCTATTTCTTGGTCAATTTAAGAAAACAGGACATTGTGGCATGCTCATGCCTAAATGAGATATATATGTCCCAGGAAGGATTAGGAAACTTCACAGAAGAGGGGTCAGAAAAATTAAAAGATCCTGAGGTGGTGGATAACTTCAAGGAAAGAGTGTTTTCCTGGTGCAACAGGGAAGCTACACATATAAACTCACAACTGTGACAGCATGCACAAGATCTGCACAAACTCAAGCCAGACGAAAATCCCACAATTGAAGGGGAGAGATGAGGAAGAAATCCTATCAGCAGCTAAGGAACTTCAGAGCTTGATAACTTCTGGGAGTCAGTTTGCTTTAATGATGTGACCACTGGTAGGTTGACCACATTCCAGGACACACAAATGGACTCTGAATTTAAAACAAAAAGAAGTTGAAAACCCAAAGCTGGGTAGATAAGGAGATGAGGGTTGATCTGGGAAGAGCTGGAGACATGGATATTACCAAAGTTCACTGCATGAAATTTTATTGGTTACTTTCATATTGCTGTGACCATGGCTAGGGCAACTTAGAGAAGAAAGAGTTTATTGGAACTTATGGCTGCAGAGGATAGAGTCCATGATGGTGCAGCAGTGGTGGCAGGTAGCAAATGATGAGAGCAGTAGCTCAAGCCCACATCTCAAACCAAAAGCAGGAAGCAGAGAGCTAATTTGAAACTTAAAAGCCCACCACGGGCTGAACAACCTTGAGTGGTTAGTATGATGTGCTTTGACCTCTGCTGCTGAGTGCCTTAGGGGAGGGCAGATGAACTGAGCTACTAAATCGCAATATGAATGCAAACACACAGTCATCTAGGGATAATAATTTTTATTTGCCGACAACACCCAGAGGAAGCTCCACTCTCAGGCACTCTGACACATCCAGGATCAGAGGTGAGGAGGAACCAACATCTGTCCGAACACTGGGAGTAACTGGGACCAACGGGACCGGGCACACGGGAACTTCACCAGCCCAGTGACTCGGGTTTCTTCTGGTCTGTCTGGGCTGGGGTCCAGAGCAGACCTTGGACACAAGCTCTGCAGCCAGTCCCACAACACACAGAGAAAGCCCCACTCCCAGGTGATCTAACAAGCCCAGGATCACAAGATCCCAGAATCACAGGATCACAGAGAAAGCTTGACTCTGAGGAGTTCTGACACAACCAGGATCACAGGAAGGACAGGCTCCAGTCAGATTTAGCAAGGGCAGGTAGCACTAGAGTTAACCAGATGGCAGCGGACAAGGGTAAGAAAATAAACAACACAAACCAAGGTCACTTCACATCATCAGAAATCAATGCTCCCACCATAGCAAGTCCTGGAAACACCATTACACCGGAAAAGCAAGATTCAGATATAAAATCACTTCTCATGATGATGATACAGGACTTTAAGAAAGACATAAATAGCATCCTCAAAGAAATAGAAGAGAACACAGGTAAACAGCTAGAAGCCCTTCAAGAAGAAACACAAAAATCCCTTAAAGAACTACAGGAAAACACAATCAAACAGGTGAAGGAAATGAGCAAAACCATCCAGAATCTAAAAATGGAAATAGAAACAATAAAGAAAACAGAAAGGGAGACAACCCTGGCCATACAAAACCTAGTAAACAAATCAGGAGTCATAGATGCAAACATCATCAACAGAATAAAAGAGATAGAAGAGAGAATCTCAAGGGCAGAAGACACCATAGAAAACATTGACATAACAGTCAAAGAA
>NW_022196899.1:25903484-25925752 GCF_008632895.1 Mastomys coucha
AACAAATTCAGATAAATTGAAATCATGTAACTTTTCTCATCATAATGCAATAAAAGTTTAAAATAAAAGCCCCCCACCACTCCCATGTGGCCTCCATCGAGGTCATCCATCCTAACCCTCCCCCAGGGTCACCAACTTGGGACCAATAATTTAAAAGCCCAAGACCTGTGGAAATCTCACTCAAACCACCAAAGAAATTCTCAAACAAAAGTAATAAAAGTATTATTTTTTTATAAAAAAAAAAAAGGGTTTTGTTCTTGGGGTGGGAGCAATAGCTTAGTACTTAAGAACACTTGCTGCTCTTTTTGCTGACCCAAGTTCAGTTCACAGCACCCACATCAGGTACCTGACAATTGCCTGTGACTCTAGCTCCAGGGAATCTAACACCTTCTTCTGTCCTTCACAGAGAGCCACACACATGTAACATACACACAGAGAACCACATATATGCATAAATTGGATTCTGTTTCTAATTCTTGAAATAAGATAGATTGGTACTAGTTCTTGCTTTATCAAGACATTAATGAAAAAATATTCTCCAGCTTGAAGCCAACTCATTTCCAATCCTAAGCCCATATCTCCTTTCTTATGGGAGAAAATAAATTAAATCAGAAAAGGAGGGAACATAACAAGATGGCTCAGAACTAAGAACACTTGTTGCTCTTCTAGAAGTACTGGGTAAGTGTTCTAGCACCCAAATTTGGGGCTAACAACTGCCTGGAATTCTAGTCCCAGGGAATCTAATCCAGTGCCCCTTTCTAGATTCTGAAGGAAAAATAAACACATATACATATGCAAGCAAAACACCCTTACACATAAAATAAAAATAATTCAATAAAAAAATATTTTAAAGACACAGTATAAAAAAGTTTGAAAGATTAGAAGAATCTAGAAAAAATAAAACCATTCCTAGAAGAATTCTTAGGTTAATCTCATCTCTGCATAGCCAGAACCTTCATGTATTTAAGCTGCTCTGAATCCCAAATATTCAGAGACTATGAAGTGGGGGAGATGGGAGGATGTATATCTTTTTAGAATCTCTTTTTTTTTCTAGAAGTAATTCAGTGATACAAATGAAGGGATGAAGAGTCAGAGCTGGAAAGTTGTAGGCAGCGGTTTGGATAAGATCGTCAGCAGCTGCTTAGACGATCGCATCCAAGATGGCGCTGGTTCCTGATACACTGTAGCAACAGACTATTCTACTGCGCATGCGCCCCTCCCGAGTGGGTGTATACTGCTCATGCGCCCTCCCGAGTGGGTATATACTGCTCATGTGTCCCTCCTGAGCAGGTGTATGCTAATGAGGGTTTGACAGGGAACCAATCCTGAAGGACTTGGTGGCTCAGGCTCGGGTATATAAGGGGCTGTCTCCAGACAGTCAGAGCCACTCCACGGAAGCAAGCAGACCTGCAGCACCTAGGAAGAAGAAGCAGAAGAAGAAGAAGAAGCAGAAGCAGAAGCAGAAGCAGAAGAAGCAGCAGTAATATCAAGAAAAACCGTGCCATCAAGGAGAGCTGACACTTAACCTAGGAGAGCTGTAATACCTAGGTACCTTAAAGAGCTGTAACACCTGGGTACCTAGGAGAGCTGTAACAAAAGAATATTCCTGAGTAAACCATCGAGAGAAGAAGTCCAGGTGTTCGGTCGTTATTGCTGCTGGTAGGCAGCAGAAGTGGCCCGCACAGAAAGTAGCTCTGGGATAGGGACAGCCCTGACAACTTGTGACAGAAAGACAGACACAATCAAATGATGTTCCCATGTTAAAATGCAGACTGAACAAGACATAGAAATGGCAATGCTCAGAAACACAGTCACCTGTCCACCAGCCACCAGAAGTGGGCACTCGGAGGATCCCATCATGAACGCAAGAACAAAGAAACTTCCAGTTTTATGAGGAAGCTGTATCTTTTTTAATCACCTCACTGAGGGCCTTAATATTTCAGATTTTTATAAAAGACTCAAAATGGCTTTTTGAGGGACTACTTTTCTCACAAGGAATTCAGAGAAACAAAGCCTTTCACTCTAGTTGGCTGGACTCAATCAGTAGTGCCATTTAAAAAGCAAGCATTGACCTCGGTGAAATGAAAGGTTATGGTATATAATGCAACAGCGACAGAGTTCAAAAGCTCAGGGTAACATGTGGCACAGTGCTGCAAGTGAAATAGCTTGAAGGCATAGGAAGAGTTAAATTCCTCTGGACGAGTATTTTTAAAATAGATACAAGCAGGAAATCTGACAGGCCATAATTACAAAGCAGATAAACAGTGAAGGGTCATTTGACATGTCCGGGACCCCTTGACTTCCTGAGCAAGCACCAGATATGCTTGCACTCTGTAAATGTTTAATACATGAGAATCATGTGCCCACATATGTGTGCTCACATTTGCTCATATATACATATGCACACTGAAGAACCATTCGTTGTTTGTATGCTTGTGACCCCATACTCTTTATCTTAAGAATCTCTTCTGCAGTACCATTCAGACTCTTCAGAACCATAAGGGTGACCTTTTGGCTATTATATTATCAAGAAGGATGATCAGAAAAAGAAGACTGGATGCCCATACTGATCTGCTCATTGTTTTCTCAGATGGCCCATGTGCATGATGTAGCTGTGCATCCAAAGATGCTGGGGCTTATCTCAATAGATGAGCACCGTGAGCAAAAAGATCAAGAACTGTGGCTGGTAGGAAGGCGTGGAACCAGCACTCATTCAGATCACCTCATCCCCTGCACCTATGTTATTCTGAAACAAAGGATTAAAATGTCATTTTAAAGTGCTGCAGTCTTTTAATAGACCATTAATGGCTTAAGCTTTAAAATGTAATGACTTACATCATCCACAAATATTATGCTTGTATGACCTTTTCTATATCAAGATGTGTGATATATAGAAAAAAGACAGATAACATAGTAAGAGAGAAAGATGATGGATTGATTGATTGATTGATCGATTGGGAGATAGATAGGTGATAGATGATCAAAGATAGATAGATAGATAGATAGATAGACAGACAGACAGATAGATAGATAGATGAGAGATAGATTGATAGATAGGTAGAGAATAGATGATAACAGACAAATTTGCAACCATTCATAGACATATATTTATTTGTGACTAAATTTATACATATATAAACATGTTTCTATATATGCTGCCATTTTCTCTATAAATAACTCCTTTTTCATCCAAAGATCATTCCACCTTAGAAAATAATTCCCAGCTGGGCAGTGGTGGTGCATGCCTTTAATCCAAGCACTTGGGAGGCAGAGACAGGCAGATTTCTGAGTTCGAGGCCACCCTGGTCTATAGAGTGAGTTTGAGGACAGAGAAACCCTGTCTCCAAAAAAAAAAAAAGGAAATAATTCCCTAGGAGGACTGGGAAGAGTGAAGGGAGGGGAAACTGTAGTAGGAATGTAATGTATGAGAGAAGAATAAAATAATTCCCTTAGTAACATTTGTAACATTTTCCTAAGTTTCCTCCTATTGAAATTGTATAATATTTAAAAAGATACTCTCCTTCAAATGTTTAATCTGGCTGATGCCTGACATTTTGCAAACAAAACCCAGAAACATAAAAATAACACATTACTGCCATGGCACTCTTCAGAGAACAAGAGTGGGTCCTGAAGTGCCTAAGTAAACAAGTGAAATAATATCTAAAGTGGGGGGAAAGAAAACATTGTAAAGCTCACAAATTCTTCTTCTGTTTTTACCACAGACCCAGATGTCAACCCTCTACCAACTATTTCCTTCCCCCTAGCCTGACTGACCCCTTCTAACTAGACTTTGTTCTTCAGTAGCAAACATGCTGCTTGGATTGAATCTGAAATATCTTCCATGGCTCCACGTTGTTCCCCAGAGGGTGGCAGTCTTGGGGGGGGGGGCGCTCACTCACATGAAATGGAGCCCTATCTGGCAGAAGAGGTCACCAGGGCTGGTACTATAGAGACTGTAGCCCAGGCCATAGTTCCAGTTCCCCTCTGGTTCCATTATGTAAGGAAAACTTACAATACTCTGACCACTATTATCCCTTCCATGTCTTGCCCACCTTGATGGACTGAGATGCTCTGAAACCATAAGCCCAAATAAATCCCTCCTTCTTTCAGTCATTTATCTCTAGAGTTTATACCCAGAATATGTGAAACAACCCAAGGAAATTTTATTTATGAATTAAACTTTTCTCCTCAACCTCAAAGTGTTTGAAAAGGGTTAGATTATCTGTTTTGCTTTTATCAGGCTATGCCTCTAGTCCTAACCTAACAAGCCAAAGCTGCTTTTGAATAAAGGAATTGCCAGACTGGGAACTCTACAATTCCAGAACACCCCCAAGAATATGCTTGTTTGAGTGATGGCTCTATTCCTATAAGTGTTGTGACTTCTTGTGCATCCTCAAATAGTAGTCAGTGGATTTCTCTCTCAGCTTGCTCTCTGTTTGCCAAGACTTAAGGGTTCCAAAAGCCTGAGAGCTCAGCTAACTCTGAGACACTGCTCTTAAATGTGACCATTCCTACCCATAATTCCACTTTGCATCTGCCATGTCACTTCCCCTCTCCAAAAATTCAGTGGTCACTATTGATTGTTACTAGAAGGAACTTAATTTTTCAGAGTTCCAGAAACATTAACACCCTTGGTCAGGCCAACCTGGTTTATCACAACTTGAAACACTGAAAGTAAATACATCTCTTTACAGTCCCAGATGGCTACCCACATTCCTAACGTTTCCTAAATCTGTAGCCTGCAGCTACAGATTTTCCTGTGCTAGACTATCCACTTGAACAAGCCTTGATTTTTTTTTCTTGGTTTGTTTTGTTTTGTTTGTGATATAGGGAATATGTAGTCTTGATAATTGCAAATAAGCATTTTAAAGTAATTGATTAAATTTAAAATTAAACAAAAAATGTTTGACTTTAAATATAACTAATTTGCTTCAAAAGATGGTTTTCCTTTTTATTTTTAATTGATAGATAAATATAAATATTTCTGGAGTGCTATATGATATTTGTAATGTGTGCATTGCACAATATTTAAGTCCAAATGTAAACATGACTTTTTCAAGCTTAACCCAATTCTTTGTGATTAAAACATTTAAATGTGGATAAATTAATGTTCCTGTCTGTAAAAACACTTGATGCTCCAGAATTCAGTTCCCAGACCCATGTTGGGCAACTCACAACTGTCTGTAACTCAGTTCTGTTTTATGGCCTCAGTTTTATGGTCTCTACTGGAACACACACACACACACACACACACACACACACAAAGAAAGAGACAGAGACAGATGCAAATAGACAGACATAGACAGAGAAATGATTTTTAGAAATAAAGCATTCAAATTATTCTCTTCTAGTGTTCCTTTTTCAAATATACAGCACATTATCATAATCAATAGTCACTCTACCATGTAAAAGAACATTAAAATGTATCTATCCTATCTGACTAATTTAGTCACATTTGCTAACCTTTTAATATCATCGTCTTTCTTCATTCTTCTTCCAACACTTTAGGAATCACTTCCCTTCTCTCAGCTTCAGAGAATAACTTTGATAGTCTCACATGTGTAAGATCATACAGTAATTTTTTCTTCTATATCTAAGTTATCTAATTCAACACAGTGGCTTCCAATATCCAGCTAACACCAGCAACAAAGAGGCCACATCATTCCAGGGAAAATAGAATAGATATTTAGAGCAGACCTATAAGGACTAACACTTGGTGTTTGTTCTACTGTTGTCATTGTTTGTGTTTGTGTGTGTGTCTCTCTCTGTCTGTCTGCCTGTCTGTCTGTTGTCTGTCCAGTGAGTCCTTGGGATCCCTGACTCTATGACTACAGGTACACACTGCCACACTCAGCTATTTACATGGGTGCTAGAGATCCAAACTCAACTTTTCATGCTTGTGTGGCACACACTGTATCAACAGAGTGGATGACAGCTTCCGTTTCTATACTCTTTGGCAATGGCACATCCTCTGGTTGCTGGAGATGACGTTGCCCATTCTGCTGTAGAAATGAACCCTTCAACCAAGGCAACCCTGCATTTCATAGGCCTCTGAACCCCTCTCCACTTACCCAGACTTCTCAGGAGATAGACATCTGTGTGCAGCCCCATTTGGAGATCTCTCAACCTGAGCCTGATTCCTCCCAGAAAATAAAACTGAGTGTTTTCATACTTGTTAGCCTTCTCCAGCCCACTTGTTCAGTCACACTATTCAGCCAGCCCCTATCTGGCCCATGGTGACACCAATTCTCTCTTGACATTCTCTCTCTCTCTCTCTCTCTCTCTCTCTCTCTCTCTCTCTCTCTCTCGCTCTGTGTGTGTGTGTGTGTGTGCGTGTGTGTGTGTGTGTGTGTGCGCGCACGGCATCTCTGGCTTGGGCTGGACCATAATTATAATTAATAGCTATCTGAATTTGAAGACTTACATACAAGTTTTGTATATCATTGGGGCTGAAGAGACTGGCAGAGAATTAAACCATTTGTTTTGTAAAGCCTCACTCACTGTAAAGGAAAGTTCTATTTAATGTAAAAATACTGAGCAGAGAAAATCATCCTGTTTTGAATAACATTTAATATTTTCATACAACATTTTTTCATATAAGCAAATCTCATCTTCTGGCATGAAAACAAAGCTTAAAATATTCAAATGACTTGTGAAACATAAACATTTGTATCTGTTAATTTTAAATATATCACACAAATTCTGCCCAATTTTACAAATAATTTCAAGCAAAACTGGGCATGATTGCATTCACCTGTATTCCCACCACTTATCTCAGTGCTTCTCTACAGGCAGGTCCTCTGCCTGGATGACTGATTGCTCAGCCTTTGGGTCTCAGCCATTCACTGAGTCACCCATGCACCCTCGCACACACTGTGCGCTGTGCTGTGGGGAACAGGGAGCTCCTCACATGGATCTTATTAACCAAAGTCCAGGAAGAAATGTACGTAATCCAAGGCAGACTCTCAAGATTCATGGTGGGGAGCAGAGAAGAAAATGGAGAGGGTAATGGGAAGGGGACTTGAAAGAAAACTGTCATTCCAGGTAGAGCAGATGTAAAGGCAGGGAATCACCATGGTGTTTGAGAAACAGGTTGGTAAAGTGTGGATGTAGCTAGGAAGTTAATTTTGGAAACGGGGTGTGTGTATATTACAAGGGTCAGCTTGGGTCAGGTCCATCGATGTTAAGAGATATTAATGAAAAGTGATTGTTACTTCCTATTACTTTTGTTGTAAGAGGTGGAATTATGTTTGTGTGGTTATTTTCTTTTGGGTTTGTTGAAAGATTACATTCTTGCTTTTTTCTAGGGTGTAGTTTCTCTCCTTGTGCTGGTGTTTTCCATTTATTATCCTTTGTAGGGCTGGATTTGTGGAAAGATATTGTGTAAATTTTGTTTTGTCATGGAATATCTTGGTTTCTCCATCTATGGTAATTGAGAGTTTTGCTGGGTATAGTAGCCTTGGCTGGCATCTGTGTTCTTGTAAGGTCTGTATGACATCTGTCCAGGATCTTCTAGCTTTCATAGTCTCTGGTGAGAAGTCTGGTGTAATTCTGATAGGTTTGTCTTTATATGTTACTTGACCTTTTTCCCTTACTGCTTTTAAAATTCTTTCTTTGTTTAGTGCATTTGGTGTTTTTATTATTATGTGACAGGAGGAATATCTTTTCTGCTCTAGTCTATTTGGAGTTCTGTAGGCTTCTTATATGTTCGTAGGCATCTCTTTCTTTAGGTTAGGGAAATTTTCTTCTATAATTTTGTTGAAGATATTTACTGGCCCATTACATTGGGAGTCTTCACTCTCTTCTATACCTATTATCCTTAGGTTTGGTCTTCTCATTGTATCCTGATTTTCCTGGATGTTTTAGGTTAGGAACTTTTTGCATTTTGCATTTTCTTTGACTGTTGTGTCAATGTTTTCTACGATATCTTCTGTACCTGAGATTCTCTCTTCTATCTCTTGTATTCTGTTGGTGCTGTTTGCATCTATGACTCCTGATCTCTTTCCTAGGTTTTCTAATTTCTATCTCCCTTTGTGATTTCTTGTTTCTATTTCCATTTTTAGATCTTAGATGGTTTTGTTCATTTCCTTCGCCTGTGTTGATTGTGTTTTCCTGTAATTCTTTAAGGGATTTTTTTTGTGTTTCATCTTTAAGGGCTTCTAGCTGTTTACCTGCATTCTCCTGTATTTCTTTAAGGGAGTTATTTATGTCCTTCTTAAAGTCCTCTATCATCATCATGAGAAGTGATTGTAGAGCCGAGTTTTGCTTTTCCAGTGTGAAAGTGTATCCAGGATTTGCTATGGTGGAAGAATTGGGCTCATAGTGTCAAAATTAGATTAGATATAGGGGTACCCTGGAACTTTTGTTCTAAAAGCCAAACTTTATGCTATGAGAGCTTCTAGTAACAATGAAAACCCTGTTGTAGCTGCTCAGCCCGCTCCTGACAATCTCTCATTGACCAAACATTGTGTATGTGTGCACAAGTACATACATTAATGTACATGTGTACACATGTGTGCACTTGCATTTACCCAGATTCGTGCATGCATGTGTGTACTATGCATGTGTATGAGCTGAGCATGTGTGTGCTGTTTGTGTGTGTGTGTGTGTGTGTGTGTGTGTGTGTGTACAGCAGCAGCATATCTATGGCGGTCAGAAGAACAATCTCCTACAGTATGGGTCCCAGGGCTCAAACTCAGACAATCAAGCTTTGGCAGCAAGTGTCCTTAGCCATTGACTCATCTTGCCATCCTTTGGCAGGTCATTTTTTAAAAAGTTATAACACACTCTACGAGAGCGTCTGCCTACTGGTCAAATTCTGCCCCTTAAGGCTGTATGAATACAGTCATTCACATATCCAGTGAACCACAAGGTGCCTGAAGGTAGATATTACATCCAGTAACAGTTACCTTCTTCAAGTTTCAACAGCCTCTAACTTCAGCCTCTTTCCACACCAGTGGAATTATTTTCCTCATCTTGCATTCTTTCATCTGAATGAACTCAGATACCTCATTCTTCTTCAAATATAATAGCCAAGAGATGGTACTCACTCCTGGGATGCACATGTTTGCATCCCTCCACCCAATAATCATTCTTCCTCTTGCAAGTAAAGTGCATGTTTGCTCTCTTGGTACTCTCAAGGAACTTAAAACACTTGGTGCTAACTAAAATCATGTCCCTAAAGCTAGTAAATCAGCTCCCTACCCATGCACCTCAAAATGATTTTTGCCATGGACCGGGATTTCTTGTGGGGAGCCCTTGTTCCACGGGATGAGAGTTCTGGCCAGGTGTACAAGGGATTCGGCGCGAGATAGATAGACACACAAGAATTGTGTTATCTGAATGTATTTCTCAAAAATGGCATCAGACTTTTACAGTCATTGCAAAAGAGAAATGAAAAATCTGGCAGCTCAGTAGTCAAGGTACATCTGAGGCCACCTGAAACACACTGGGTCTAAAACAGCAGCCATCTCCTCTGGACTGGTGCAGCATCCCCAGGGCTCCGAACATGCTCGGGCCGCATGGGCCCGGACAGAGTCCCGGGGGACTGCAGGTGCACCAGCCAGGAGGACAGAGGCTTCAATCCTCAATCTAGAATGCTCAATGCAAACTGCTGCAAACTGTCCCTCACACACACACACACACACACACACACTCTCGGCTCTAAGTCCTGCCCATCCTAGGTAAAATGCCAACTATGCTAATCTTTTGGGCAAGTAGAGACCTGTCTCTTGCTAATTCCTAGGAGTGGTTCAGCTGCAGTACTTGACTAAAAATGAGGATTCTACTTGACCTTGCCCTGGGATAAGTCTCCCATTCTGTAAGCTACAATGCCCAAATCCCTTCATTATTTCCCTAACAATGCCAGGTGCAATTAGTCTGGATGGGTAACATTCTTTACAAAATTCCAGGCCAGGGTTTGGCTAAGATGTTGGAACATTGGTAAAGGTCAGAGAGCAATGTCCAATTTTGTCTAGCTATTAATAAATCATATCTTGGTGGGCACCTAGCACACGAGTTTACAAGGACATATCTGGACTACCTCTGAGTTAGGGGTGCCAGGAGACAATGCAGGGGCAAGAGACTGGCTTCCATGAAGCTTTCACCTCAAATACTGCTGTCACACAAAGTCTGCATGGCAGTTTTTTAACCGAGAGAAGAACTTGACATTTACTGGTACAACACGCAATTATTCTGGTGTGCTCAAACTTCTGTGGGTCCACATTCAATAATTCAGTATGGTCATCTAGTCTTCTTTTTTATGACTTTGATAGGGGGTGGGATCACTTAAGAATCCCTTTGGATTGGGTTTCAATGAATACATAAAATGTTTCTCCTATAAAACATATATTTTCCCCATTCTTCTTCCTTTCTAAAAGTTCATTACATATGTCTGGGAAGAACCAAAGATTAAATATACCATGATCCTTCTGGATCATAATAATGTAAACTCCTCTCTAGCCTTTGAAAGTCCAAACTAAAATGAGCCATCACCATATTAACCTTATTCTGACAAAACAATACAAACCTGTTGTGGTTTGGATGTGAAGTGTCCCCGGGAGGCATGGGAATGTTTAAACACTTAGTCCCCAGCTGCTACCTGGATGGTTATAGAACCCTTAGAAGGTACAATGTCAAAAGGGGAAGTGGATCTCCTGGGGGCAGATGCTGAGATTTTTATAGGCCACTCCACATCTTAGTCTTTCTGTGCTTCCTGTGGCCAGAATCCTCACACTCCTGCCACCATGTCTTCCCTGCCATAAAGGACAGTGTCACCTCCAACTGTGAGTCACAGTAAATCCTTCCATAAGTTAACATTTGCCAGGTATGGATCACAGGAATGAGAAAACGACTAAAGCACTTAGCATCCTCCAGAGCCACCATTCCTCTTCAGAGCCACTGGAGGACCTCAGAAACACTCCTTTATCCTGCAGTAAACTAGACTCCGAGGATGCTCACACCTGCCTCTTGTCTCCCCACCCTCATGACATTTTATTTCAGCCTATACTCACACTTCTCTGTGTGTGTGTGTATGTGTGTGTGTGTGTGTGTGTGTGTGTGTGTGTTCAGAAGGTAACTTGTGGAAGTCAGTTCTCTCTTTCCATCCTTCCACCCTCTGGGTCCTGCATGTTGAACTCAGGTCATCAGGCCAGCCAGCAGTCTGAGCATCTCAGCAGCCCATCTAGGTACTTTCTGAATGCTCCAATGAACATCCATCCTTTGGCCTATACATGAAAAACATTCTATGGTACTATAGGCCTAAGAAACTGAAAACTAAGAACCATTATTAGCTTTGGGTTTAAAAAAAAAAAAAAAAAAAGCAATCTGCCTACAGTATTTCCTGGTTCCTAGAACCCTCCACATGACAATTCCAACATCCATTGGGAGAACACAGTAGGACAAATGTTTGCCTCTTGAGATTTTTTTCCTACCTATCTTAACACAACCATTCCTCTAAGATATAGTCAACTTTCCATTTTTGTCTGCTTGATGGACTTCCAAACATCTAAGAAACCTCGACAGTTCCTGTAGAACTTCCCAGGGGCTGGCTGCATATAAGCTAATTGTTCTTTCCTAAAGGAAGACTGAC
This sequence comes from Mastomys coucha, assembly GCF_008632895.1. Taxonomy (NCBI): domain Eukaryota; kingdom Metazoa; phylum Chordata; class Mammalia; order Rodentia; family Muridae; genus Mastomys; species Mastomys coucha. Next base: position 25,915,075 of record NW_022196899.1, read on the forward strand.
AAAAAGATGTAAGAAGAGAAATACTGACTGGCAACCTCAGTAGCTTTGAAGGCACTAAAGATCTTTAATTCCTTAGCACTTTCTGACACAGCCAGTGAGATTCTGGTGCGATGTCAAGGCAAAGTGACATCAGTGTCACCAGCAACCCATAGAGGAGAGGAAAGAATGTGAGGATAGGCAGCTATCACTCTGCAAATTGGCTCATTCCTCTGGAAGAGCCAGTCTTAGAGGAAGCATCAGTGACCTTCCCTTCTCTGAAGACTCAAAGGAAAGGGGTCCATGCCTATCCCTGCCCTGGTGCTTGTTTCTAAGGTTGCTTAAAGGAAGAGGAATGTTCCAGAGGGTGAACTGGTCAACCCTAAAAGCCTTTTTCTCAGTATCGATAGGAGCTCTGACACACTTAGAGGAAGGAAAGTGCCTTTCTCAAGCAAACAGAAAGACAATCTAAGGGAGGAAATGCTGCCCAGATTCCTCTTCAGTTTTAAAACTATGCCCTAGGGATGCTGATGAAAGGAGCTTTTCTCACACTTTACTGCTTTTTTCCAGCAGATGTTGAACAAAAGAAAATAAGAGGAGCTTTATAAATAAGTCTGTTTGGAAGGACTCTAACTCAGAATTCAGGTTTCTGCACTCTGTAGACTTGCAAGAGTCAGAACAAAGCTCTCGCTAGGTTCATTCTAAGGGTAGCATTTCCAAACACTTCCTTCATGGTGTGTGAGAGTCAAATTTCAGAAATCCTTAGGCATCTAAAGAAAAGATCCTCCCATTCAAGACTAAGAAGAATTGTGTGCGTATGGTGGAGAAACACCAGCATACAGCCAGACTTCTTTTAGCCTTTACTCTGAAGCAAACCAAACAAAATTAAATATTTAAGTAATTCTCAGTCTGAGTCCAACCAATGCAAGCAGAAAAACACCAAGATGGCTCTTAAACATAATCCTTAACCCTAGGTCACTCACCCAGGGACATTGCTAATGGCTTGTGACAAGTGATGCAAGCAGGGGCTGAAGTGACTCCAAGCTCCTCAAAGCTGAAGTAGTGTCAAATACATTTCAGCCTGTATTAAATGCTGTAGCTGCATGAACATGGGGAAAGCAGCAAGTGGGTGAAGAGAAAGCAATGGGTGAGATTCACCCTACAAATTGTCACTCCAAGAAGCTAGTTTCACATGTTGCATGTTTTTAAGTAAAGGAGAAAAAAACAAAGCAAGCAAAATGTAAACACAAAAGCTGCAATACCCCAGAGAATTCTATCAGGGAGACAAACCTTTGATATCAGTGATCCATTTTATAAAATCCTCAGCATGAAATACCCTCTCTCAAAGCTCTCCTGGCTCATACCCCACACAAAGCAATCCCACAGCAGCGGGACCATCAAAATCACTGCCCTACCCTGAGACTGAGCACAGAGTACTTCCCACCTTGCCCTCATCCCCAGCTTTACACTCACATACTATATCCCATATCCTACCCTGCTACTTGTCCACAGCTCCCTGCTTGGACCACTTCCTAGATAATATCTCATACCCAAGCCCCTATGCCCTTGTGTTGTCCTCTCTCTCTTTGCAGATCACCCTACTTTCAACCCATCCCCTGGGAAACTAGTCATAGATCAAAACTCTTTTGAGCTATAAACATTCCCATGGAGATTTTCACAGTTCTGTTGGGCTAATCTGATTCCTTCTTCTTAATAGTAAATAATAGTAAACTAAAATTACTGAGTACTTGTTACTTAACAGATATAGTTCTAAGTACTTCCCCCTCATTTAATTTATCCCTCACAACCCACCAGGCTAGTGCTATTGTTATTATGCCCCATTTTTGCAAGGGAGAAAACTTGAGGCAATGTGGCTGAGTGTGATGCACTCATCACATCAGTGGTCAGTGGCAAATTTTCCAAGACTGAAATTTTCCAATGTCAGGTGCCCTGACCCTGTGCTGTCACCCATGCTGAGGACTACAATCACAAGGCCTTGCCTATGTCTGCTCAAAACACAACCAGAGAAACCTACTGAGAGCTTCCTGGGATCGAGTTGGGAGGGAGTCCAGGATTGCCCCAGCCAAGAGGATCACTGAAGCAAGAGTCAACTGAAGGAAAACCTCATCAGACATTGTGAGGTTTTCTCAAAATCAGGGAAATAATGAGACTCATAAACTAAAGGGGAGATGGGCCAAGCAAACCAATGAGGTGAGACTTCACCAGTGTTCCTTATATCAAAAGACAAATGCAGATGTCAGGACCTACGTCAGAAAGAAAGGATAAGAGAACTCAGGAAGAGACACACTCCTCCTATGCCTGTGTCCTGGCCGATGAGTTTAGGAAAGTTCTTTTTCTTTGAAGGATTATTTAAATATCTGCTGATGCCTGTTCCCAAAAACCAGAGTCCCCTTCCTGGTTAGTAAGATCAAGCCATGGCTTGATCCTGGTCCTGGCTGAGACAGACATGTTTCCAGCCATGTAGCACAAGCCAAAAATAATGAGCTCCAGCTCAAGTCTTCCACTTGTTCGAAAGTGTGGGCTATCGTGGACCTGCCACTTGCCATTTGCTCAGAGTTTGTTTCCTGTTTTGGGCAGAATTCACTGCAATCTACTGGTTCTGTTCCCTCTGGCCCAGTTGCATTTTCTGCACGTACATGTGACAGGTAAGTTTTCAGACCCCTGCTCAAGTTCTCTGTCAACTTTGTTGACTGTGAGCAATGGTCTCTGCTCTTCACATTTTTTGTGCCAATTCAAAGGTATTTGAATTCATGTTACTTTCCTTAATTGATAATTATACATGTTTCTCAGGGTAGCTACCACTAATATGACCAAAATCACAGTTTTTTCTTGAGAAACTGTTATGGGCCTTTATACATATTAGCTTATTTAACACCATATATATTCATGGGACTAGAAAATGGGTGAACTATTTGCCTTGCAAGCATGAAGACCTAAATTTGATCCTTAGAAACCTTGTGGAAATAAACAAAAAGCAGGCCTGGGGACCTTGTTCGCAATCCCAGAGCTAGGAAGGCTGGGATCCCTGGGGCTTGCTGGCCAAAGAGATTAGCCTACTTAGGGAGGTATTGGCCAATGAGAGACCCTGTCTAAAAATATAAGGTGGAGGTTAGTTAAGGAAGACACTTTCTGGCATCCACAAACAAGCACAGAAACACACATACACACCTGCATACACACATATGCAAAACACATGTACAGACATTCAAGTAACAATGGAAACTAACAGACAAAAGGGAGCAGAGATGTAACACAGATACCAGTTGCATATTAGGCCCTGGTTTTTCCCCAGCACCCAAAAGGTAAATCAACTGTATTCTGGTGTCCTTTATAAGTGAAAAACTGAACACTGAAGCACTGAGTTGTTCCCAGATTATCAAATTCACGCAGTTAAGAAGAAAAAAAAAAAGCAAACAAAACAAAACAAGAAAAAAAAGAAGCAAAACAATGGGTTGTTGCCAAACCTGACCAGACTAGAAGTTGAGCCCGCTGAATCCACTGTGTGCCAACCTGTGAGTCCTGGCCTCCATGTGGTTAGGGTGGATCATATGGTCCCATGTATTCACTGCAGAAATTCCAATAGCTGAGGCTGTTGTGAGTAGCTCAGAGGAAGCAGGACTGGCCACTTCTGTTCAGCACAGAATAAGACTCTGAGTTCATCCTGCAGTGAATAACCAGGAAGACACCTGAGAAACTCAGCCTCATCTTCTTTCTGGTTAGCTCTGTCAACCTGAGAGAAGCTAGAGCTGTTTGGGAAGAGGGACCTCAGTTGAGAAAATGCCCGACTACATTTACCTCTGAGCAAGCCTATAGGGCATTTTCTTGACTAATGAGTAATGTGGGAAGGTTCAGGCAATTGTTGGTGGTGATAGCCCTGGAACAAGTGGTCCTGAACTGTGTAAGAAAGTGGCATGTGCAAAGCCTGGGAAGCAAAGGAGTAAAGGCATTCGTCCTTTGCTTCTACTTCAGTTCCTGCCTCCTTGGTCCAGCCTCGTGTCTCTGCCCTGACTTCCCCCAGAGATGGAATATGTCCTGAGAGTTTAAAATGGAATGAACCCCTTCCCAAGTTGCTTTTGGTCATGGTGTTTTATAACCATAATAGAAACCATAACTAAGGCACTGTCCTAAGCCCAAAAACATTTAAAATTCTTGAATTTCCCCCCAACACACACACATACCCTTATTGATAAATAAGCAGTAAATCTAAAAGATTAATCTTGGAGATGTTTTCCTGGAAGATATCAGAGAAGCCTTGAGTTTATACCAGGGGCACAGGGAGCCTACATACACTTCACAACAATGGGAAAGCCCACATTATTAAAAATAATGTGGTGGATTAAACACAAAGCCATCAAAATCCATATGTGCCCACAGATACTTGAACTAGGCAAGGTTCTCCAGACATAGAAGTGACAGAGTGTGTATAGGCATATGAGGAAGGCTTTGTGTAAAGTCTCACATGATAGTAGTCTCAAATTAAGGGACATCTACAATCTTTAAGCTGCGGGCTCAGAAAAGCTGGTTGTGTGACTCCAGTTCAGTGGAAATCCAGGCCAAAGGCCCAGTTAGGAGGATGGATGTCAAGAGCTGGAGAAAATGGGTGTCATGGCTCACACAGAAAAAAGTCCAACTGTCACCGGCTTTTGTTTATGCACATTGTCCATAGATGAAATTATGTCACCAACTCTGGTAAGAGAAATATTTACTCCAGCTGCTAATCAAATGTTGTCTCTGCTGGAAACACACACTCAGATGCACTCAACACAACCCTGCCAGTAACCTGGGTATCTTAACCCAGGACAAGAATTGAGCAGGGTCAGAAATCCTTATTGGTCCTTGGAGGATGGTGAAAAACTCACTCAATGAGGTATGGAGATACACACCTACAATCCCAACATTCCAACACTCAACTCAGATGGAAGCAGGAGGATCAGAAATTCAAGATCATCCTCAGCTAGCAGGGAGTTCAAAGACATTCTGGACTGTATTAAAAGTAGAATGAGAACCAATTTATTATTTTGAAAACTTGTATATGAGTAGGGAAGTCATAAATATTGACCCTGCCTTATACACAAACTATAACACTCCTTTTAGCAATGAAGGGATATTTTTCTGGTGGCAAGGAGGGCAATAGGTCTAGGAGGGAGAGAATGGGAAGGATACATAGATTTTAAGTTGAATGGAATAGACAGACCACAGCCCAATCCCTAAGGTTGTTTTACCAAAATAATCTAATCTGAATTAAGTGTCCCCTCTTTTTTTTTATTAGATATTTTCTTTATTTACATTTCAAATGTTCTCCCCATTCCTCATTCCCCCTCTGAAAACCCCCTATCCCCTACCCCCTCTCCCTGCTCACCTACCCAACCACTCCAGCTTCCTGGCCCTGGCATTTCCCTACACTGGGGCATAGAGCCTTCAAAGGACCAAGGGCCTCTCCTCTCATTGATGACCCACAAGGCCATCTTCTGCTACATATGCAGCTGGAGCCATGGATTCCACCATGTGTATCCTTTGGTTGGTTGTTTAGTCCCTGGGAGCTCTGTGGGGTACTGGTTAGCTCATATTCTTGTTCCTCCTAAGGGGCTGCAAACCCCTTCAGCTCCTTGGGTCCTTTCTCTAGCTTCTTCATTGGGAACCCTGTGCTCAGTCCAATGGATGGCTGTGAGCCTCCACTTCTGTATTAGTTGGGCAGTGGCAGAGCCTCTCAGGAACAGCTATACTAGGCTCCTGTCAGCCAGCACTTGTTGGCATCCACAATAGTGTCTGGGTTTGGTGACTGAATATGGGAAGGATTCCCAGGTGGGGCAGTCTCTGGATTGTCCTTCCTTCAGTCTCTGCTCCATACTTTGTCTCTGCAACTCCTTCCATGAGTATTTTGTTCCCCCTTCCAAGAAGGATTGAAGTATCCACAATTTGGTCTTCCTTCTTCTTTAATTTCTTGTAGATTGTGGATTGTATTTTGGGTATTCCGATCTTCTGGGCTAATATCCACTTATCACTGAGTGCATACCATTTGTGTTCTTTTGTGATTGGGTTACTTCACTCAGGATGATATCCTCCAGATCCATCCATTTGCCAAGAATTTCATAAAGTCATTGTTTTTAATAGCTGAGTAGTACTCCATTGTGTCTAAACCTAACTACAAATTTTCAGAAAATACAAAGATGAAAGGAACATGCTGAAGTACAGCAGGAAGCTGCAGCAAGAGGGATCTAGACTCAGGAAATTCTTCCTTTTCTTTTTTTTATTTTTTTATAAAGATTTATTTATTATTATTATAAATGAATACACTGTAGCTGTCTTCAGATACACCAGAAGAGGGATTCAGATTTCATTATGGGTGATTGTGAGCCACCATGTGGTTGCTGTGATTTGAACTCACGACCTTCTGAAGAGTAGTCGGTGCTCTTACCCACTGAGCCATCTCACCAGCCCAACTCAGGAAATTCTAAAGGACAAACCAGGCATGGTGGTTCCCTCCTATACTACTAGGAGGATCATGATCTTCAGCTACATAGCAAAGTCAAATTGAGCCTGGGGTAAAATAGACCTTGTCTCAATACACACAAAAATGTCAGAGTATAAAATTTATTGAGAAAACAAAATAGATACAAATGGGGAGAGAGAGCTGAGAGAAGTGGGATATAGTCATGGTGATTATGAGACAACTAGAAACTTTAACACTGTCGCATGATGCATGGCATTAAGATACTGTTGGATTATCAGTAAGAATTGGTCTAGTTTTGTATGTATGCACTATATATATGCATATATGTTTTAGGTGCATACATACATACATGTTTTAGTACATATGGGTACTAATGTCTATGACTATTACAGAGATGTATGCTGGGTGTCTTCCTCTATAGATCTCTACCTTCTTTTATTTAAGACATGTTCACTCACTAAACCTGGAGCTCACAGACTGGCTACACTGGCAGGTCAGCAAGATCTAAGGTTATAAGCATGTGTCACTGTGTCAGCTTTACATGGGTTCCCATGCTTGCATAGTAAGTACCTTACTAAGTCATCTCCCTAAGTGTGGCCTTTTTAAAGGATGTTTTGTCTTTTTACTGAAATGACATGTCTGGAGTTTACTTCAAACTGACACTTCCTGAGAGCCAATGAATTAACACAGAACCTGTCAGGGTTCTGAATTGACCTGATGGGTCAGAATCTGTTTAGAACTTATATTCACTATTATATGAATGCTTCCATTTTGCTATACTTAAAACAAAATGTGTTGCAGGGCTAGGAGGATGGCTCAGCAGTTAAGAGCAAAGTATTTACGTTCAGTTTCCAGCATCCATACGGGACAGCTCACAACTCCCTGTAACTACAGCTACAAGGAATCCAACACACATGCTCACACACATATATACACACATGCACACACACATAGACACAAGTGCACACACATGCACACAAACAAGTCAATAATCTTTTTTAAAATCAGTTTGGGACTAGAGATAAGGTTCAGGGACATAGTCTTGTGTAGCATATACAAAAGCCCTGGATTCAATACCCAGCACAAAAGTGTGGGGGGGGGGGGGTCTTTAAAAAAAGAAAATCTTTTCATACAGGACAGGTAAGATGGCTCAGTGAGTCAGGTGCTTGCTACCAATCCTGAGGACCTGAATTAGTCAATTCCAGAGGCCAGAATTGTTGTGTTAGAATCACAGCTTGAGTCCAGACAGACCACACCAGGCCAGTACAGTTCCACGTGGGAGAGGTTTATTGTAGGGGAAAGGGGCAGGGGGGCAATGGAGAAGGAAGGGAAAAGAAAATAGAGAAGAGAGCAAAGGGCAGGAGGGTCTGCCTTTTACTTAGGCTGTGACATAGCCACTCGCAGGTAGAGGTAGGAGGTGGACCAGGTGGACTCTGGGAATGTATGGTGATTCCCATGACAACAGATATGCAAGTGCCTGTCACCTATGGGTGACATCACCATCATTGCTGGATTTGAAGATGACTCATGACCATAAAGATAGTTCCTAACTGTAAAGCCAGTTCTTGATGCCAACATAACTCCCTTCTTCTTATCATGAAGAGAAGAAAAAAGGGGGAGGGGAAGCCAGTGGTAAAAGGGAAATAGTGGCATCGTGTCTCTCAAACTGCTTCCTGCTGTCTAGGGGTGTCATCAATTTTGGGGTGCAGCTGACTTTCAACATTAGGCTCCTCTGTGAACAGCAGCTCCTCTGTGGATAGCAGCTGGCAATCCTGTAACAAGAGCTGATTAATAGTTTGGTTAGAAATCTTTTATATTTGTCATTGAAGGAATGTAGAAACAAGATTAATGGATCACAAGTCACGCAGGGCTGCAGGGACAGGATCCTCTCAACCTCCAAGTGACAGCAGTAGATCGGCAAACCTCTCTGCCCCTTCCCTGCAAGCTGAGAGCCTGCCTTCAGGGAGTGCTTTAATCCAGGGACCCAAGTGAGATCCACCATTTTCTCCCTGGTGACTTTCTAAGGTGGGACCAGCCAGGATGCACAGGCCTCACAAGTTGCAGAGCAACCTGGTCAGGATAATTTCTACCTCAGAGTACACCTAGGAGGTACAACATACCCACAGCCCTCTCTGCACCTTTCCCACAAGCAGAGAGCCTGTCTCCAGGGTATTCTCTGACCCCAAGACTCAGGGCAGACAACTGATCCACAGCCATCTGTGCCCAGGATTTACCAGAGGAGAGCTGATCTCCCAGAAGTGCTGACACCAGCTTACAGACCCACAGGAGGAACAAGCTCTAGTCAGAGACTGCAAGAACATCTAACACCAGAGATCAACAGATGGTGAAAAGCAAATGCAAGAATCCTACCAAGAGAAACCAAGACTGCTTGGCTTCATCAGAACCTAGTACTCCCGCCACAGCAAGTCCTGGATATCCCAAAACACTGGAAAAGCAAGATTTGGATCTAAAATCATATCTCACGATGGTGATAGAGGATCTTAAGAAGAACATGAATAACTTCCTTAAAGAAATACACAAGAACACAGGTAAAGAGGTACAAGCACTTAAATAGGAAACAAAAAAATTACATAAAGAATTACAGGAGATCATGAGTAAACAAGAAGAAGCCCTTAAAGAGGAAATACAAAAATCCCTTAAGGAATTACAGGAAAACACAAACAAACAGATGAAGGAATTGAGCAAAACCATCCAGGACATAAAAATGGAAGTAGAAACAATTAAGAAATCACGAAGAGAGACAAATCAAATTCAATTAAGAAATTCAAAGAGAGAGAAATCTTAGGAAAGAAGTCAGGAAACATAGATGCAAGCATCACCAACAGAATAAAAGAGATAGAAGAGAGAATCTCAGGGTCAGAAGATACCATAGAAAACATCAACACAACAGTCAAAGAAAATGCAAAATGCAAAAAGTTCATAAACCGAAAAATCCAGGAAATACAGGAAACAACAAGAAGATCAAACCTAAGGATATTAGGTATAGAAGAGAGTGAAGACCTCCAACTTAAAAGGCCAGTAAATATCTTCAACAAAATTATAGAAGAAAACTTCCCTAACCTAAAGAAAGAGATGCCCATAAACATACAAGAAGCCTATAGAACTCCAAATAGACTGGACCAGAAAAGAAATTCCTCCCGCCACATAATAGTCAAAACACCAAATACACAAAACAAAGAAAGAATACTAAAAGCAGTAAGGGAAAAAGGTCAAGTAGCATATAAAGGCAGGCCTATCAGAATTACACCAGACTTCTCACAAGAGACTATGAAAGTTAGAAGATCCTGGGCAAACAAGTACACAGTGAGACTAACAAGTTATGAAACAAATTGATTTAACAGATAGCTATAGAATTTTTATCCTGGACAGATGTCATACAGACCCTAAGAGAACACAAATGCCAGCCCAGACTACTATACCCAGCAAAACTCTCAATCACCATAGATGGAAAAACCAAAGTATTCCATGACAAAACCAAATTCATACAATATCTTTCCACAAACCCAGACCTTCAAAGGGTAATAAATGGAAAACCAAACACAAGGAGGGGAACTACATCTCTGAAAAAGCAAAAATGTAATCTTACAACAAAACTAAAAGAAGATAGCCACATGAATGGAATTCCAGCTCTAACAACAAAAATAACAGGAAGCAACAACTACTTTTCCTAAATACCTATTAATATCAATGGATTCAATTCCCCAATGAAAAGACATAGACTATCAGATTTGGTATGTAAACAGGACCCAACATTTTGTTGCATACAGGAAGCCCACCTCAGTGACAAAGACAGACACTACCTCAGAATGAAAGGCTGGAAAACAGTTCTCCAAGCCAATGGTCCCAAGAAAAAAGCTGGAGTAGTCATTCTAATATCGAATAAAATCAACTTTCACCCTAAAGTGATCAAAAAAGATAAGGAGGAACACTTCATATTCATCAAAGGTATGATCTACCAAGATGAATTCTCAATTCTGAACCTCTATACTACAAATCAAAGGACATCTATATTCATAAAAGAAACTTTACTAAAGCTCAAAGCACACATTGCACCACACACAGTAATAGTGGGAGATTTCAACACACCACTCTCTGTAATGGACAGATCATGGAAACAGAAACTAAACAAGTACACAGTGAGACTAACAAGTTATGAAACAAATGGATTTAACAGATATCTATAGAACTTTTTATCCTAAAACAAAAGGA
>NW_022196899.1:25928594-25929285 GCF_008632895.1 Mastomys coucha
AAAACCCAGGATAGCCAAAACTATTCTCAACAATAAAGGAACCTCTGGTGGAATCACCATTCCGGACCATAAACTGTACTACAGAGCAATTGTGATAAAAACTACATGGTATTGGTACAGTGACAGGCAGGTAGATCAATGAAACAGTATTGGAGACCCAGAAATGAACCTACACACCTATGGTCACTTAATCTTTGACAAAGGAGCTAAAACCATATAGCGGAAAAAAGACAGCATTTTCAACAGATGGTGGTGGTTCAACTGGCAGTTAGCATGTAGAAAAATGCAAATCGATCCATTTCTATCTCCATGTACAAAGCTCAAGTCCAACTGGATCAGGGACCTCCACATCAAACCAGATACACTGAAACTACTAGAAAAGAAAGTGGGGAAGAACCTCAAGCACATAGGCAAAAGGGAAATTTTTCTGAACAGAACACCTACAGCTTCTGCTCTAAGATCAAGAATTGACAAATGGGACCTCATAAACTTGCAAAGCTTCTGCAAGGCAAAGGACACTGTCAATAGGACAAAACGGCAACCAACAAATTGGGGAAACATCTTTACCAATCTTATATCTGATAGAGGGCTAATATCCATTGTATACAAAGAACTCAAGAAACTAGACTCCAGAGAACCAAATAACCCTATTTAAAAATGGAGTACAGAGCTAAACAAAGAATTCTCAACT
>NW_022196899.1:25930235-25942047 GCF_008632895.1 Mastomys coucha
CAATATGAACTAACTAGTACCCTCAGAGCTCCCAGAGACTAAACCACCAACCAAGGAGTATACATGGTAGGACTGATTGTTTTGGTGTTCTGGTAGCATGTGTATAGTAGAGGATTGCAAAGCCGATCATCAATGGGAGAAGAGGCCCTTGGCTCTGTGTTCTCCCAGTGTAGGGGAATGCCAGGGCCAATAAGTGGGAGAGGGTGGGGTGGCAAGCAGGGGGATGCAGAAAGCAACAGGGGTTTGTTCTTGTGGGTTTTTTTGGGGGGCGTCTTTTTTTTTGAGGGGAAACTGGGAAAGGAGAAATCATATGACATGTAAATAAAGAAAATATCTAATACAAAATAAAAATAAAAAAACTAATGAGGCAGGGAGCAAATAATAATGACAGGAAGATGACTAGGAAAGGCGTTACAAAAGGGAGTATCCACTTCCATATAGGGTTTTCAAAAATCTCGAGTTGGAGGCCTCATATTCCCTGAAATTCTGCATGTCTGATTGTAGCTCCTGGATTTTATTTCTCACTATCCCAGATTGGTTGACATAGAAGCAGCATCTTCTTGGAGGAACAGGCAAAGACCACCTTCTTTAGCTGTCAGGACATCTAGTCCCTGCCCGTTCTGAAGCACCATGACTGCCAAAGAATCGATCTGTTTCTGGATTGTAAGCACGGTTTCAGACATTTTTTGAAAACTGGTGTCAAACTCAGAAGTGAACTTATTATACTGGATCATGGAAGTAGTTATCACTACAATTCCAGTACCAGCACCTATGGCTATTCCCATAGTGACCAAGAGTGGCACAATCTGAACTGCCCTCTTACGTTGGGATTAGCAGAGGTTCGTTTCCCTGGATTACTCCTAGTTCAGTGAAAAGGAGTACCAATGTGCAAACTCCTGACCAGCTAGCAGGTAGGCAATGATATGCCTGAGTGCCACAAAGAATTGACGTGTTTTGGACTCAGGGCATTGTGGCAGAGATGAGGTATCAAGGGTTGTGCTTCTATTGCAGTCTAGGGAACTTAGCATTCCTATAGCACATGTCTTGGAGTTCTTAAAACAGTTTGCCACACCAAAAAGAGAGATAGAGGAAAGGTAGGGAGTCATGGCAACATCACAGTCAGGGCAAATGATGAAAGGTGAGGTAAGGTTACTGGGCAGTATGACTGGGGAGCTGTAAGTGGTAATTGTGAGTTAGGCACTACCAAAAAGAAATGGGTGAAATGTACACCACTAAAAATGCAACTAAGTGGTAGGGTCTGGTGAGGAAGGTAAGGTTGTCCTCCTACCCAACTATAGAAAAATGAGAGGGGAGAGTGGGTCCTCAAAACTCCATCAGGATAAAGTAAGTGGCCCCAGTGTCCAAGAGGAAAGAGATGGGCCACTCATATACCATGATGACTACCGGGAGATCCCTGCTGGTGATGGCCCTGGTCAGGTCCAAGGAGCTTGAGCCTCTTCAGTTGTCCACAGCCAAGCCTAGGAGATCAGCTGGAGGGTAACCTGGGAGTGATGTCCCTCTATCCTGCACGACGTGAGTGCAATCAACAGCCCAATGTCCCTCCTAATGGCACCCAGGACAGGGCCCCTTTGGTTTGCAAGGTTAGGGCAAGTCCTCACCCAGTGACCTTGCTGACTACATCTGTAGCAGGAGCCTGGTGTTCTCTGAGTCTCAGAAGACCAGGAGTCCAGGCAGTGGCTGGGGCTGGTCGCACAGCCTTTGCCAGAATATGGTATTTTTGTCTGCAAGCCTTCTCATCTCTCTCATGGTACACTTTATAGGTCAGAGCCAAAACTTCTGTCTGTGGAATTAAGGGCCCCTTCTCCAACCACCTAAGTTTAGCTTTTATTTTATTTTATTTTATTTTATTTTATTCATTTTATTTTATTTAGGTAGCTCTGGGGGAAAAAAGTAGGTCATCAGAAGTTGCTTACCTTCTGGGTTTTCAGGGTCTAGATTAGTCTACTGTAATAAGGCCTTTGGAAGGGGTGGATTAGTCTACTGTAATAAGGCCTTTGTAAAGTTGCTTCCCTTCTGGGTTTTCAAGGTCTGGATTAGTCTACTGTAATAAGGCCTTTGGAAGGTATTCTAAAAACGGGTTTTCTTGTTTGTCCTAGATGACCTCTTGGAGTTTTTTAAAATTTACCAGTTTTAAGGTTGCCCTACAGAGACCAGCCAGGAGGCAGATTATGAATCTATCTCTGGCTAAAATGCCACCTGCAGAATTATAATTCCATCGAGGATCTTGGTCAGGTGCTATCTCAGATCCAATTGGATATGTTCCATCTGTTTGATGAGTCTCATCTGCATGTGTTCTTGCCTGCTCCCAAAGTTGCCTGCATTCATCAGAAAGTAAATTATTAGTAAGGATCATATGTATATCATGGAAAATCAAGCTATAAGTAATGTACAGAAACTCTTTAATAAAGGCGGAGACATTAGAGGTATAGGAATCCAGTCCACTTTCTATTTGAGAAAGCTCCGCTCAGCGAGAAAGGAACATATACTCTGACAAGGCCATCTACCCCAGCAACTTCCCTTAAAGGAAGGACCGATGCTGGATCAGGTGTCCGTGGGGAAGAAGGACTGGCTACAGCGGATGATGGGAGGGCTGAAGGTAGGTGACAATGCAGAACAATTGGAGTGACCTGCTGCTGGCACAGGAGGGGTCTGGAGAGGTCAAACAAGGAGGCTATGGGGTAGCTTGGTGAGACAGAGAGACTGGGATGGCAGTTTGGGTTTTCGGAGGTATAGAAAGAGGTCTGCGGCAGAAAGGAGGTGGTTTGTTAGCTGGATTAGAGAGTTGTAGCATCATCTGGTAGAGGTTTCGTGGCTAAGAGAAGTTGGGTTGGGGAACGAGAAGAACACAGGGAGGGGTTTGAGTGAAGACAGGTAAATGCTTAGGCACAGGGAACCTCTGCTACATACATTCACCAGACTGCTGGCAGTGTTATGAAGATTTCATAAAATAATTGGACCTAATGTGTCATTAGGTTGGCATTTAGAGCCATTGTCTAATGGTACTGAATCCAGACCTTCTTGAAGAGGTGTACCAGCTTTGATGCCCTCAAATCCAGCATTAGCTTTAGAGATTTGACATTTTTCCAGGAGACATCCCAGTGGGGAGCCTGGAGGAACAGTCAAAGACAATGAGGCACCCATTGGGTGACAAGGACGTTATTGAACTATTCATACTGGCATCCCAAGAAAAAGTTCAATAACGAGTTACAAATGTACAGTCAGGTCTTCAGGTGAACATCTAAGAGCTATGGTGAATCCCAGACTCACCAGAAAGTGTTCCCACCTAATCCTAGGGGTTTCTGAATGGCTGCAACAGTCCAAGGAGTTAGTGACCCAAGGGTCAAAGTCCTATCTTGGATGTCAGCTAGGAGGCTGGTCATAAGGACCATGGCCATGAAACACCAACCCCTTAGCCCATATAGGTGGGCCAGGCCTTTTTGGGGAAATCCGGACCCTCCACACCAACTGGAGGAAAAACCTTACCAATCTGTCAATGTTTGTGGGAGAATTTTAGAAATCTGGTAGCAGGAAACGTGAAACTGTATGGTTGGTGTGGGCCCATCCGACCATGTAACCCACGTGGCAGAAGCTAGCCCACAGTGATGAACTGAGAAGGCAGCAGCTCACGTGGTGGAAGTCTGTGAATCCCGCAGCTGCACGGCAGAAATCCACATGGTGGCCATGGCAACTGAGGCAGCAGTGGTGGCTGGGGCAAGCGACAATGGTGGCTGTGATTCCCAGGTTTCAGCACCAGTGTTGTGTTAGAATCACACGTCTGGACAGACCACACCAGGCCAGTACAGTTCCACATGAGAGAGGCTTATTGTAGGGGAAAAGAGCAAGGGGTACAACGGAGACAAAGGGGGAAAGAAAAGAGAGAAGAGAGCAAAGGGCAGGAGGCTCTGCCTTTTTTTAGGCTGTGACATAACCACTCACACGTAGGGGTGGGAGATGGACCAGGTAGACTCTGGGGAGGCATGGCAAATGCTATTGCAACAGATGTTCGGGTGCCTGACCCCTATGGATGATGTCACCATCATCGCAGGATTCAGAGATGACTCGTGACCATAAAGCTGTTTCCTGACTGTAAAGCCAGCTCTTGAAGCCAACAAGAATGGTGGATCTCCAAATATGCAGCATGGCACATGTGTACCCAGTCTCTCTCTCTCTCTCTCTCTCTCTCTCTCTCTCTCTCTCTCTCTCTCTCTCTCTCTCTCCCTCTCCCTCCCCCTCCCCCTCCCCCTCTCCCTCTCCCTCTCCTTCTCTCTTTCCCTCTCTTTCTCCCTCTCTCTCTCTCACACACACACACAACACATCACACAAGTATAATTTTTAATAACTTTTCATTTACAAAACAAAAAAATGCACTAAGAACTATATGATTGCTTTTCTTGTGGAAGCAGAAAAGGTTGATACAAACCAACCAGGCAGTCCTAGGCAAGCCATACAAGGACACCAGCTGCTCTTGACAAAGGGAAAGGGGTAAGCTAGACTCTGTGCTTTGTTAAACTGAATTCCAGCACCAAACCAAAACCTCTCTTAGCTCAGAACCAGCTGGGTTGTCCTCAAGGACAGCGCAGCTCCAGCATCAGCCAGCACTTCCATTGCACTTCGATGCATCTCCTGCTAATGCAGCACCACCAAGAAGAACTGCTTAAATCAGGGCCCATCCACATCTGTTTCAATGGAGACCTTTAGTTTTTTAATGGGAATATGTTTGCATGGGGGCCTTTAACATCCCTCAAATATCATCATAAATTAATACATTTACTTGACATCTTTATCAAATCTACTCAGCTACAATAGCATGGTGTGATCTGGCAAGGTCTATAAATGAGTTTTCTGTCCTAGTTAATAGAGAATCCTGGCATACATTAGATGTAAATTGATATTTCCCAAATTACACTTCGATTTTTTAAATATGTTATACTCACATAAAGCCAGGGAATCAGGTGTGTGAAAAACCAATACAGCACATCTGAGTAAGCCAGGTTCAGCCCTCAGCTACCACAGCTGAGTGAGCCAGGTTCAGCCCTCAACTACCACACCCCCCATGGCAGCTAGGGGGGCGGGCTTGGAAGCATGCAGTTCTGCCTGCTTTATGTGGTAGTTTTGTATACAGTTTCATTTCTTAAAGGTTTCCACTAAATTGCTTAATTTAAAATTTATTCATTTAAAAGGAAATTAGGAATTCCACAGTACAGGAATTCAGAGTAATAAATCAATGCAGAACTAGTGTGCTGAACATTTGCTGGGAATATTCTGCATAGCATGCAAACTTTGTAAACTGTTAAAAGCACACTTCTTACCTTGCTTCACAGCTGATTCTGTCTCCCCCAGATCAATTCTACTCTCTCTCTTTCCCTTTGTCTCTCTCTGTCTCTCTCTGTGTCTCTCTGTCTCTCTATGTCTCTGTCTCTATGTCTCTCTCACACGCTCTCTCTCCCTCCTTCCTTCTCTCTCTTACTCTCTCTCTCTCTCTCTCTCTCATCTCATCTCATCTCATCTCATCTCATCTAATTAACACCAAAGTAAAATCAGTCTTCACAGCGTTACTTCACAGGGGCCAGAAACGTCCATGTCATAAGCTGAACTCTGGGGATGTCTTACCACAGTGAGTTAAATCTCTGTAGAGCTGGTGATTTGGTCAGCAGGTAAGAGCAGTTCGCTGTTATGTGCCACAAAGACCAGGATTGAATGTAAACCCACATTAAAGGCCAGGTGTGGCAAAGCCTTTGCTCCAGAGAGCTGGCTGCTGGCCTTGCTCCAAGCTCAGTGACAGACCCTGTCTCAAAAGAGTGAGTCAGAGAATACAGCACCCATGTCCTCCTCTGGTCTTCAGGTGTGCGTGCATGTGCATGTGTCCATATGCATGTGTGCGTGTGTGTGTGTGTGTGTGTGTGTGTGTGTGTGTGTGTGTGTGTGTGTTTGCCATGGCACATGTGTGAAGGAGATTAGGTTAGAGGACACTTTTATGGGGTCAATTTTCTCCCTCCACCATATGGGCACTGAAGATAAAACTCCGATTGTCAGATATGGCAGCAAACAACCATACCAACTGAGCCACCTCGCCCCCTGCCACCCTGAGTTTTCTATTATTTTCTATTTTCTCTCTGTTTTCCTATTCTATTGTTTTCTGTTATTATATTTTCTGTTAGATAGACTCTCTAACTCTAGAAAACAACACATCTTACAAGGAAAAGAAAAGTCCTGCAAAACCAGTTTTTATGTATGTAAATAGGTCCATTAGTGTCTCACTGGCGAGGAAGAAAACACCAGCACATCAAAGCAGAAAATGAAAGAAGTGCCCGAGGTTGGGAAGAGATGCTGAAATGTGGGAGGGGAGAGAGCGGGCCTAAGAAGGCAGGGCAGCTGCCTCAGGTTTCCAGTTCTGTCCACATGGGTGTTTCTGAGCCCATCCTGTGAAATGCTCTGTTCTTCTTTATTCTAACTCTGTTGGGTACTGCTGTCAGGATGCCCTAGGTGCACATCTTAACTGTATATATGTACATATATATTAAGAAAAGAAAAAAACAGGTTTGGATCTCCAGTACCCGTGTAGGCGCCAAGGTGTCAGGATATGTTTGTAATGCCAGCACCAAGGAGACAAAGACAAGAGGATCCCTGGGGCTTGCTGGCCAGCTCCCCAGTGAGCAATCTCTAGGTTCAGTGAGAGTCCCTGCTCAAGAAAATAGGATGAAGAGCAATTGAGGAAGACACCCAACTTTGACCTCTGGCCTTCACATACTTGTGAGCACAAGGGCACATGCTCCCAAGTACACACACACACACCGCCAGGGAGCCACACTACCAGGTTAGGCTCCGTGACAGAGCAATGATACCCTTTAAAGGTTAGAGTTAACTGTGTCTGGCTTGAATTTTCAAATATCACCTGAAATTAAGGTTTTTAAAGGCAGCTTAGAAACATCACATTTACACTATTAATAAGACTAGGAACTTTTCTTTCCAGATTGAAAAGTCACAGTACAGTGTGTTAATATGGTAACTGCAAAAGGTTGATCCATGTCCTGGCCATGATGCTGGGTACATCACACCCTTCAGTGAATAAATGGAGTTGTCACAGAGTTGCAGCAGTTTAGGCTTTAGAACAAAATGGATTCACTCCTTTTCCACAAATTCAACATTTTAACTATTCTTTATTCTTTATCTAACATTATGTAATTACTAGAAATAAGAATGCAGAACATGGAACTATGAGATAGAGCCCAAAATTTTGGGATATGCTTAAGAATATAGAATTCTGAAGAAACTTCAAAACTAAGTCTGCATGTTAAAGGTCATCTACACACATATTTATACACACATTCAAGGGCTGGACTGCCCTTCCCAAGGGACAGTGAGCTCCCAGCTCTGAACCTTCATCTTTCCACCACAGCAATGTGATAACATCATCTCCAGCACTGTTGTGCTGTTAAGTTCTGTGCTTCTGGGAAGTGAAGGGAATCAGGTGGTTCATTATCCTACAGAAAACAATCAGATCTTCCATTTTCTGTGAAATTGAAAGAACTCTTAAGCCTTTGGAGTTCTTAGATGCAAATAGCAAAGGGATCCTGACTCATTCAAAAGGTACAAAGTATGTTTGAAACTACTATCGTACAGCTTCCTAAATCACCAGAAACTATGGAAGTGCAGAGTAGAACAGTCAGGGAGAAGCAATTTACAAAGCAGTTAGGAGCAAAAGGGACATCAATTATAGAGCATATGGGTGACTCACCTGTGCTGAAGTCACTGCACACCAGACCTGGGCAGCAGGAAGGCAGGTGAGGAACTTCTCAGCTTCATTCATGGAAGGCAGACTCTGTTAATGGACTTGTTCACATATGGGGAAGGAACAAGACCCAGGGAAACACGCAGCTAACTGAGAGACAGATGGAAAGGAAGAAAATAAGAGAGAAAAGAAAAACAGAGACGTAGGTAGATACACATAGACAGATAGACATGGTTGGATGATAGACAGACAGACAGATGATATAATGGATATACAGGTGATAGATGTTAGATAATAGATAGGTACATAGAGGATTGATTGATGATAGACAGATAATAGATAGATGAATGATATAGATATGGAGATAGATAAAACAGTGATAGAAAAAGAGATGGCAGATAACAGATCAAGAAAGATAAATTTAAAATAGATGATAAGATAATAGATAAAAGATAGATTGATAAGTGATAGACAGACAAGCAGATATTAGGCAGATAGATAGATAGATAGATAGATAGATAGATAGATAGATAGATAGATAGATAGAAGACAATAGATAGATCTCTTTCCCAAAACAACAATTTCAAGAAGTTAAATGCACTCATGTTTGCAAAATTAAGCCAAAATGATCATGGTTTAACAAAGAAGAACCTTCTACAGATGTGGACCTGGTATTATAAAGTATGCAAGCTATACTTGTTTAGCAGAGAGAACTTATAGCACGACTAAGACTACCCCAGGCATTTCTTTGGGCAGGGATAAAGAGTCCTATGGGTATTGATTGCTTTCCTCATTCCTGTGGCAAAATACTAGACAGAAGCAGCTTCAGAGAAGGATTTATTTTGGCTCACAATTTAGAAAGCGGCAATCCAACATAGTGGGGAAGGCATGGCTCTGGGAGCAGGATGTGGCCAGTCACAGTTGCATTCCCAATTAGGAAGCAGAAAGCGATGAGTGCTACTATCCAGTTATCTTTTTTCTTTTCTCCTTCTTATTCACTCTGGAATTCTGCTCCATGGGTCTTGCCTCCTCAGTTAAAGAGCTCTCTGAAAACACTATCATAGACATGCCTAGAGGTGGGTGATCCAGTATCCAGTCTAAACACACTCTCTCCTCACAGGATCCTAGCACCCTGACTACAGGGTTTTTTTCACACAGAGTATGATCCATGGACTCCTCTGCAGCTGAAGTCTATGCTTCTCAAGACACATATTGACTGTTTGCTGAGAGATGAACAACTACATGGCTAAATATGGGGAAGGAGATACAAACTTTAAAGACTGGCATACATTACCAAGTTCCAGATACCATGCTCAGATTAGTGTGTGAGCATGGACAAGCATATTGACTACATAGAAGATACAGTGCCTCTTGAATGTAAATATACCACAGCCTCTGCTCTTGGAGCACTTTTTCAGTCTACAAGAGTTTATTGATGGCTTCTCCTGGAAAAAGGCTTCCTTGGAGAAGTTGGTTTCATAGAAATGAAAGAAAACTGAGATCCACAGAGGAAAGGTGCTCATAATCGCTCACTAGTAAGTGATGGAGACAGAAACCAGACTCAAGTCTCTCTGGGACCAACAGTCCTATGATTTTTGCATTATGGGAAATTGGCCTATTCATCTGTACACACCTGATACAAACCATCAGAATTTCCTAGGGCTTCCAGAACCAATGACCAGAAACTTGATGGCTTATAACAACACAAACTAACTCTCTCAACAGTTCTGGAAGCCAAAAGTCTCAAAGCAAGCTGCTAGCAGGTTGATCCCTTCTGGGGAATAAGAAAATCTACCCCAGGCCTTCCTCCCAGGTCTGGGTGAGGGTCAGCAATCCATGGTGCTCCTCACTGGGAGATGAACCATTCCAGTCTCTCCCTCCATCCTTTCATGACCTTCCTCGGGTTTCTCCCCTGGGTCCATTTTTAAATCACCCTCTCCTTTTTCTTAAAAAGACATTAATCATGAAACTTAGAGCAACTCAGATGATTTCATCTCAAGAATGTTTATCACATCTACAAAGACCCGAATTCCATGACCATTTTCACAAATACCAATGACTCATCTTCTAGGGGCAAGGAAGATACTTTTAATTTGCCTTATCACATTCTTTGTTTACAAGTCCATCTTTCACGTCTAACTAGACCAGGGTTCTCAACTTGTGGGTCTTGAACCCTCTGGATGTCAAACAATCTTTTCACAGCAGACACCTAAGACCATCAGAAAATAGAGATATTTACATTATGATTCATAACAATAACAAAATTAGTTATGAAGTATCAACAAAATAATTTATGGTTGGAGGTCACCACAATATAAGGCACTCTATTAAAGGGTCACAGCATTAGGAAGGTTGGGAGCCAATGAACATCTCACTCTGAGACAAGAATTTTAGAACTTGAATGCAGACAGCCTTGGGTATTGGGCAACCTTCCAGAACACTGAGGATGAGTAAGACCTACATGGTTTTCCTTCCATTGAGCTCCCTGCTAAACTTCTGATTATTTCTGGCTTACCCAAACCTGGATTACAATACTGGAGTCTTCCCTGTCTCTTCACTGATTCTGACAGAAGTTTTGAGTGAAGGTTTTTTGGGTTTTTTTGTTTTTTGTTTTTTGTTTGTTTTCCTCTCCAAATTAAGCCACCTCCTCCTGCTAAACTCCTGTTCCCATGACTGCCAAGCTGTCACAAGGTGGAAGCAAAAGCAACTCAGCAGATGTGAAATATTCACACATCTGCCAAATGCCTTTGGTGAGCGTCCAGATTTCCAAAGTGGTTGGTTTTGATATCATTGTCCAACTGTATCACAGGTTTTTTAGAAGGAGAGGTGCTATTCTCCACACTCCCTGGATTGTTTGTTCCAAAAGCCCCATTTTCTGGTTTCTAAACATGAGCCATCGCTGCCTCTAACCTGCAATGGTACTCTCTAGCAACAGGAAGCAACAGGGAAGCTCTCTGAGGAACTTGACCTTGGATCTACCATGGCCCTTTTGAAATGCCCATCCCTTTGCCCACATTGTAATAGTAACTGAAAAGTGATCTTCCTTGAGATTTACAGAACCTAGTTTGAGATTTACAGAATCTGGTTTGCCTTGTTAACATCCCTGTTTTTCCTTCACATCTATGAATATGTCTGTTGAAAAGGAACTACAGGAGAAGATCCAGGAGACCAAGGTCCATTGTGATGCTCCAGAGGAGAGAAAGGAGGCACACGCCTTGGGTGATGAAGACCACACAGAGCATGCAGACATTTTTCTCTGCCTTTCCTTCTCTGGAGAAGCCCTTAGTACCCTTGATTCAACCTGAAGATGGAGCTCTGTGGGACCTTTGTATGATGGCCAGCCCTTGTATAAATATAATCCTGGTTACTTATTCTGAGTATCTGACTATTCCGCTTTGAACTGTGTACTATACATCAATTCTGCTAACTTCCAGGGAAGGAGTGCGACCAGTGCCTCCAGAATGCTCAGTCTGCACAGCTAGGGTGAGACCAGATAGAGAAAGGTTGAAGTGATGTTGTCCCCCACCCTTTGGGCTTGCTTGTTTCTCTTCTACTCTTTCTTGGTATTTTGGTAATGAAAGAAAAGAGAATTGCTTAAACTTGTATTTGTACAGAATAAAAGCAAGAGTTCAAATGCATATATTAAATATCCATCCATCAAGATGTAAATTGCTATAGAGATTGCAGATTATTTTATGCACAGAGGAAAAACTCACCTATTATTATTGCTCATAGGCCGCACTGATTCACTTTAAATATTTATGAAGATTTTTTACACTTCATCAATATATAAACCTATCATTATGAAACCTTTTCATAGCTCTTCTTTCTCTGACTAAGAAAATATTCTTGTTTGTGATACTGACTCATTTAGAATTGACCTGGGTGCTGATTAGGAACAAAGTAACTAGATCTGTTCCCAATCTGACCTACCCACACACCCCCATTATAAAATGCAATACACTGCAAATTGTCCTGAGCTGTTTAAACTCACCAGGAAGCAGGGTAAATCCCCCCACACCCTACACACACACACACACACACACACACACACACACACAC
>NW_022196899.1:25942204-25954268 GCF_008632895.1 Mastomys coucha
CACACACACACTCACACACACACACACACACACACACACACACACACACACATTTCAGACTCAAGTATGATCATTTTTAGTGTCCTCTAATATCCCTTGTCTAAGGACCAGGGCTTGCACCCTGGCTTTGTAATAAAGAAAAAATAAAATAAGAGCATCAAGGGTATTAAAAAACATTGTGTGCCTGAGAACAGCTAAAAGGAAAATCCCTTTCCCACAGATTACTCTTGTTATCCCATGGTATAAAAATGTTCATGGTGGAGACGAGAAGCCAGAAGGTTGTCCATAGAGAGGCTCCAGGATGAGGACTCCAGAATGACTGTGTCTTCCCTAGTAATTTTAAGCCTTCTTTGATGAAGTTGCCTTTATCTCCCAGTCAGACTACTCTGGTCCTCTTTGCTGGACAGTGTAAACACTGACTTTTGTGATGTTTCACTGTCTATCATCTTCATATTTGCTCTCTTTCTTTCTCTTATGACATGGTTCAAACTCAATCATTCGAAACTGAAAGTATGATTGCCAAGATGATTCTCTGGGCTGTACTGGGCACATGCATCCCAAAAACACAACTACATGATATCAGTTCTTTCAGAGACTACAAACTGGCAATACTTGGATATTTAAAAAGATTCTAGCTCTTTTGTATCTTTAAAAATATCTATCTAAAAATTAAAAGTACACATTTCATATAAAATATGAATAACTTCCTTTGAATGAGATAAAAATCTGATGACCTCAAATCTTATAGGGACACCATTTTAGGCAGGGCAATATATCTAATATATCTTCCTTTAGGGAGGCTTCTCACCCACCCCTGTCATATCCCTAACACTGAGAATGAATGTCCATTATCATCAATATTGCTTTCCTTTTCTACTTACCACAGGTACATATTCAGCTATAAAAATGTCTTTATTAAAAATGAGAAGTGAGTCAACAAGATGGCTCAATGAGTAGAGGTGGTTGTGGACAATCCTGAACTCAATCTCTGGGACCCATACAGTAGAAAAAGATAACCCACTCCTGCAGGGCCTCTGACTTCCACACTCGTCCTGTATCCTATGACAACCACATACAAACACACAAAAATAAATAAATGAAAACTTCTTTAATGGAATGAAAATAGAAACTCAGAAGTTGCCGGGCGGTGGTGGCACATGCCTTTAATCCCAGCACTTGGGAGGCAGAGGCAGGTGGATTTCTGAGTTCGAGACCAGCCTGGTCTACAGAGTGAGTTCCAAGACAGCCAGGGTTACACAGAGAAACCCTGTCTTGAAAATACCAAAAAAAAAAAAAGAAAGAAAGAAACTCAGAAGTTATCCTCTCCTGGTTTTCTCTAACATTAGCTATCCTTCTCACTCATTGATGCTACCTATCTGGCTTCTGTTGGGACTTAGGAACCAACACCTCAAATCATGGTACTTCAGCAGGCTGATTTGAACTAAAGAGAGCCTCACAATCAAGATGTCTCTTATTTTCTCTCATCTTCTTGTCTCTCCACCTCTCCCCATTCTTTCTCTCAAAGCATAGGAAACAAAGATCCCTGTTGTGGTGGTCTGAATGAGATGTCCCACAGAGCCTTGGACATTTGAACACTTGATCCCTGTCTTATTACTGTTCGAGTGTGTGAACCATAGAGACAACATGACCAAGGCATATTATAAAGAAACCCTTTAACTCGGGGCTTGCTTAAAGCTTCAGAGTTTCAGAAGATTAATCTATGATCATCATGGCAGGGAATATGGCAGAAGATAGGCATGCACTAGAGCAGGAGCTGAGAGCTCACATCCCATCCATAAGTAGTAGGCAGAAAAAAGAGAAAATATGACTGGGCCTGGTGTGAGTTTTTGAAGCCTCAAATCCCATTCTTCATGCCACACCCCTTCCAACAGGGCCAGACCTCTTAGTCCTTCCCAAACAGTTCTACTAACTAGGGACCAAGCATTCAAGCATATGGGGAGGAGGGTCATTCTCATTCAAACAACCACAGCCCTCAACTGATATCTTCCTTTAGGGAGGCTTCGGAAGTGCAGCATTATTGGAGGAAGTATGTCACTAGGAGCAAACATTTCTAAGCCTTGCACCACTTCCAGTGTGCCCCCTCCCTCTTTGCTTTGTGATTGAGATTTAAGATCTGAACACTCAGCTTCCTGTTCCTGCTGCCATGCTTTTGTTCCACTATCACAGATTCTAACCCTCTGGAACCATAAACCTAAATAAATTCTTTCTTCTTTAGGTTGCCTTAGTCATAGTGTTTTTATCAATGCAACAGAAAAGTTACAAATACACCTATGATGACCTACTGTGACTTTCAATTCAAAAACAGCTTTGTTAACACTCAAATCTTATCTGAGTAGAAAAGTATTGCAGAATAGTTGATCACACGCCTTTAATGCAAGAACTTTCTGTTTATTGTAAACAAGATTGAATACAGCAACCACAGGTCAAGAGGTAGAGCAAGCAACCAGTTGACAGAGAATAAACAGGAAAAAAACAGAGTGAGAGGAAGTCAGGAGGATGAATAGAGACCACAGGAAGTAGGAAGGAGGGGCATTTGGTCTGGAAGTGTGGAGAAGAAGGGGCATTTTCCTTCTAGGACATCAGCTGAGGAGGAAGGTCAGCTGAGAGCTTTCTCTGCCTCTCTGAGCTAGCAGGCTTTCACCCCCACATCTAGTTCCTGGGTCTTCATTTGGTAAAATCAAATAATTGGGACTTTGTTTAAAAACAGCAGAAAACTACTAAGTCTACCCTGTAACATCTGTTTGATGAACCAGATAAGGGACAAAAATGGGAAATTCAGCAGCTTCAGAAGACATCTAGGAACTGAATACCAATTTCATTTTGTCCAATACAAACCCAAGCACCTGGTTGACACCGTTCTTCCTTCATGTCTTGCCCTGAAGAAATGAACCACTTTGAATCATGTTCTTTACTTTTGCCATGTATGTAGAAATCTCTGCTCCCTGCAAACTGCAGCCTCAGTTTCCACCCTCGATCTTACATAACTAAAGTAAATTCTTTCAGAATTGTTGTGAACCTGTCCCTATGATCTCATGAAACAGGAAATTTAACCCAAATGAAACAAAACTAGAACTGATGCTCCAGCCAGAGCCCAAGGAACATTGCCTCAGGCTGTTTTCTACTCTTTCTCTCCACCCATTCCCCTTAAAGATTCTACATTTGCAATCTCAATTTCTGTGGTTCCCATTTTTTCCCCTTGTCTAGATAGAGCATGAGACAACTAAATCATTATGTCACCAGGATCTCTTTTTCCTAGGGTGTCTTGTGCATGTAATGATCTTATGTTTATTTTCTCCCTCGTCATCTACTATCAGTTTATTTCAGTATTTAGTTATAAAATCTCCAGAAGAGGGAAACAGGTTGGCAAGGCGGCTGAGTAGGTAAAAACATTTGCCACACAACCCTGATGATCTGAGTTCAGTCTCCAGAGTGCATGCAAAATAATCTAGATCGAATGGCTCTATAAACACAACCCTAACACCTCTGTGGTGAGATGTGGAAGTGGTGAGAGTATAATATTACTGCTACAATACAGTACAGAATTAGCCATGGTACAGCAACAGAAACAAGGAAGACCCTGTCTCAAATACAAGGTGTGAGAAGGCTAAGCTGACTTCATGACAGGCTTCACATTAGCAGTTCAGGAGACTAGGCCTAAATCTGTTTCCAAGAACTGATTCCAGACAACATGAGGCCTCAGAAGCTGCCCTGCCACCTGGCCTGAGGCAAGGACAATGGGTCAGCAGCAGTTTCCAGACCTCCCTAGCAACAGTTTCCAGTCCCCACACCCCAGTAATGGAAATGGACCCCATAAAGATGGACCCAACAGATTAAGATAGAGGTAACTTACCCCAGAATCTTCTAATGTGCTTTAAATGAGGCCTGTGAGCTCACTTGGTTTGTCTATCATGGTAATGGGAGACCCCAGCATGCTGGAGTTCTACAGAATAAAACGCTCTTTGCAATTACATACTATTTGAGTCTGGGGTATCATTGTTCAGTGAATCATGGAACCTTATAGGTGAAAGCAGAGAATCAACTCCCAAGACATTGTCCACTAACCTCCATACAAATGTCATGGTATGTGTCAACACACACATACAAACACACAAATAAAATGACTGAAAGCAAATTTTAAAAACGAGAGGGGGAGGAAGAAGTTCCTTATGCCCCTACCAAAATTGAATTTGTGAATTTGTGTCTGATTTTCCACCTGGATTAGAATCAAATAACTGGGGGTGGGGGGTGTAGGTTTGAGACAGGTGTCACTGTGTGGATCCTAAGTTCATGGACAAAACGAAGATAATAATAATACCTACTTTATAATCTCACATGAGCCTTAGAGTAAGTGCACAGCATAGAGTTTATGTAGTAAAATGCACTTGAGCTTTTGCCATGCCTTTCAGAACACACACACACACACACACACACAGAGAGAGAGAGAGAGAGAGAGAGAGAGAGAGAGAGAGACTGGAATGCTTACAAGTTCCTGAGTGGCAGGAATACCTTTGTTATCATAATTGGTCCCTTTAATAACACTTGAGTTTACTCTAATGAAGCAACACAGTAGAACCTCTAGCCAGCTTTTCGGCAGGACAGTCAGCAAGAAGACCAAGAGACCAGAGGCTGGAAGTCTCCTTCCTACCTACCTCTCTCCATGATATAGATGGAAGCTCATGAATTGAGAATTTAATGAGTTTACAGGATCTTGAACACTAACGATACTCTACTTTCCTCCTGTCCTGCGGCCCATGTGCCTTTTTGTTGTATAGCAATATTCTCCTAATAGAGACATTCTACCTAGGAGGAAGGCTGCTAAGAAATATACAACTCCAGAGTCCCTGTAAACCCCTTAAGCTTACAAGATTCATCAGGCTCTTTCCTATCCAAGATCATGCAAGTCATGAGAACTGCTTGGCATCAGTTTCCTGGTATTGTTCCTTTGGAACTATTCACCTTGTTTTTTGAGACAGCATCTCTCATTGGCCTGAGGCTCACTGATTTAGCTAGGCTGGGTAGATAATGAGTCCTAGGGAGCCTCCTATCTCTGCCTCACCAGCTCTAGGATTATAAGCATATGTCAACATATGAAGCTTTATTACATGGATCTTTGGGGTCGAACTTGATTCTCTGCATTTGCAAAGAAAACACTTTACTGACTAAGCCATCTACACAGTCCATGAGTCATATTACTTATATCAAACTATATCAACAATGATATAGTCATTGTTGATATAGTTATATCAACAATGTGTTTTAATGCCATCTAATTTTTGAGTCATCTCTATTTTACAAATTTCTCTTTATAGAACTATTCTTGGAACTGAAGAAAGAACTAGAACAGTGGTTAAAAACACTTGTTGTTCCTGCTGAGGACCTGGGTTCAATTTCTAACAGCCACATGGTAACTCACTACGATCTATAACTCCAGGTCAAGGAGAAACAGTACCTGCTTCTGACCTTTGCAGGCACCAAGCATGCATATGGTACACAAATATACACACTCATACACATAAACACTCATACACATAAAAAAAAGAGCATTTTAGAGATTTTTATTTATATAGTAAATATATATAATAAATATATATTTTATTATTAATATATATTTTATATATTTATATTTCTTTCATGCTCCCTGCCCTCCATTTATCTAGCACTATAACCTAAAAAAAAAAAAACAAAAACAAAAAACACTCCTCATTGAATGGAATGGTACACTAGCTATTGGGTTCAACAATTGCAGGAAAAGCAACTATGTAAACATGAGTCCTAGGACTCCCTAATTGCTAATCTTCCATCAGTTTCCAAAGCCTAGTATAGCTAATGATCTTCAGATAGCACTCAAGTGCAGACCAAGGACTCACTAGCCTTGTTCTTTAATTAAAAGTAGGATAATTCCCAGCACCTGGGAGACAGAGGCAGGCAGATTTCTGAGTTCAAGGCCAGCCTGGTCTACAGAGTGAGTTCCAGGACAGCTGGGGCTACACAGAGAAAGCCTGTCTCGAAAAACCAAAAAAAAGAAAAAAGAAGATAATGTTTAACTTGTAGGGAAACAATGTGTTGATCCAAAGAATCACAGAAACTGGCCTCAGAGACAAAGTCAACTGTCAACACAAGGACTTCAAAGAAGAGAAAGAAGAACACAAGCCCTGGCTGAGAAGACCTCTCTAGTCATGTGATCTTCCTACCTACTGTCCCCTGCACTCCTTTTCCTCTCTATAAAAGTGCATTTTTTTTCCTGCATTCCTTGAAATAGTCTTTGTTTAGTGGCCAATAACCCTTCTTCTGGGGGGCAGCCCTTAAATAAACCTGTTTTCTGTCCCACTGTTCTGCCACTTAAGTATGGGTTCTCAAGAGGTGAGTTCATAGATGAGTCTGGTAAAGACAGTAAATGAGGGCCATTGAAAACGCTCAGTGGTTAGAGTGCTTGCTGTACAAGCATAAAGAACTGAGTTTGATTCTAAAATGATCCACACAAGATAGTTATTGACAACCTGCTAATTAAGCCAATTAAAACCTCTGGAGAATTACTTCTACCAGAGACCCTACTAGGTGTTGAGTGAATCAAGGGAGAACTGAAGGTGTCTAATGTCTACCTCCATCTAATAGGCCTATCTATTATAGGCCCATTTCTCATCTGATTAGGGTCATAGTAGCCAAGGCAGCAGTCCCTGACACCCGGTTCCTATCATCATTGGACGGCATAGCATGGTGGCAAGCAGGTGTCTATGGCCCGCCTGTGCCAGAGACTGGAGGGCATGTCTGTGGGTGGCATAGTGGTCCTCTGTCTGTCTTCTTCCTCCCACACTGCACTGCCTGTGTTTGATTTGATTTTTATGAATCCTATGCATAAAACAGCTGTGGCCACCCAGCCAGGCATCAAGCTAGGATAAACAAAGGACTGCCATCTGCTCTGTCCCTGAATGATATAGAAACACCACCAACCACCAAGATGACTCTTTGCCCATTGTCGGGAGAAAGATATGGTCTTTTGTTTTGTTTTGTTTTGTTTTTTGTTTTTTCAAGACAGGGTTTCTCTGTGTAGCCCTGGCTGTCCTGGAACTTACTCTGTAGACCAGGCTGGCCTCAAACTCTGAAATCCGCCTGTCTCTGCCTCCCAAGTGCTGGGATTAAAGGCATGCGCCACAACCGCCTTTTAAACAGAGCAACAAGGCAGGCAGCCTTCTATGGTGGTTTGAATAAGGATGTCTTCCATAGTTTCAGATATTTGAGTGCTTAGTCTCACCAGGGGTACTATTTAAAAGGATTGGGAGATACGGCTTTGTTAGAGTAAATGTAATACTAGGGGTGTGCTTTGGGGGCTAAAAAGCCCATGCCAAGTCTAGTCTCTCTCTCTCTCTCTCTCTCTCTCTCTCTCTCTCTCTCTCTCTCTCTCTGACTATCTGCATGCTGCCAGGCTCTCCTGCAAGACCATGATAATATGAAAATGAACTAAACCTCTGAGGCTATAACCAAGTCCCCAGTTAAATGCTTTCTTTCATAAGAAAAGATATAGTATCTCTTTCACAGCTATACAATGGTGACTAAGATATCTTCTAAACATAATCACAAAGGGGTGAATCCTGCCTTATAAAAGGTAAGTTTTACCTTAAGAATGGCCAGGGGTAAAAGCTTGGACCAATTTTCACTGGTTTTCAAATTAATTTAGATAGGGTAGACTTAGTAGTCCTGTGCATATATTCAACCTTTCCAAAGCTCTGAGGTCAACAGGTACAATGAAGCTTCCAAATTACAAGTAAGGCTTTACTGACCATTTGAGCTATGGACAAAACAAAGGCAGGTCCATTATCTGACTCAAATGACAGTGGCAGCCTGAACCTAGGAATAATCTGCCTCTTAACCACTGCCATGGCAGTCTCCTTCTGGATAGCAAAGATTTCCATCAATTTTGAGAAGGTGTCCAAAAACACTAGCAGACAATTATACCTAATGTAAGAGAGCCTCATCTCTATGAAACTGACTTTTTTTTTTTGGTTACCAGGGGCTAGTCCCCTCACAGAATTGGTGGGGGCTCATTTCCTCCCTTGCCTTGGGTTGACTTGTATGCAAGAAAGACATTTAGAGGCAGCCTGCCACCTCTCAGAGATGTAGAATCTGGTGCCTGGAATCAGTTAGCCTGATGGTACCCAAATGGGGAGTCTGGAGCAGTTGGCACACCAAAAGCATCCAAGGGCCTCAGGGATGATAATTCTTGAGTTGGGTCCTGGGAGCTTGCCTTATTCTCATCTTCCTGGGAATAGGTGGGTTGGAGAAGGAGCTGTGGGTCAGGAAAAGCAAGGGGCAAGACAGAAGTGGGTTCTACAGGCATCACTGCTGCTTTTCAGGCTGTCTGATCTTCCCTCCAGTTTCCTTGTCTTCAAATGTGTTCCTATGTGATGTCTCTTGTGATGACTAACATCGACCTCCTTGAAGAATCAAACTACTGTAAGGAAAGTGAGAGGTTTTTTTGTTTGGGGGGGGAGTTTCTTCGTTTTTCTTGTTTTCAACCTTGTTTTTTCTTCAGTAATCAATAGGTCTCTATCTTTATAAAACATGTCGTAGACATGAAGGGTAGCAAAATTATACCTGCAGGCTTGTTTATCTGTCCTTTCCCCAACACAAGGCTTGATTGAGAGCCATCAACTCTGCCTTCTTGGCCTTCTGTGCCATACAGCAAGGCTGGTAGTACCCACAATGGCCTATGACTGTATAGTTACTGATGCTCCTGCTTTCCTATGTTGATGACTAGGTTTGTTTCTATTGGTAAACAGACTGGCCTCTGCTTCAGGCAAGGGAATGTCCTGGAGATCTGGGCAACTGGCCTGAGAAATGTCCAGCAAATCCTCAAAGTCATGGAAGGAGACTTCAGGATTGTCATCATGCATCAATGTCACAGAGTAGAGACTTTGTATAGCAGTAGAAGTGAGACAGAATTGATGAACTAACAGGCTCTGATACTAAGCGATCCTTGGACATTTGGCATCTATTGGCATTTGTCCATCTTAGGATGGTTTTAACAGCATGAAAAACCATTAAATTCAGGTTCTGGCCCAGGATAAGTTTGTCAGCTTCCTTTCTCAAACCAGGAAGAGGATTTCTACACCATACCACCCCTTAAAAAGAATCTCCCTACTCTCAAGGATATCCCAAATCATTTGGGCCTGTCTCCCTTTGCCCAGAACCAAAATTGAATTCAGTATATGGACTTACTTCCTAGAAGTGTTAGAAGGACTCTGGTTCTGTATAAGGAATATAGTAGTCACTCCAGACATTTGCAAACTCAGTGAGAGACTGAGGCCCTGGAATGTCTGTCAGGGAGCATCTCCCTGTAACCTCTCCCAACCTGTCAAGACCAAGAGTGAGGCTGAGTCCCACAGATCAAGGGGGATCTCACTGGGGCCTCCAATTAAATTATTCACATAAGAAAGTTACTGGCAACCACATTGACTAAGCCAATTAAAAGTTTTACGTTTTTGTTTTTTTTTTATTGATGGCCAGACGAAGAGTGGACTTGTGCCTTTGAAAAGTCTCTTGGTGTCCAAGCTCAGGAGTACAGAATTTTTAAAAGCAAAAACTAAAAAGACCATAATTTACACCAAAGTTAGGTGAGGGTTAGAGTAACTTTGAAACATTCATTTCTAATAGAGTATACCAATTATTTTAGATAATAGCATGCCAGATATTTAAAGACGTATCTTTTCTAGTTATTTTAGTTTACATTAATTATTTTGGTTAATGCATCTGAACATCTTCAAGGCCACGGAAATCTCAAATATGTTACTAAGGTAGACATAACTGTTGTGGGGGATAAGGAAGAGAGCTGAGAACTGTCTAAGCAAACACAAAATGGGGTCAAAACAAAACTGTAGTCATTTGAACTCCAGCACTTATGTAACAAATGGGGCATTTCTTTTCACAAATGCCTACAATTACTACATCATTGGGGAAGATGAAGACAAATGGGCTGCTGAGGCTTGCTGGCTGCCAGGCGACAGGGAAAGTGAACTCCAGGTTCAGAGAGATACTTTGCCTCAAAAATAAGGCACAGTAGGACTGGAGAGATGGCTCAGTGGTTAAGAGCCCTGGATGTTCTTCCAGAGCTCCTGACTTCAAGTCCCATAATCACATGGTAGTTCACAGCCATCTAAAATGGGATCTGATGCCCTCTTCTGGCAGGCAGGTGATATGTATAAAATATATAAATAAAATACAGCTTTTATGCAGTGGTATGAACAAGAGAGAGATGCCCTCCTCACCCCTTGCCATTTGTGGCAGGTGGGAGAGCAGGAAAGCTGGCCCTGCCTCTCACCAGCTACATCACTCAGGAGAGCTGGCCCAACCCCTCACCTGCTGCAATGGGTGAGTTAGCCAGGGCAGTGCTAGTATCTCACCCTGGTGGTATGGATGCTGGAGAACTGGCTGGCTGACCAGCTTAGCAACTACCCAGACCCAGATCCAGGGCTTTCAGTTGGCCCACACCAACATCTACCATCTATGAACTGCTGGAGAGCATGAAGGAGCTGGTCTTACAGATCCAAAGCTGCAGGACCTCCATGACACAGGGCAACAACAGAATATCCTAGAGGAGGCCTGATGAGGACCCAGTATTGATGGTGTAGCAGAAGCCAGAGGCCTTGAAATGAGTGACTCAATGCAATGAACATCTGCAAGTAAAGCTGCGTGGACAGAGGGTATACTGTAGGACACACTCACATACTGCAGCTTCCACAACAAGTTGTTTGTTTGTTTGTTTGTTTAGTGGGGAGGTTATAAAGGCAGAGGGTAGATATGGAGGGACAGGGAGATGAATGGGATTGGGATACATGATGTGTAATTCACCAAAAAATAAATAAAAAGTTAAATTAAAAAAAAATAAAGTGGAGTGACAGAACACATCTGATGCCCTCTGCTGGCCTTCACATATGTATGCACACAGAGATATGCATACCTGCACCTACATGTGTACATACAATATACACAAATGGTAAATGTAAGTGAAATATTTCCCTGAGTTTTATGAGACATTCTAACAAATTATTGAACCTGAGAAAAGAATATAGAAATCCCTGACTTATAGGTGGTTGATAAGAAGGAGGAAGGGCCCAGACAAGGTTGTCATTGTATTAGGAATAGTGTTGTGGTGCTGAGCCTTATGAGCTGTATGACTCAAAGTCAGAAAGGGATTGAATCAGGAGGCACCCAGCTGATGTCTGCCATATGATTGGAGAAGCGTCCACCTATCTAGTTACAAGTGCTCTTTGCTGAAAGTGTGGTAGGAATCTGTTGGTTTGTGTATCCCAGCAAATGCTTTATACACAGTTGCTGTTACCATGAAACAAAAGCAATGGCTGCCAACATTGTCCAGGACTGATGGGATTGGCTGTCAAGTGTAGAAATGGCCTATCTTCAGAATATATTCATAAAGCAAGAACTGCAATTAAAATGTAACAGTGCCCTCATGAGCCTCAGGAGATGGGGTGAGTTTAACACTTGTGATATGTTTGTACATGTCAAAAGTCAGCATGGGAAAGTGGGAAGTATTCTTGGATAACAGTAGGTAAAACGGCTAATTCTAATGAGACCTTGGTTATCAAGGGGAGATAGCTTCAAAAGAGTGCTTCCGCTCCAAGCATGAAGACCTACGTTTGAATCCCTGGCACCCCCATAAATACCTAGTCAAGTGTACATGTGGCTATAACCTGAGCATTGGGAGGCAGACAGAGGCAGATCCTAGGAGCCTATCAACAGCCAAATCAGCAAGCTTCTTGTTCAGTGAAAGACCCTCTCCCAAAGAAATAAAGACTGTAACAGTGCAATCATCTAGTAACTTATCATCAGCTAATGACTTAACACAGACCTGGAATTTGCCTGAACAATTCATATCCTAATTTTTAACATTTTTAAGTATTTATTCTTTGCTAATTTTATAAGTGTATGCCATGTATCTTCATAAAAAACAGCTCTTGTTATCTCCTCCCTCTCCCTACAGACCTCCCTACACACCCTCCTCCAACTTCCACATCTTCTATTTTTTTTTTTT
>NW_022196899.1:25954278-25959776 GCF_008632895.1 Mastomys coucha
GTACAATTAATGCTGTGCACACAAACATGGGTGTGTGGCCATCCACCAGGCACCATGACTGAAGAAAACTAACTCTTACTTGGTGCATTGGCTATCAACTGCCAATAAAGGTGGATCTTCATGAGCCACACCACCCATCAATTCAAAAATGTTCCTTGGCTTGATATTACACAGGTCTTATAACCAGCTGCTATGAATTTGAGTGCAATGACCATGTTATATCTAGAAGACATCAGCTTACAGCATTCTTTATTATCCTGTAGCTCTTATATTCTCTCTGGATCCCCATCAGCAATGTCTCCTGAACTTTGAGGCATTAACAGAGGAAGTTAATGGCTAAGCACTCCACAGTCATTTACTCTGTTCTTTGACCAATTACAAGGCATTATCTGCTTCCCAAAGAAAACGAAGCCTCTCTGACCAAGACTGAAAGCCGCCCGGATTTAGGGGTAAAACAACAAATGTTCAGAAGGCAATCTGACCACAATTAGCCAAACACTAGTAGGTTCTTCCCTAGAGTCTGTGAACTCCCCAACCATAGGCTTTTGACCAGATTAAAGGACTAGGCATGAAACAGCTATACAAGTCAGGTCATCATTGTACCAATGGGCATATCTTGCCTCAAGGTTGGTGTTGCAGCACATAAGGCCCAGCACTGGATAAGATCAGTGAAGTCTTTTCTCTGCCAGCAGCCTCCACAGCACCGTCCAGTGCTGTGCGAAACAACTAGCAGGGAAGTAGTTTCCCACTCTGTCTCAGATTGCCTTCTCTCTGACCTGCAACTAAACCTCATTTTTATTTTTTTAACTATATAAACTGAATAATAGGAATTGGTCCTAAAATATGCAACCATTTTCATCAATTCTTCAAGTTTCCATTATAGTTCTACAAAGACTGATGCTAAATATAACTAGAAGCCTCTTAAGCAACTTTTTTTCCCCTCTGCTTTGTTCCTCTCCAAAAGGATGCATTTAGGATTAATTTCCCTCTCGTGGTCTAAAAACCAATCTCTGCTTAAATGGTTAAGGATTTATGGCAGAGTGGGAGCTCACAGGGAAAGAAGACATGAGCCTAATACAAAAGAATGTGCAAACATCAGTTATAGTATAATAAAGAAGAAAACATGGACAGATGTTAGTTGCAGATGCCTATAGCCAGCCCATAAGTACACTGAGCAGGAAGTGCATGGGCATGGACCAGAATACAGTCAGATATGGTTTCTCTTTTTTTTTTTTTTTTTTTTTTTTTTTTTTGAGACAGAGTTTCCTCTGTGTAGCCCTGGCTGTCCTGGAACTCACTCTGTAGACCAGGCTGACCTCGAACTCAGAAATCCGCCTGCCTCTGCCTCCCAAGTACTGGGATTAAAGGCGTGAGCCACCACGCCCGGCTCAGATATGGTATCTGCTCTGGGAACACAATAAACACTATCCAGCAGAACAGAAAGGTCCTTAGATCTCAGCCATGACAAGTGCTGAAATCTAAACCCACCTGAAGAGCTAGGGCCTTCTGGTCCCCTGTAGCCAATGTTTTGTACTTCAGCATAATTAAACCACATCCTCCATGGACTTTATATTGAATGATCTGATAAGAACTCATAAAACCAATCACTTCAAAATGTGCAATTTTTAATGCATAAATTTTATTTCTAATCATCAAACAATGTATGATGCAGCCATACCTCCTTTTTGCCCAACAATGTTCAGGGGTGAACAGGGGAGTCAGAAATGAGACATCTCATAAAGCAAATATGATTTGGTTGTCTTTTCCCTGAATGTTCGATAATTCTTGGATGTTCCAGATGCCTTCATGGAACAGAAGTATTGTAACAACCAATTTCAAGTTTCAGACAAGGCCACTACAGAGGGCAGGCACTCAGCAGAGAGCTATGCTCCTGTTACCATGAAGATTAGACAGAGTTCAGAGGCTAATGAGAAGCAAAGAGTTGTCACCATGCCAACACCTGACCTGCTTTCAAACTCACTTTGCCTTTATTAGATCCATCTTCTACTATCTGAATTAAACCCCACTAGATGAAACGATGCAGGACAACCTGGGAAAGAAACTAAGTGTATTCTCCTGCTTTTAAAGTGTTTACTTACGGGGCTGAGGAGATGGCTCAGTGGTTAAGAGCACTGCCTGCTCTTCCAGAGGACCCAGGTTCAATTCCCAGCACCCACATTGCAGCTCACAACTATCTCTAAGTCCGATTCCAGGGGATCTGACACCCTCTTCTGGGCTCTACAGGTACTGTCTACATGTGGTACAGAGACATACATGCAGACAAAACACCCATATAATAAAATAAGAACAAATAAAATCTCAGTAAATAATGTGTTTATTAAGGGATCAGTGGTTAAGAGCGCTAACTACTCTCACAGAGGAGTCAGGTTTGGTTTCCAGTACCCATGTGGCAGCTCACACTGCCTGTAACTCCAGTTCCAGCAGATCCAATGCCCTGCTCTGGCCCTTCTCAGGACTTGCACACACATGGTACATAAAAATATGTAGGCACACATACACAGCATAATAATAAATAAATCTTTAAAGTGAAAGATCAAAAAAACCTGGAAAATCAAACTACCAACATAAACTAGCAATATATATGTCTTAGCAGAATGATAAAGAGTTCTGAAAGTAAACCAAAGACAGATTTAAATCAAGCAAGATTTGGAGAGCAAATAATATGTAATACAAGGTAAAAATCCTGGTCTTTAAGCCTTACTTCAATATTCACTGCCTGGGTAACCCTGGCCAATAAGTAATGCCATCAAACCAGACCAGATCATCTGAAAAACTCCTTTCTGCCTTTGGCTCAGTACCCCGCCCCGCCCCCTCTCCATACTCCCCTCACACACAGCCTCTCGCTTTCCCTTCCTTGCTCTCCCTCCTCCACTTCTCCCCTCTTTCTCTGTCTTCCTCTATTTCCCCCTTTCTGCCTTACTCCTTTTTTCAGTGGTGACCTAAAGAGCCAGCATCTTGACCAGCAGAAGACCTGCAGGTACAAAGAGCCTCTCGACCAAGCTTTTGACAGCAGGTCCCCGCTAGAACTCAGAAGTCCCTTGAAGCTAGAGAGTGACGCAGCATTTTTACCCCCATTTAAATTTTCGAAACTATTAACAGAATCATGCCACTCGCCCATTTAGAAAAGCAAATATTGCCAGTTTTGATCAAAGGCCAGTTTCCTTTTCTTGAATTCTAATCAAGAAAGTCGTATATAATGCATGGTGAGCCGCCCTCTTCTGTTCGTAGGCAGGCAGTGCAGGGCAGGCAGCGACATTAGCTCTGAGTAGGGCTTCACACAGTACTGTGAACACAGCAGGATTTTAAAACCAAGAACATTCCTACTGATCTCCAACAACTGGAATACCTCCTTATGCAGAGCGGCTCCTATTTACCAGTTAAAAAGCACCCATTCCTCTCTAGGATGGCTGACCTTCGAGATCTGTAACAGCCTTGAGCTAGTGGCCTGATTCCCTGGGCTACTGAAGGGACTCACCAAATGTGTAGGCAATGTACCTCCCCCTTGTCGCTCCCTTTCTGTGTGCTTTGTCTTCACACTCATTGCCTAGAAACTTCAAAAATGAAGCCAAACTGCTAATGTGTTCACACTTCTGCCAGCACAGGGCCTGATGCTCAGGGCCGCCATAGCTTCCTCTGTGTCAGTGTGCAGTTGACAGAGCAGTCAGTCAAAAAACAGACAAGCAAGGGTGCAGGACCAAGCAGCTGCTGCCCATTGCATCTGGGCAGGAAGGAAATGCAAAGTAAAAAGGAAACTGAGGCCACTTTAGAGCAAAGTGAACCATCAGCAGAAGCTGGGGCTAACACTCGAATCAAGACAGTATGCTTCCGTTTTAAGCTCAGTTGGTTGCCTTCTTTTCTCAGTTACTCTCACTCGACTCTTTCTTCCCCAGAGTCCACTGAGGTGTTTTCATAAGGGTTCCTTATTCCTGGGACACGCTTTCCTGAGACTATCACCATCTCTAACGTCTTTTCATCTTCTTCACTATACAAAGCCATTTCAACTAACACCTTAAGACTGTTAACCTTGACAGAGGTCAAAACCAATTGCATTTAAAAAAAAAAAAAAAAAAGGCTGGTGAGATGGCTCAACGGGTAAGAGCACAGACTGCTCTTCCGAAGGTCCTGAGTTCGGATCCCAGCAACCACAAGGTGGCTCACAACCATCCGTAATGAGATCTGACACCCTCTTCTGGTGCGTCTGAAGACAGCCAGATCGAGCAGGGCCAGCAGAGGTACCGAGTTCAATTCCCAGCAGCCAAACACATGATGGCTCATGGCCATCTGTACAGCTACAGTGTACTCATACCCAAAAAATAAATAAAATAAAATCTTAAGAAAAAAAAACATATTTTAGGGCTGGAGAGATGGCTCAGTGGTTAAGAGCATTGACAGTTCTTCTGAATGTCCTGAGTTCAATTCCCAGCAACCACATGGTGGCTCACAACCATCTGTAATGGGATCAGATGCCCTCTTCTGGCGTGTCAGATGACGGGTACAGTGTACTCATATAAAATAAATAAACCTTTAAAAAATAAAGAAAGAAACAAATAAGTAAATAAAAAACATATTTTAGTCGTTTTAGAAACAAATACCTTTAACATTGAAAACCCATCCTTGGATCAGAACACAGTGCTGGGGAGCTTTCTGCTTCCCAGCCCCTCCAGCTAGAGATTCCCCAGTTGATAGACACATCAAGAAGTGCCTACTAGGATAAGCAAGAGTCTACAGAGCCTGTCAGCACACAATGTGTTGAGTCTACTAAGTGCTCCTGCTTACTAGTTAATTAGAAAGGCATTTGCCAGGCAGTGGTGGCACACGCCTTTAATCCCAGCACTTGGGAGGCAGAAGCAGGTGGATTTCTGAGTTTGAGGCCAGCCTGGTCTACAGAGTGAGTTCCAAGATAGCAAGGGCTACACAGAGAAGCCCTGTCTCGAAGAAAAAAAAAAACAATAAATAAGTAAATAAATAAATACATACATACATACATACATAATACATAAATAAGAAAGGCATTTAACTTTCACAGCAAGTTCAAAGGGGGCTTGGGAGATGGCTATGTTCAAATCCCCAGTGCCTATGTATGGTAGCACATGCCTAATAACCCCAACACTGGGTCAGAGGCAGGCAGATCCAGAGAGTTCACTGGTCAGCCAGTGCAGATTAAAGGAGGAGTTCAAGTTCAGAGAGTAAAACCCTGTCTTAAGACAGTAAAGCAGATGGGCTGGAGAGATGGCTCAGCAGGTAAGAGCACTGACTGCTCTTCCAAAGGTCCTGAGTTCAAATCCCAGCAACCACATGGTAGCTCACAACCAATCCGTAATGAGATCTGATGCCCTCTTCTGGAGTGTCTGAAGACAGCTACAGTGTACTTACATATAATCAATAAATAAATCTTTTTTAAAAAGTAAAAAACAATGGAGTACTACTCAGCTATTAAAAACAATAAATTTATGAAATTCT
Organism: Mastomys coucha; assembly: GCF_008632895.1. Lineage (NCBI taxonomy): Eukaryota > Metazoa > Chordata > Mammalia > Rodentia > Muridae > Mastomys > Mastomys coucha. The sequence goes on from NW_022196899.1 coordinate 25,959,760, forward strand.
TAGGTAAATGGATGGAT
>NW_022196899.1:25960520-26002528 GCF_008632895.1 Mastomys coucha
AAAAAAAAAAAAAGTAAAAAAAAAAAGACAATAAAGCAGAGAGTGAAGGTAGAAGACATCTGATGCCTTTCTATGGCACCATGCACTCACATGCATGCAACACATACAACATCAGAGGGCATTTATACTCGTGTTACAGATAACACAGTGAGACAAAGGCAGTAACTGCCTACACCCTCCTAGATGCATGTAAATGGTCTAGATCCAGCATTCACACCCTGCAAGCTGGAGATGGGCTATTGTTATTCACGTATTAGTTCACTGATGACTTCTTAAACATCTATCATGTGCCACAGTCACCTAGACTGAAAAAATAACCCAAATGAATGGTACTTTTATAGCTGCCCATTCCCACCATCTTCACCCTTCTCACTCTCTGGGAAAGAAAAAGATGAACAGAACACCATGAGGCCAGCATTAAGAACATTTCAAGGCTGGGTTGCCCAGCAAGCATGAAGACCTGAGTTCAATCTCTAGACTCCATTAAAAGCCAACCCAACGTGGGCATGGTGGCACACACCTTTAGTCCCAGAAGAGGCAGGTACATCTTTGTAAGTCCAAGGCCAGCCTGGTCTATAAAGAGAGTTCCAAGGTGGCCAGGGCAGTTACACAGAGAAACCCTGCTTCAAAAAAACACAAACAAAAACAAAAGAAGGAAAGGAAGACAGAAAGGAGGAAAGAGAAGAAAGACAGAAAGAAAGAAAGAAAGAAAGAAAGAAAGAAAGAAAGAAAGAAAGAAAGAAAGAAAGGAGGGAGGGAGGGAGGGAGGAAGGAAGGAAGGAAGAAAGGAAGAAAGAAAGAAAGGGAGGAAGGAAGGAAGGAAGGAAGGAAGGAAGGAAGGAAGAAAGGGAGGAAGGACAGGAGAGAGACAGAGAGAAAGAGAGAGAGAGAGAGAGAGAGAGAGAGAGAGAAAATAGCCAACCAAGTGGCAGGCACTCATGACACTACCAATGTTGAGCCAGAAGGCACACAGCTGCATAACCACACAGAGGAGGAGGAGGAACAGTGCAGAGACAGACGCAGGCTGAGTGTGGCCAGACCTTGAGCTGCTTTGAACAGCAGAATGACCAAGCCTCAAGCCCCACCTCCAGTACCTGCTCCTCAACCTTCTTCCCCTCTGCTTTGGGAGCCAAGAAGATCACTTCTTCAAACACACTGTATGGAACGTGGTACTCACCCTGCAAGACATGTGGATGGCGTTCCGGAAACCAGAGATGAAATGAAAAATAAAATTGATGCTCAGTTTATACGTGTAAGATGCAAGTTGCAGCACATATCTTAGCTCTTAGTAGGCACAGCCAGGAGGATAGCAAGTTTGAGGCTATCCTGGGCTACAAAGCAAGACCTTGCGGGGGGAGGGGAGCATGAGACTATTTCATTTTAGAAATGATGGAAGAGGCCCAGTTATGGTGATACACACCTATAAGCCTAGTAGCACTTGGGTGGCAGAAGCAGAGGCATCACACATTTAAGACCAGCCTGGGCTCTCTATCGAGACACTGACTCAGAAAGACAGAAAAGATAATCAGGAGTTTGACACTAATAGGGCTTTCTATTATCAAGGTATGTGCTCCAAGAAGTTCAGTTAAATTTCGCCTCATCGCTGAGTCACTTTTGTGAACCATTATATTTATCCACTTCAGACAGGGCACCAGCAAGAGACCAAAGCTATGGTTCATTAGGTTTCCTTGGAGACACATAGGTTATAAAAGCATAGAGTGTATACAGGGACAGCATCACAGAAGCTTGAGCAAGTGTTTATGGGAGCATGAGGGAGATCATAAAGGAGCACGGGGAAAGGTTACTTGCAAAAAACATAGATGACTCAAAGGTAAGCCGTCCCAATGAAGAGCCCACCCTGGCATGGATGACAGCTTACAGAAGCTGCGTCCTGGCCCACTCTGTCCAACTTGCAGGCAGTCCCGCCCCTCAGCAGTTGATCACTGATTATATGACCCTGGGGAAGGGTTTCATGTGTCTTGTAAGTTTCCAAGATTTCTGAGTCTAAGGAGCCTCCTGCCCTTCAGGGGGAATATTTTAATTCAGAGGAGGTATGTACACAAGTGACCCCTCTAAAAGGTACTCACCATTATTACTTTCCTTTAAGAAAGAAAGTTTCAAAGAATGCGTGGACATCCTCCATAAGAATATCACCTAACAGGAAAAGGCCACTCCCATCAGTGAGCATGCACACCTTACTACTACTTTTATTTGTTTGTTTGTTTTGTTTTGTTTTTCAAGACAGGGTTTTTCTGGGCAGCCCTGGCTGTCCTGGAACTCACTCTGTAGACCAGGCTGGCCTCGAACTCAGAAATCTGCCTGCCTCTGCCTCCTGAGTGCTGGGATTAAAAGTATGCGCCACCACCGCCCGGCACACCTTACTACTTCTAAGCATCCATTTCTCTATGAAGATGCTGGCTAAAGTGGCTTTCTTTCCTTTCCTACAACATTCCCTCCTAACAAATATTAATACCATTAATGTGGAAAGCTCAACACCCACTCAGCCTCTTTCCCTCAGGTACACCATTCTCTACCACATACTACACATGAAAGTGTAAATGTACATGTTACATTACTTTTCCAGGGGGAATGTGAACAGGTATCTATTCACACCAGATAGGGAACCAAGAACTGACCAATGCAACACTCCCATCCAAGTCCAGCTTAGTGAGTCAGGAAGTCTGGGCGGCTTAACAGAAGCTTAGGTAAGGGGTTATTTCCAGGAGCACGTGACTCAGACACAGCTGTATCAATGAAAACATCTACCCACCATGTGGATGATGAGCTCTTAAAAGCCACTGATGGATTCCTGCATTCAATAACCTTCCACCTTCTATATACTGTGCCTGCCCACCAAGATAATGTGCAGCTGGAAGGAAGGAGCGAGGAGCAGCTGGAAGCCCAGATGAAGGTCCTGTGACTCTTCCCCCTCTCCTACAAAACTGAGAAAGCACTGTGTTCTCTTGCTGATTTCATTGCAGAGCCAACTTTCCCTACATGTCAGGTCAGCAATCTCTGCTCCATGATAACCAGTGGTCATGTTATTCTCAGAGAAAACAGCTCAGTAGAACAACATATATACTGTCCTAACCCTGCACATGGGATCTCAAATTGTGATTGTTGAGTTAATCTGTGTAGCTGTGAATTTAGCTAAGCCGATTTGGCTCCCAGTGGGTTGTACACATGCACCTGACCAGGAGCAATCTGGATTTGCAAATGAAAGACACACACACAAGCACACACACACACACACACACAAGCACACACACACACACACACACACACACACACACACACGTGTGCCAGTTAATTTTAAAGTGTCTTGGCTAGCTCAAAGGCTGAGCAGTTCTAATCCTCCCTGCGGCTAGCACACATTTCCCCTACTCTAATCCTGGCTTAACGTCCTGTAATTCTATATTTTATCTTTGCTGCCCAGGATCCTTCTAGACAGCTCCCTGGTCTTTGCTGCCCAAGATGCTTCTGGGCAGCCCTTTTGGGGTTTGCATTCCTTCTCACCCACATTTTGAATGGAGCTCTATATCTATCTCCCTCCGAATCCTGGCAGTTCTCCCTTCCTCTCTTCTAGTTCCTAGCCCATGCAATCTAAAAGTTCCGCCCTTCTCTCTCCATCCAGCCAATTGGCCGTTGGTTCTTTATTGATCAATCAAAAACCAACTGGGGACAAGGGCCTTCACTATTTGGAAACGCAGATTCCTGGTTAATTCAAAGCATTTGACTAATCCCCAACATTTCACCTTTTCTGTCCACATTTAAAAAAAAAAAAAGGCTCTTCTCTTAGACATATGGTTATGCTGCTTGAGCATAACCACAACAATTATGTAAATTACAAAGTATGATATGTAATTAACATCTAGTCCATCATATTTTTCAATTAGATAAAGTACTCTACCACCTATCCTAACAAAAGAGCTTATAATTTTATATTTGAATTATGTTCTGATTTTAGCCTATATCATTATCTGAAACCATCCTTTTAACTCTTTATCAACTGTCTCAATGCTAAACAACTTGAGTTTGATTATGAGGCTATAACTCATAATCAACCCAGTCAGAAATCTGAGAACAAATTAAATAGTATCTGAATATATAGGAAGCACAAAAAAAAACATAGCTTTCAAATCTTAAACAAATTGTAAAGATAACTGACTACCTGGACAGTCCCCTATTCCTCAAAATGTCAGAGCATCTGTCTTTAGCCTTTTGGCCCAGAGCCATCTTGCAGACTCTGAAATGAAGTAGGAATATGAAGGACTAATTCACCCTGTATTGGCAGAGCTTAACAGTCGACTATCCTACTTACTTGTCCTTTTTGGACAGTATTTTATCTATAGATTATATAGGCAATTTCTGTGTTGTGGCCACAGTAACTTTGCCTGAAAGTAAAGATGTTTAATATCTTCTTTGAACCTTGAAGGAGGGTACTGTCAGGAGCAGACATGTCTCTAGTCAAATTTTCTAATAATAATCAAATGATTAAACATCAGATTCTGTAGACTTCTGATGTTTTTTGAAGACTATATAGAGTACAGTAGATATATCTATATATTATATCTGAATTGTTAAACCTTGACTACTCTTAGCTATTTCTAATTGAATAATATTAAATCAAATAATAATTAAATCAGAATCTATATAACCATGAGTTTACTATCTGGTCCTTAACTTGCATTACTTACTCATCCTAAAGAGTCTGTAATAGGAGCTATGAAAGGACTGGGTCAAAGCCTTCTGTTCTTAAATGAGTTGCATAGGCACAATGCCTATCTAAGAATAACAATATTGCCGGGCAGTGGTGGCACACGCCTTTAATCCCAGCACTTGGGAGACAGAAGCAGGCCGGTTTCTGAGTTTGAGGCCAACCTGGTCTACAGAGTGAGTTCCAGAACAGCCAGGGCTACACAGAGAAACCCTGTCTCAAAAAAAAAAAAAAAAAAATTTAAAAAAAAAAGAGTAACAATATTAATTTCAAATTTTTAATCAATATATAAAGATTTATACTTATGACAACCTTAAATCTATATCCATATATAAATTTTGTACCAGTGTAAGAAATTATAACTTCAATTTTACATCAATTACAAAGATTTTTATCAATGTAAGATTATGGCTACACAATGCATTGTTCAAGAATAAAATTAGTAATCCATCCTATCTCTTGCCTTCTGTTCAAAATTATGACCAGTTCCAAATTATCCCTCAAAATGACAAGCTCTTTATAATTTGTAAAATAACAATAACCAGACACCCAAATCCAAGGAGTCAGGCTGATGACTCTCCATGACTTCTTCCTGCTGAATAGGAGTGACGAGAAATTCTTTAAAGGGGTGGGGAGGGGTAGGAAATATAGAAAAATTGATTAAACTTAAGAAAGCTAACTTTAGCATCTGTTTTTGTTGTTTTTGTTTTTGTTTTTAAGATTTATTTATTTATTATATGTAAGTTCACTGTCTTCAGAGGCACCAGAAGAGGGCATCAGATCTCATTACAGATGGTTGTGAGCCACCATGTGGTTGCTGGGAATTGAACCTGAATTGCTGGGAATTGACCTTCAGAAGAGCAGTCAGTGATCTTACCCACTGAGCCATCTCTCCAGCCCCTAACTTTAGCATCTGTTATCCAGTCTTTGTATGCTTAGAAGGCTCAGGGCTTAACTGAAGTTCTAACTGGATCCATCTGAAAGGTTGGATGAGATGAGATCATCTGGAATCAGTAGCAATTCCTGTTCTAGAAGCAAGTCTTTGAATCACCTGCTCAAACAAATAACAAAATTTCATCTTTAACTTATCAGTACATCTTACACAATGTCTATGAATATCCTAATGGTAAAAAAAAAAATGTGGTTGTGAAATATTATAGAGTGTACAGCTCTGACAAGATTCATCCTCAGAGATGCTTCCTGATGATGAAATTTTGTATTTTGTTTGTTCTTTCACCTGAAAGACAACTAACTGTCTTTTTTATGAGTTAATTTTATCAATAACCAATTGTAATAAATCTTCATCCATACCATATGAAGAAGGGCACAAAGAATATTAAGGATTCTATAATCAACCAGACGAATTGCCTAATTTTGGCTGAAGTTTTGGCTAGAGACATTTTATGTCTAAGCCAGTTACTGGACTATTCCCATGTTGAGGAATCAGCAGATCAAGTTATCTGTCCTGTTTGATTTTCTCGAAATTTTCTTTTCAGTAGCCAAGATCTTCAGGGGATCTACCTGTCATATCTGATCCATATCACTCTGGAAGGGGTTCAAACTCTTTTCTCCTTGCCTGTCAACACAAATACAGAGCTTCTCTCCCAAAATAGCATGTCCTTGGTCCAGTAACCAGAAATCATTAAAGGTATAGCTTGACCTCTCTCCAAGAAGAATTTTAATATAACCACCAAACTCATAACCACACACATTTTGATAATTAAAGCCATTCAAAGCAATTAAAGCAATCTAAGCAAATATTAACCATTGAGGCAGTGCTTCTTTCACCATCTCCTGCTTTTCAACCTAGAATTTAAGATCAAAAGCCTCAATATTTTATGCATCTATGTATACTTAAATGCTCCCTACTATGGAGATTAATATCTCTGTTAGTACATATTTTAGTATGCCCCTTTCTCTTAATATAATTCCAAGGCCTAAGTTTCTGCTGTCTGAGATACGTTAGGCTCCCTACCCCCTACTTTTCAATCTAATTTTTAAGGATCAAAAGGCTCTAATTTATTATCTATGTCTGCTTACTGTATACGCCTATTTCTAGCCTCTATTTATGTTGTACCAGGCAAAAGCAATACCAGAAATCCCATGTGGATCATGTTCAAAGATTTTGAGAATTTGCCTTTTCAAGACTTTAAAGCTTTTTTTTATTCAATCTCCCTAACTTCTCCCTTCTGTGGAGCTTAATATCTCTGTATACTTAAGAACATTTAAATAATTACCATGATGCACTCTTCTATCCTCAAAAGGAATTAATTCAAATCTGTAAATCTATCCTTTATTTATCTGGTAGCTGGATGCAGTCAGCTTTTATTGTCTGCTTCTCACTGCCTTCCTCCTGGCACCCAGTCAGGGAACCAGCCAGCCTCTTTGCACAGCAGGGGCTCCCAGTGTCTCTGAGTTGAGGTTCTTTCCAGAGGGCTGAGAAACCACTTCTCCCCTCCTCCGAGACTTATATAAATTGTGTGTGTGTGTTCCATCCCAGAATCTCTAAATTATTTTTAATAGTGAGTTCTTGTCCCACGTTGCGTCCTATTCTGTAGTAGTGAATTTAGCTAAGCTGCTTTAGCTCCCAGCAGGTCGCACATGCATACCTGCCTAGGAGCAATCTAGATTCATGAATGAAAGACACACACACACACACACACACACACACACACACACACACCAGTTAATTTTAAAATATCTTGGCTAGCTCGAAGGCTGGGCAGTTCTATCCTCCCCACCACAAGCACACATTTCCTTCCTGTAATCCTGGCTTAAAGCCCTTTAATTCTATATTTTATCTTTGTTGCCCTGGCTCCTTCTAGACAGCTCCCTGGTCTTTGCTGTCCAAGACGCTTCTGGCTAGCCCTTTCAGGGGCCGCATTCCTTCTCATCTACATTTTGGATAATTTGCCTTCTGCATTTCTAACCCTGACCGTCACCCTCCAAATCCTGGTGATTATCCCTTTCTCTCTTCCAGTTCCTGGCCTATGCGATCTAAAAGTTCCGCCCCTCTCTCTCCACCCAGCCATTGGCCGTTGGCTCTCTATTGATCAATCAAAAACCAATTGGGGAAAAGGACCTTCACCATTTGGAAACTCAGATTCCTGATTAATTCAAAGCATTAGAACCAATTTCCAACAGATCTGCTTACTAAATACCGAGGTTAGTAAAACACATCTCTACCAATGTCGGTGATGGTGTTTCCAGTGATGGTGACAGGACTCTGCCCTGATCAATGGACAGATCTCTTTATGGATCCACAGTACAGTGGCATTATGGGAAGATGGAGAAATGTAGGTGGGGCCAAGGTATAGGAAATAGGTCACTAGGAACATGTCCTTGAGGACTCTTTCTTGCTTTGACCCCTTCCTGTATCTCCCTCTATGCTTCTTGTCCACCAAGACTTGAGAACTTCCTCGGGTTCTCACCATCATGGTGTCCTGCCTAGAAACAGGTAACTGTGAGTAATATGAAACTATGTGGCAAGATAAATCTCTCCTCATTCAAATTGCTTTGTCGGGTATTTTTTAACAGTGGACAGTAACTGATACAGCTTGACCTTTGAGGACATAGAATGGATGAGATGGTGTCATCCAATCCATTCTGAGTTGAGTCATTTTCTCAAACTTACAGATTCACAACTGTCTCAGAAAATCAAAACAGTAGGCAGGAATGAACAGAGTCAGAAGTAACGTCGTAAGAGAGTAAAAGGTGTATAAAAAAAAAATTAAAAAAAAAAAGAAAGATGGCTTTCATGGTCAATGCTGCTTTTTCTGACAAATAAGGCTATCTGACATTCAGTAAGCAGAAGGTAATAGAAGCCTCCCAGACCTGTGGTACCTGGAAGCATTTGAGACTCAGCTTTGGAGAATCTAGGAGATTCCCACCTTTCAAAGGGGGGAGGGAGAGCCTGAGGCAGTGGTGAAGTACCAGTGGCTTATTCTAGGAGTTTGCAAAAATGAGTGTCAAAAGGAGATGAGGCAGCCACCACAAGGAAGCATGTAGGTGTGGTTTCTGTAGGAAGCTGCAGACCTCCTGAGATCTACAAGTGGAGGCCCCACCCACAGCCCTACTTCCAGGCCAACGCAAAGCTGAAAGCAAAATTTTGCCACAGGGTGGCCCCAGCTCAGTTTTTTAAAACTGGGAGTCATGCTGCCAAATGGCAGTGAGTCTGTGGCACCAGCAAGGTGGGTGCCATGAACCTGACCTACCTGGAGATGTGAGCCTAGAACAGAAACAGCCATTCTCTTGTTAAATCCCTTGACCTCGATATTATAGTTTTCCTATAACACTCTAAGGCCTAATAAAATACATCCAGCAACCTAACTCAGTCCTTGGTATCTGGCCTGTGACCCTGCATTAAGAAGACTCTGGTTTAACAGTATATTTATTTGCAGCAGGATTTCACATTTCACATATGAGGCTGGCCTCATACTTGTTATGTAGCTGAGGAAGGCCTTCAACTTCTTCTGATCCTCCAGCCATCCTAAGTGTTTTGAACACAAGCATATGCCACCACACCTGCTTTATATAGTGCTAAGGACTGAACTCAGGGCTTTGTGAATGATAGGCAAGCACTCTAGTGAGCTACATCCTCAGCCCTTCCTTATATTTTTATGCATGTATGTCATATATTTGCATTATATTTACACCAATGCCCTCTCTTGCCTCCATTCATTCTGGTCCCCTTTTCTGAATAAGAAGCACCATAAAAAAAATACTAAAAGCACGGGTCTCAGAAATTCTTTGACATTAAAAATGCAAAAACATTCTAGAAGTACACAGGAGAAGCTGGCAAGGGATGGCAGACCACACTGACAATGCCAGTTACCTGAGAAAGACAGAATGGGACGGAAAACACAAGTCTATGGAAAGCACAGATATCTGAAAGTGGAAATGTGTGTGTGTGTGTGTGTGTGTGTGTGTGTGTGTGTGTGTGTGTGAGAGAGAGAGAGAGAGAGAGAGAGAGAGAGAGAGAGAGAGAGAGAGAGAGAGAGAGAGTAGTTCCCTCAGTCTGAGAGAGTGCTGTAGAGCACACAAAGGCACTCCAAAATAAAAAATGCAGCTGCTGTGAGTGTGCTCTGCTCTTATTGTCAAAGACATGGAGCAAGTAATGCATGGCTGATAGATAACTGACCCCAAGCCTATCCTGAAAGCCTGGGCCTTGCCAGGTCACACCACAATAACACCACTACATTGGGCAGAAGCCTTTACTTCATAGACTAGCTTCTGTCCGTCCTCTTCCTTGAATCTAGTTGCTTGGCTTCACATGCAGGTGGAGGGTCTCAGATTCCCCTGTGAAAAGGTGCAGATACGGTGTTGATAGTATAAGGGACTTCACCTTCCTTTCGGGAGTGTCTTAGGGTTTACTGCTGTGAACAGACACCATGGCCAAGGCCTCTTATAAGGACATTTAATTGGAGCTAGCTTACAGGTTCAGAGGTTCAGTCCATTATCATCAAGGTGGGAACACAGCAGCATCCAGGCAGGCATGGTGCAGGAGGAGCTGAGAGTTCTACATCTTCATCTGAAGGCTGCTAGTAGAATACTGGCTCCCAGGAATCTAGGACAAGGGTATTAAAGCCCACATCCACAAGGCCACACCTACTCCAACAGGGTCACTCCCGGGACCAAGCATATACAAACCATCACAGGGAGTTCTTAATATACACACTGATCTTCCAGAGAAAGGGTTTTCATTTAAGATTTCAAAGTACCTTTATGTGGAAAGTTGTGAGATGGCATCCTTCACACAGCTTTCCTCAGATCACTTGATACATGCTTGGTGCTTTACAAGTGTCAATAACTAAATCAATTAACTAAGAACCAATTGTACATGAAGTATAACAAAAAACCTTGCTCACATGTTCTACTAATTTACTGAATTAGAAATCCTACTACCCACTTGCTCTGGCACCTTGTCTTAGTCAGGGTTTACTGCTGTGAAGAGATACCGTGACCAAGGCAACTCTTCTAAGGACAACATTTAATTGAGGCTGGCTTACAGGTTCAGAGGTTCAGTCCATTATCATCATAGCAGGAAGCATGGCAACATCCAGGCAGACATGATGCTGGGGAAGGAGTCGAGTATTCTACATCTTGATCCAAAGGCAGTGGCAAAAGACTTCCTCTTCCTCACTGAGCAGAGCTTGAGCATAGAACTTCCAAGCCCACCCCATAGTGACACATTCTTCCAATACCTATTTGAACAAGGACATAGCTCCTTGTGTCATTCCCTGTGGGCTACACATTCAAACACATGAATCTATGGGGGCCAAACCTATTCAAACCACTAGACTCCCTATAAGTGAATTCAAAGCACTACACTCCTTACAAGTGAAGCCAGGATTTGTGGAGAGAATTCCATTAAAGCCAGTGACACACACACACACTATAGCCACGTTAGTCACCCTAAATCTTGGGCTACATTAGAATCACCTAAGGTTCTTACATCAGTCCCTAGACACCCAGGGACACGGTGGAATAAGTTGGAACTTCCTAAGGAAAACTCTGCTTTGCTTCAAGTCTCCAGGCAATTCCAGTTGCTACTGAGTGTGACAACAACTGCTCTAACTTTAATATGACCACACATCACCTGTGGTCTTCAATAAAGACAGATTCTAACTCCACAAGTCTACAGTGAGACCTGGGGCCAGTGTGTGTGTTCCAAAGCAATGAAGTAAGTTTCTAGATTCCTCATACGAATATCTAGGAAAGAGGCAGCTAGAGAGATGGATCAACAGTTAAAAACACTTGCTGCTCTTCCAGACAGTCTAACTTCTCCAGGGAACCTGATGCCCTCTTCTGGCCTCCGAGGGTACCCACAAACACGACTAACAAACAGACACCACACACACACACAGAGAGAGAGAGAGAGAGAGAGAGAGGTCTTTAAAGAAAGAATAAAGGAGATTCTTATCTGTGGCTCAGTTGATGGAGGACTTGCCTAACATGCTGAGCCCTCAGTCTGATCCCCAACACCAGGCATGATAGCACACCCCTATAATCCCAGCACTCAGGAAGTAAAGGCAGGAGGATCATGAGTTCAGGATTGTCCACTGTTATATAGGAAGTTTGAGGGCAGCCTGGGCTACATGAGATCCTCCTGTATTAAAGAAGAACATTTAAAAAGAGAAAAAGAATTTATCATAGATGTGTTGAAGTATTGCTATGAGGAAATACTGAATGACCCCTGTGTGCCTGATGGCAGAGGAAAAACTATAGTGTGTTCATTAAATCACATGTAAATAAGGCAAATGACAACACTCAACAGATTATATACATTAGTCTATAGGTACTGAAAGAAACACCAAAACACCAAACTCAAGAATGTAGGTTTAACTTTGAGGGAAGGATGAGCCTCTTCTGAACTGGAAACTTGTAGTTTCTTTGGAAAGTCAGTTATGTCAACTGATGTTTTGCTGGGGCACACAGGTGGAAGGATGTTTTGATGGAGCAGACACGTGAAAGGATGTTTGATACAGCAGACACGTGAAAGGACCTGTGATGAAGGAGTATAAATAAATATGACCCCACAGACAGTGGGAGGAGAGCACTGAGCTTTGGTTTGGTTTGCTCCACCTCTCTATTCTTCGCCAACAACACATGTGTCAATACACGTTTGCCTTATATAACATTATTGAGCTCAACTTGTGGTAACACTGCCATTGAAACTCACCCAAGAACAGCTCCAGAAACTACTCAAGAAGCTAGAGACACTCACAGCTCAAGGATGGGAAAACAGAATTTAGAGTAAGATCAGGATCTAGCTTGTCAAAAAAAAAAAAAAAAAAAACAAAAAAACAAAACCATTTTGAAGATACTCGTCTAACTGACCTACAGTACAAAGGATGTAATGAGAAGGAAAGCTCAAAACCACCTCACACCGACTCTAGGGCTGGCCTTGAGACACAGCAAGGGCCAGCAGAACCAGCCTTTTCCAAATGTCCAGGATATTTAAAACATCCTGTATCCTGAGCTGCAGCTCACTGTGCAGAAACTATCTTGTCCCTGCTCCAAACACATCACATTCAGAAAAAGCTTAGTACTTTAAACTTGGTTTTTATGTGGCCACTGTGACGTCTACTCACTTAGCAACACTCTGCCTTTATTCCATTGTCTTTCTCACTTCCCTAGTCTTTTCTGAGGCTCTAATTCCCTGCTCCCGATGTAGAGACTTACGCATTCTCAAGTCTGTGTTTCTTGTCCACATGCAGGAAAATGTGGAGAGAAGGGGATTGTCTGGTTTGGTTTTAAATAAAACAGGCATTCTGAAAGAACTGTATTTGTTTAAAATAGAATAAGCATTCACCACAATAATTACTCTAGCAGCTTTGTCAATTAAATTTTCAAATTAATCTAAGTTTTGCTTCACTTACCAGTAAAACTCATATCCTCTGCAAGTTCTGAAGAATCCACAAGGTGGCGCTACATACCTATGGGCCAAGTCTCTAACCTAGTGAGCTGTTGTGGAAATCAGAGCAAGGGCCTCTGGCTAACAAAGATTAGATAGTGAAGCTAACATGAAAGCCATCTTGTTCTTGTCATGAGGGAAGGCTGCCATCCAAAATACATTTGAAGTTCTAATTATGTACCTAAAAACCCAAATGGCAAGCTTAACTTACCAGCTTCTCTCTCTTCCAAAGGCAGGTCTACCTCTGCTCGACAAATCAGGAACGCTGCATCTTAAATACATTCCAGGGGCAAGCACACATCTCACGTATGTTAGGGGGTTACACTTGTGTTAGACACACCTGTATAAAGATTTCGTCTCAGTCCTATTAATACTCTCATTGCACTGTAGTAAACTGTCTTCATTTCTAAGTTCTCAATAGTTTGAGTATCCCACAAATAGGAATACATTTTTGTGCACTGAGCTCAAAAGACAAGTCTTAAAAGCTCTTCACGAACACTGGGTGTGGCCTTCACACTCTCGTATCAGGTCAGCGCAGCCTGGGAATGTCCAGTGCTGTCTTACAGGCAGCTGTGAAGAGGAGGCCAGGGCGTGATCCTGGCGTGAGAGCCAAGGTCCCCATCTCGGAACACCTACAGCAAGGCTCCTGTGACTTAGGCACCTCTGATGCCTCTCTTAAAACTTACAATCTACTTTTCAAACAGACATTTAAATTCAAAGCATGATCCATACACTCTGCAGCACTCCAAAGAGTTTATGAAGACTGCACTCCATAATGATTATACCCATAACCTCATTTCATAGGTGACACTCAAAGAGATGAGCTAGCATCTGCTTTCTGATGTGTTTCCTTCCAGAAGCAGGGGCCAGCGTTCTGGGTTCATTTCCTCAGAATTTGAAGGGAACATAAATATCAGAAGGTACCACAAAAAAGAATACACACCAGTCCCAAGCTAGCTGGGAAGGAGGGTGGGGTGGACAGATAGCTAGGCCAACTCCACTGCAAGTCCTCACATGCCTCTGTGAATGGGGAACTCACATCTCCTCCAAAGTATGGGGGTAACGCCTGTGTGCTAACCACTGAGCACCTTCCTCTCCAACTCATAACCAAACACTTGTGAGACGAGACTCAGAAACCATTTTATTGAACTGAACACAAAAAGCCTGTTACAATGTCATCGAGCCTTATCAGAAATCAGTACAGACATGAGAATACACAGCCAAGATGAGCCAATGTAAGTGGTATAAGCTTAAATAACATTCAGACTTCTATATCTATTAGGCTGAAGGAAATAAAAAACCAAAAGAGCAATTTTAATTTCACAATTCACAGTTGATTGGTTTGAATCCTGTGACGTCAGTCAGCTCTGTAGCCCCAGAACATAGACTGGCCCACTGCCCGATGGCCTGCTCAGATTTTAAAGGCCAAGTGACAAGTGGAGAGCATGATATGACACAGCCCCACTTTCCAATTTGGACTGGCATTTCTTAGCTGTGTTCTTTCTAGAAACAGCAAAAGCACATTTACAGTTCACCAGACTGATCACATGAAGGGTCCACACTCTCTAGGCTTCCTGCTTCATTTCTAATGTAAGACTATAACTGTATTAAAACGCACCCTTGATATCGAAAGCAAAACCAAGCTTTGCTTCTGGATCAAGAGCACATACCCCAGAGAGGACATGTATGTCTCAGCAAACAGCTGGGATGCTGACAGCAGAGCCTGGCATACCCAATAAGGCATTTTGAAGACGACACACAAAACCCATGCCAGGTCATTGCAGTTGATTGGGGGTAGGGAGGGGGACGACAGGTGAGCAGAGTCAACCTGAGACTTACAAAATGACACACTGGCTTACAGAACCTTTGGTGGGTGATCAGATACCAAAAGAAGGCAGAACTACGACCAGCTACATCCAGGAGGGTTTGCCCCCAAGTGGACTCTGCCCTAAGACAGTTCCGCTCACCCTGACTTTTGGAGTCATTTCTTAAAACCAACAAAAAAGCATCAGGTAGAGAGTGCATGAGAGGGGGTCATGGATGAAGAACACCATTTTCAGGAGTGAGGGGGTTACATGAGCACTTACGTCAACATAGTGGTTGTAAAAGCCATTTAAAGACAAAAACAATCAGACAGACCCTGCATGAGTTGGTGTTCAACAGTGCAGTGAGATTTTAGCAATTGCTTTGGACTCAATTATAACTACAATTTATAGCCTGGCATGGCGGTACATGCCTGTAATCCCAGCACCAGGAGGAGGAGGCAGGAGGATCGAGGGAGTTCAAAGTCATCCTTGGCTACATAGTAGAATTGACTCACCTGAGCTACATGGAACATCACAAAACAACAAATAACCACAGGAATATCTCTGTGGTAAGAAAATTATGAAATGACTAAAATTAAAATTCTAGTTGGTAAAAAATAAGTACAGTCCTCCTAAGGGCACAAGGGAAGTGTTCAGTTACACTGGAAGCCTAAGATTACAACCTAAACGCACTCAGGTTGGACTGTGATTTGGTTCTCCCCATCAATCTATCCGATCTGAGCAAACCCCTTCAGTTCTGCAGAGCTGGCCACAGGAGGTGGGCAGAGGATGGAGGCAGACTGCAGTTCACCCCAACATGACTGGAGGAAGGCTGTAGACTGCTCTAAGGCTTGCCCACCCCTCAGTAGACAGTACTGTTGTCTCAGAGTTGAATCTGCTATGTACAGGCATAGGAGGTGAGTGGGCACAGGGCCTGGGAGCTCACAGCAAGTCCTGTTGGGAACGTAACGTCTGTGGGCCACGTAACCTGGGACAGACTTGTTGGAAACTCTAAGCACACTCAAGGACAGGAAACAACGAGGAAGACTGAGATCCACAGGACAGAACAGAGGCTCTTTACTGGCTCAGGTTACGTCAGGTTATGACATGCGGTCTTCCTAAGACATTAACATTTAAATAGTAAATCCTAGTGCATGACACCCACGGTGTGGACAGTCTGAAATGTCCTGATGGGCAAACAGAAGAACACGGTGATGGGCTCATGGGAGACATGAGGAAATCCGAGTGGGGAAATGTCAACAGTAAGAGATAAAGTTAGGTGTGCTCCAAAATGTTCTGTACTTTAACAAATGTTCAAAGTTCTTCATAATAAAATCCTGAGGCAAATGTTACTATTTCTACATGAAAATTGGTTTAATCATATGTTCGGAAGATTGTAAAGACCTCAGGAAGTTCAATGTTTTCAGGTAATCAAAGGAAGGAAATTGTTTTCAAAGGCCTCCAGCTTGTTTGGAAAGGCCCCTCTATCCATGCGAGATGAAGTACAACATGACCCAGAGCTACACTGTTTGTATACATAACTCTCTCCACTCCGCAGAAGAATCAAGCCGGAGCACGGTCAGTGTAGGAAGTTTTTTCCAGCATCAACATCTCCAGCTGAGTGCTCTGTGGTATCAAACACAGCCACCAAGATGACTAGAGCAGCCCCAGCAGCCAGGCTCCCACCCAGAGTGCACACTTTACCCAAAAGCAAATTGAGATTCCACTAAGAAATGGGGTGGGGGGGGCACAGAACAGAATTCACAAGGACTGTTGCTATTTCAAGCTATTTTATGAACATTGGTTAATGGCAGTAAATCCTGTCGTCTCTCCCTCTGTGAAATGCTAACACTTGCTAAAGGCACTCGTATTCTGGGTTTAACGGACACAAGGTCACATGGGACCATAAGCCAGGACTTTTTTTTTTTTTTTGGTAGCTACAGAGAAAGGGCTTTCACAAAGAGTTGCTATCGATAATGGGAGGAAATGCCACACAGCTATCCATGTAGATGTCTCATGAGAAGGTATTTACACAGCCAGTGTCCACTCAGTTACGCTGACACGGCAGCTCACAGGAGACTCTCCCAAACAGAACACAAAAGCAACAAAGCAATTTTTTTTCTAATCACATATAAAACTCCTAACAGAGATTTAAGGGGTGGGGAGCAAGGTAGAATTTTTTTCAAACATCTGTTCAAATATCTACATTAAACTTGTGCATACACCAACAAAATGTTTCCCCATTTCTAAAGACACTCACTGTTTGGGCACACAGCCCACCAATTTCTCTGGTAATACTTCCAGCCCAAGTTCTGACATTTACAGAATATTCCAACCCTGCTGTTCTCTCTGCAAGGAAAGCACTACAAGGAAGTTACTTATCTACCCTTGGACTGCCACTGCTCACACTCCCTGGAAACACAGGTTACTTATCTACCCTTGAACTGCCATTGCTCACACTCCCTGGAAACACAGGTTGGGACAGTTCCAAGTCCCACTGTCAATTCTGAGATCCTATCTACATAGGAATACTTAATCAGGTATACATATATATGTATAACATTTTTCTCCCTATTGGGATTGCAGGGTTGTAGACTGAGGGCTACACAAAGCTCGGTAGGGCAGCTCTGTGGGGTGAGGTGGGAGAGTCACCTCAGCAGATCACAGGCTCTCAGCCATGGTCCTTCATCCATTTCTAGAGCTTCAAACCTCCTCACTAACTCTCTAAGCCCATAGCAAACTAAAAGGGAAGATGAGGAGGAGCTTTTTATCAAGACAAATAGTGTGGAAAATGCAGAATGCAGCTGGTAAGAGTCAAGCAGACAGACATAAAACAATAGGCATGCATTTACAAGCGGAAGGACACAGACCAACCCAGACCAGCAAAGTCTCTGCTTAACATAAAGTCTAAAAGGTCAAAGCACACAGGGCTATAGCTGAACTTCCAAAGCTAATGCCTTCTGAAGGTATATGGGATGCAGACCATCTGACTGAAACCAGACTCCTCCTGAAGCCTTGGCTCTGGGTGTTCTGACTGGCCTCATCATGAAGCACAGAGCCACAAGAACAGACGTCAATGCTACAAGTAACTGATGAAACTGAAATCTACTTAATTTTGGAATAAGGTCTCCATTTGTTTACATTTCTGTCCATCCATGTCTGTGACACACCATAATGTTCAGGCTTCCTGGGGAACAGGGGGCCAGTCCTACAGCAAAATGAAGCCAACAGAGAGCTCACCTGGACTCAGATGCCACCATTGCTTGATCAGAAAAGGAAGGGACACAGTCCATACAGCATTTGCTTAGTGAAAAGCTGCACCATGCAGCTCTGATGGCCTCTGTCCTACCCACTGAATACAAGTAAGGACAATGAAGCCTCAGCCAGGGAACCCCGAAGTGTTTCAGACATGCACAGGATGTCTGAAATAACCATAGAATAAACAATAACCATAGAAGTTACTTAAAGACTTCCAGAGTTTAGAAACAAACAGTTATCATAGGCAACCTGGCACTGGAGTGTCATAAAACAAACTCATCACTCTCTCTAGTGCAAAGGAATATAGAAATAACACTATAAATCTAACATTTCACTCTAAAAGAAACCACACTTATGCGTCCCTAACATTCATTAAGGGCACTGGGAGACTAGAAACCTGAATTCATGAGGCTTGAAAACACATCAAGCCCTTAAGTCCACTGTTTTCTGTATACACAGGAGGAGAGTATTTGAGGGTGGGGGTGGGGAGGACATCCTTTGACTTGATTCCCAGAGGAAAAGAACTCAAAGAAGATGAATGCCACTTTTATAAAATGTAAACCCATACCCAGAATCTTTCAATGTTATCTGAGATAAAGATGAGGTGAAATTCTCTCTGGGGTATCATGTAAAACAGGGGAGGGGGGTATCTTCAGATACAAACACAAAGACACACAGGCACACATCCTGCAGAGAGAACAGATGAGACTGTTAAACAATCACAGAACCAAGTGGCTAGCAGTATATTTAAGTCTACCAAAGAGTTATATTTTGCAGCAAAATGAACAACCAAATGGCTAACAAGATATACCCTAAATTGTCCTAAACTGACCAACTCTGTAGATGGCCACAGGAGGGGTTCTTGGTATGAGGAGTTACAAATGGAGATCAAATCTTAAACTAACACTGTTCTTTCTCCTGTTTCTAAGGGGAAAATACTTAACCAAATAGCTCTACTTTTCCAGAAACCAGCACTTCACCAGGAGAAAGTAACCAGGTACGGTTCCAGAAGCTAATCATAAAATTAACCTTTAATTATGGGCCTCAACTACTCTAAAGCAAAAATGGAGAGGAGGCAGCCGAGCGTTTCCACCCTCTCGATCTGCCTGAAGACTTCTCAGTTGACTGAGTAATGAAATATGCATTTGTCATGGTGTGAAATACTGCTTGCCCTAAGCCTTCTGCAGGAGCATGCGTGCTTCCCTAAGCACGGGCATGCTAGCCTTACCTACGTGAAGGAAACAGGACAAAGGACACAGAGTGAACACAAGTTCACATAACACGCCATCAGTCCATCTAGACATACACTATGGCTTTTTATTTAAAAAATAAGAATCCCATTATAATCACTAGACACCAAGTCATCTGTGTTTTCAGTCTCTTCAAGGAGGCAAAGAAGGGAATGCAGCGGTTGAATGTTTTTCTATTGGAAGTGACACTGAAACTTGATCAGCTTTAAAAGAAGAAAGAAAGCAAAGAAGGAAGAAAGGAAGAAAGAAAGGAAGGAAGGAAGGAAGGAAGGAAGGAAAGAAGGAAGAAAAAAAGAAAGGAAGGAAGAGTGAGCAGACAGGGGTATTTTCCAGGCATGCCCATTACCTATCAGGGCAGTGCCAGGATACAATCATCAAAAAGCCACTATCCCATGAGTTCACATAATCATGAATGAAAATAGAATTCCAAATTGAAATCTCAAACACATCCTTGCATTTCCTTGAATCATCTGAAAATATATTTTCTAAAAGAATATCCATCTTCAACTCATTAGACAGTCAAAGCTGGGTCTCCGAAACTGCCAGCACAGAGAGGCCATGAGAATGGGGTGAGCAGAGAAGCTGATCCAAGTTGGGAGTAGATGGGAATTAACATGTGTGCAGTTCACAACTGGAGATGAAGTTACATGTTCAGAAGAACACAGTATTCTGGACATATATGAATTCAAGGAAACCTATGTGTCAATTACGGAGGGAGGGCTATGCCACAGGGAACCAGGTGCTATTGGGAGACCCAGGCACACACCATAACAGCACATCTTACTGACACCACACTGTGGTGGTAATGGTTCCCAGGAGCATCAGGAAACGGGAATCTCTGTTTACCTGTTTTCTCTAATTGGAAGTAAGAACTCAAGTCAATTCCTCTAATGTGCGTAAACCTAAAACCGCAAAAGTGGATGCCATTTTTAAATAATCATAGCTCTAAGTGGTCAGGCTACTGCTGCTTAACCAGAACTTGGCTAAGATAAGAAGTTACACCTGGTGGGGCAGGAAGCTCACACACCACTGTGAGCTGTTTGACACAGCTGGCCCAAAAGAGCATCGTGATCTAAGAAACACCCCTCCCCCACCCCGACCTGACAGCTCTGGCACCACTGCAGGTTCCTCGCACTAAGCAGAGAAATGAGGAATGTACGCATGGAGGACCACAAAGCAAGGCAGGTCGACAGAAGGCAAACAGGCAGGACAGGCTTCTCTGTGAGGACGGCCATCACTGAACATAGCCCAGGTTCTCCATCTCGCTCCTGTACCGCTGCTCGGACACCTTGCTTTTGTGCTGCTTGCTCTCTAGATGCTGCCGGAACTCCACCTCTTCACCAGCTCCAACATTACACATCGAGCAGTAAAACTGGCCACTTGGAGTAACGCACATGGCGAGATCTCGTGGGATCCTCTGCCGAGAGCGGGCATTGAAGTAAGGGCCTGCTGATGCAAGAGACAGAATCGAGGTAGTCAAGGGGGGAGAGGGGACTCGAGGACCTGAGTTCAGGTATCCAGCACCCATATAAAAGCGTTGTGGCCTGGGCTTGTAACCACGGTGTAGAAGGCAGAAACAGGAGGGTGCTGGAGACCTGCTAAACAGCTAGCCTAGCCAATCCATGAGCTGTAGGCTCAGTGAGAGACCGTCTTAAAATGTAAAAGTGGAGAGCAATGGAGAAAAGTTACCCCAAAATTAAACCTCTAGCCTTCACACACTCAACGCACACACATGCAGATCCTTGGAATGCCCATTTAGAAAAAAACACTCCAAAAGTCCTCACTGTAATCTATAATTCTAAGTTCAAAATCAGACTTTTAACTGAAGAGTTTAAATGAAGGAGAGGTGAATGGATTTCTTTTTCTTTTTTTCTTTTCTTTTCTTTTTTTTTTTTTTTGAATGTTTAGGATTTCTTTTTCTTTAACTACATGTATATAGAAGTTCAACCTACAAACATATGATTTTCCAACTAGTGTCAGGGCATTGACTACAGAGTCAAACCTGCAGTCAAGTTCTAAAGGCCCGTGGGTCTTAAAAATAAATGTTTAAAGACTGTAGCCGAGCATGGTGGCTTGTGCCTATAATTCAGCACTTGGGAGCCTATGGCAAAGGACTGTGATAAATTTGAAGCCAGTGTGAGGAACACAGAAAACCCATGGCTCCAGCCCGGTCTCTGTATTTTGATTACTCAGAGAACCCAGTCTGTGCCATCCCCATCCTAAAATACCTTTTCCTTGACATTCACAGCTAGGGGATGCTCCTTCATCCCAGCTAGCTTTTTAAATATAGCCTGACCATCTCTGTTTCTTAGCTGACTTTGGTCATAACTAGTAATACATCGAGATTACATTCATCAGACAAAAGGTCTGACTTTCTGTATTTTGTTATGTAGCTGTCTCTTGTTATTCAGTGAAATCTGTTTTTGTTTTCCTGCTGGCATGCATAACACTGGAGGCTGTGGTAGACAGGGCTAGAGTAAACAGAAAATTACTTCCATAAGCACACGGCTCTCCACGGAATGCACACAGCACAAGAATTCCCTAGAAAATTCTCATTCATTACCTGTATAAAGACTACACTGAACATGGTGTGAGTGTGCATGCATGCCTTGCACATGTGTCCAGTTTCTTCCTTAATAATGCTCTACCTTATATGTTGAGTCAGAGTCTCCGAGTTCTCAGAGTCTGAACCTGGAGCTTGCTGGTTCAGCTAGGCTGTTAGGCCAGTGAGCTCCAGGAACCTTCCATCTCCACCTGAGATGAGAGGTAGGAATTGCTATGCCTGGCTTTTTCCACTTGAGATTGGAATCAAACTCAGGTCTTCATGCTTGTATGCCTGCGCCATCTTCCCAGCCCCCAAGAGGCCCATTTTCTAATGGGCTTCACATATTTCATCTGATAACTATTTTTTTAAAAAGGACTTACAAGAGACTCTAAAACACTAAAACCAAAATAGTATAGGAATACTATTTTGGAAATATATAGGAAACTGAATAGGAAATAAAGGATACCAGAAATAAAGAGCAGCCTCAACAGCCAGAAGAGCAACTCAGGAAAACACCCACTACCTAATTCCTTGGGGCTACCTACTGCTGTCTTTTGCAGACACGTGCATGCTTTGTACACCCGGGACACACAGGCTACCTGAATTGCTCTGGACTGTATACATATTCCTCCTGGTGGCCACCATCTTAAATTCACTCCCTTCCTTCCGAGTCCGCCGTTGCCCTGCCTCTGCGGAGTCCCTGGTGAAAGAAATTTGAAACGAGTGAGCCAGCTGAACAAGGCTCCCTTTCAGCTCCTCCTCTACCACTGTCGCTCTCACATAACAATCTGTCCTCAGAGGTGATGGCAATACCTACGAGAATGAGTGACTCTGAGCTTCGGCCAGACGAAGTCTCTTGGCATGGTTCTTCCCCTGGTAGTGTGCCTGTGCCACGGCAGGGGAGCTGAAGGAGGCATCACACAGCTTACAGTAGTCATTCTCTGTAGCCAGGATCACCCTGCCCCCTGGCTTGCAGGAGCCCACCTGCCCGCAAAGACACAGAAGAACAGAGTTACACCCTTCATCTCCTCCAAGATCCTTCAGATCTTACCCCCGGAGACGTAACCATAGCCTAAGGCATGGCCGCAGACACTGAATTTTATAAGAAAGTAAATCCAATAAAAGAGAGACTGGGAGACCCTTGGTCCCATTTTAGATTACAATTACCTATGAACCAAAGCACTAACTAGTATCCATTGAAATAATGGTTTTAAAGTGTGGACATTTAGGGTAGGAGGCAAGTAAGTAAGTAAGGCTAAAATCTTGCCAGGGAAGTCTACTCAAAATCCACCAATAAACAATGAGCACCTACTGTGTACTGAGCAACCCACCTTACAGAGCACCAACTGTGTACTGAGTGGCCCACCTAGACTCAAAGCCACAAAGTTTTGAAAGTTCCAGTCCTACAACCTCTCCAAACCACCTGTGCATATATAACCAGGGACACCTCACTAAGCCAGGAAGCCAAACACAAGATACTAAATTGCACTGGACTAGCAAAAGCTACAAAGTAAACTCTGGGTAGAGGAAAGGTTAAGATTGTGGAGACCATACCTTCTCTAGAACAATTGGGGGGGGGGGGAGCTAGCATTGTCTGACCTAGAAGAGAAGATTCTCCAGAGACAGCATGGTATCTTCAGATTTCACAAAGTCTGTGCTAAACAAAGTAGCCTGGGCTATTGTCCCAAGAAGAAAGGGACATCCACCTGACTCTACAGCATCCCAAAGAAAGTCATCATATAAAAACCATTCGGCTGGAAGGGCTTCTCCTGACACTTTTAACGTATCTCACTTTCTCATAAATCTGAGGAGGAGACTCCATGGGGTACCTGAGGAGAAGCTTCCTGGGGTACCTATTTGAAGGAGGAAAACACCCAGAAAGAAACATTATACCTTGGTGGTTGGGAACATCAGGCACCAATGAAACAAAATTTTGCTTTGCAACATTTCAAAAGAGGCAACCTCATGGAAAGTTACTTAGCTTTCCCAGGCTTCTAATAAAGCCCCCATGAGGCTCATGCTGCCTGGCCCATGGACCAAGCTTTGAATAATAAGGCCAACACTTCCAAGTAATGGCAAATACTAAATGAGGCCAGGGTTCAGGACTAGAATGAAGCCAATTATAAATGTATCTAGTGTGTAGGATTTAAGACAGTATCAAAGCAATCAAGATAAGTAATATTTTAATGGAATTTTTAGATTTATTTTACTTTACACATGTGAGCTTTTTGTCTACATGAATGTATGCACAACATGTGGACCTGGCGCCCTCGGATATCAGAAGAACTAACTTCCCCTAGAACTGGAGTTACAGATGATTGTGAGCCACCTTGTGGGTGATTGGAACAAAACCCAGGTCTCACAAAAGCAGTAAATGCTCTTAACCACTGAGCCATTTCTCAAGCCCTCAAATGTTTTTATTTTCTGTTATTGTTGTTGCTGTTGGTTTTTTCAGAGCCAAGTATAGACATCATATGGTCATTTAACTAAGTCTGAAGACACAGAACAATGGACACAGCAATATTGTTCCATCACCCCACACATCACTGCCAAGTCCAATGAGATACCCCTAGTCTCAAAAATCTTGGCAGATACAGCTACAGGAGTTAGGAATACCAAGAACCTTTTAGGGTATTGCCCAGCCTGACCCTGACAGACATGGGCACAGGCCACTGTACTCATGACCACATGTATAAGACAGCCTCTTTGTACTGCACTGCCTCACCTGCGGAGGGACAGGAACAAGGGGTGGGGCTACAGGCTCTGCCACCACGCTGCTCACCCTGGCTGGAGGAGGACAGCTGTTAGCTGCATAATAGTTTCGGAGTTTCTTGCCATGGTTTTTACCCTAGAGGTAAACAAACACAAAGTAGACAATCACAAAGAGGACACTTTGTCAGATGGTTGTCATCGATGCACCCACCCGGCAACACTATCTTGATGTGCACCCAGGACAACAGACCACTGGCTGGCTCTGGCTCCATCTGAAAGAACAAGAGTCTGTGCTTGCTCTGTGTTCTGTTGCTGTGGTAACTTGGTAGAGGACACTTCCAGGTCACTAAGTCAGAGCACAAATTTGAGCAAGGTCAGACAGAACTCAAGTAGAAACCATGGATGAACAGTGTTTCCTGGCTTACTTGCTGGCTCATACTCAGCTGGCTTTCTTATACAGCCCAGACCCACCCTAGGTAAAGATGGTGACACCGCTGTCTCCTAGACCCTCTGACATCAACTACTAGCCTCTCACACTCATGGCCAAGACCAATATGATTGAAGCAATCATTCAAATGAGGTTCCCTCTTCCTAAGGGGTTGTGTCAAATTGACAGTAATAACTAACCAATGGCAGAGTCTACAGTTTGGTTCTAAGAGAACCACTGTGTTTATCTGGAGAAGGTAACCAAAAGAAATTAATTTCTGGGGGCTGGCAAGATGGCTCAGTGGGTAAGAGCACTGACTGCTCTTCCAAAGGTTCTGATTTCAAATCCCAGCAACCACATGGTGGCTCACAACCATCAGTAACGAGATCTGACGCCCTCTTCTGGTGCATCTGCTGACAGCTACAGGGTACTTATTTATATCTTATTTAAATCTTTGGGCCAGGACTGAGCAACTAATCAGAGACTGAGCGAGCATGGTCTACCTGAGCGAGTGGGGCTGACCAGAGCAAGCAGAGGTTCTAAATTCAATTCCCAACAACTACATGAAGGCTCACAACCATCTATACAGCTACAGTGTACTCATATACATAAAATAAATAAATCTTTAAAAAATTAATTTCCTCTACGTTTCTAGGAAAGCCTCGCACCCCCCCCCCCTGTGTCCTCCTCAAGCTTATCTCCCAGCACTCACACCGCTGCTTCAATAGGAATCTTGATACTCTGATTAAACTGGCTTCAGAATCAAGTAATGAGACAGCTAATCCAATCACTTTTACAAAAATAGAACTTACAGAGGGTCACTTCATACAAAGGTCAATGTTCATGAGCTTCAGTTCACTTGCTGCTCATAAATCCTGTAACAGCCTGCTGGTATCGACCATGCTGTGGGGGTGGGCACACGCCTTCAGAAGGGAACATTAGCAGAGCCATGACTTTAAACCTTGTCAGCTTGGCCCTTATCACACATCTTGGTGGCTAGTGGCAATACTATGAACTTCTCCCAAGTCAGAGTGGCCTTTCTCACCAAGTTTTAAGTTATAAATCACAGGAGTATATTCCTTAAGGTAATAAATGAGTCCAAACTGGTGGGAAGAATCAGAAGCACTCTGACGTGACTGCTGAGATGACCCAGAAATTAAAAGAGCTTCCTGACGTTGTAGAGGACCTGGGTTCGGTTCCCAACACCCACATCAGGCAGCTCATAGGCACCTGTAATTGCAATCCTAGGAGATCAACACCTTCGTCCAGCCTCCGTACACTCCAAAATACACATGCTGCAAATACACTCATGAAGGTATACACATACGATAAATATCAAATAAATCTTTAAAATTACTCTGAATATGGGTAAAACAGTTCATTACTTTTAAACCATGTATGTTGTAAAAGTTAAGCCTTCATACCAACACTTACCATCCACTCCCTGCTAACTCCTAGGAATGAGCTAGGCCCAGCAGATGCCCTAAGGACAGCTAAGGTCTATCCCCTGCCATACCTTTTCCGGCGACTACCAGAGTGTCAAGCTTCTGGTCCCCTCTATGATTGTTATCTTATGTGACCTCTAAGCAATACAACACTCCCTCAGCCCTTCTCAGAATGTTCTGTCTTCAGTGGCTCCCTCTTACCTCCTCCCATCTCTCTTCCTCTGTCAGACCTTAAGCTCTACGATGCTCAAGGCCCACCACTGGCCTTCCCAATCTGTGCTCCAACTCTAGTTCGCTTTACTTGACTTCTTATAGACAATGAATAAATGTGTGGCAAATGGTTGTGATTGTATATACCTTTTATCCCACCCAGCACTGGAGAGATAGAAGCAGGTGGATCTCTATGAGTTCAAGGCCAGCCTAGTCTCCATAGTGAGTTCCAAGCCAGCCAAGGCTATATAGTGAGGATCTATACCAAACAAACAAAGACATCTGTGGTATACACCTGTAGCTCCAGCTAGTTGGGAGACTGAGGAAGGAGAGTCACACAAGTTCAAGGCCTGCCTTGGTGACAAAGTCACAGAACACAATACAAGAATGGAGTGCTGTGAAAATTCTTAGTGCTTGTGAGAAAACTAAAATAAAAAGATTAAAAAAAGATATAGTCTTGTGACCTCGGTGTCTTTAGAAAATACACAACTGTTCTTACAATGTGTTTTCATGCTCCTCCTAGGTATATGTACCAGACAGGAGTGGGTTTATTTCACCTGTTATTATTCGTATGCCTCTATGTAAAACATGTTTTACCACATTGGGCTTGTCCTTGTGCTTGTACACTTTACTCTGGTGACTCTTAACCCTCAGAGCATAAACTGTTTGATGCTCTGAGTAAAGGTGGCTACTGCACGGGACTGCAGTCCACCTCATCTTTAGACCCCACTGTCCCAGGTTCACGCCGCCATCAAGAGCAGTAAACACAGGACTATCTCAAAATTAAGAACTAGAGGCACAGCTCAGGGACTGAACACATGCCTTGCATGAGCGAAGCCCTGGTCCCATGCCCAGCATCACCCCTTCCCACGCTCTCTGGCAACCCCCACTGTAATTAAGAGTCACTGCAGATGAGAAACATCACTAACTAGGCAAAAGTGTGATGAGAAATATAAACACACACACAGTCTCAAAATATCTGCCCAGATGATCCTTACTCAACAGGGAAATGGTATCTTTTCCAAGGAGATCCTTGCAGGAACCACCTTACTGGAGAGATAATCAGCACCAGGGAAGCACCTCTGACTCATACAGCAGAAAAGACTCAGCATCGTGTCTGTGGCACTCTTGCAAACCCACATAGCCTGAACTCAGTCAAACCAGGCAAAATCTGCAACACTCAACAAAACCGTTCTTCAAAAACTGTAAGATCACTAAAGAAGACAAAGAGGAAGAAGAAGGGGAAGAAGAAGAAGAAGAGGAGGAGGAAGAGGACGAGGACGAGGACAAGGAGGTGGTGGAAGAATGGCCTAAGTTAAAGAAAACATTAAAATTGCATGTAGATTTTAATTTTGGACTAGTCACCAGAGGCAAAAGGGGCTCTGGGTAGACAGCGGTGAAATGACAATGGTTTGCAAAGCACAGAGAGTGCACAGTTTATATCCATGTTGGTGCTTTGGTGTGCTTGGGGTGAATTTATTGATACTTCTGTTTTTGAAACAAAGTCTAGGCAGCTCAGGTTTGCTTAGAACTAACGAAGAAGCCAAGCAGAACACCTGACCTTCCATCCTACCATCCTCCTGTTACCTCCCGAAGGCTTGTCTGCATGCCAAACACCCAGCTCAGGATCTGTGTCTGAGTGCTGATAATTGTACTTCTATGTAGACCATCCATACTTGGGGAACTGGATGAAGAGCTCGAGTCTTTAAGTCTAAGGCAAGAAGCAGTAATCAAGTTTTCCAAATCCTTAAGAAAGTGCCATAACAGGAAACAACCATCCACTTAGAGAATACGTGACACCATGCTACACTGCATCCAGGGACCATTCTCAGAGGTCAAAGCAAAGTCAGGCACAAGGAACTGTTGATATAAAGGTGCTGTGTCAAAAATCACTGTTCTCGAAAGCAAAAACAGGATGTATTTCTAACACTGCACATCAGACAAGCATAAGACTACAAAATAAACTCAAGTTCATGACTTCATATTCTTAACTGACTTCCCATTTTAAAAGGATGCTCTGAAAGGAGTAAGAAATCAAGAACTTTGCTGCTTAAAGAACAGCTATCAAATTAAAAAAGAAAGAAAAAATAGCAGTCCCAGTGTGGTGACACACTTTTAATCTCAGCACTCAGAAGTCAGAAGCAGACTGATGATCTCTGTGATAGAAGGCCAGCACAGTCTATAGAGTGAGTTCTAGGTCAACCAAGGCTATACAAGGCTATACAAGGCTATACAATATAAATAGATAAATGAAATCAATATAGTATTTCAAGTCAAGGCTACTTCTAAAATTAAAACTAAGTGAACTAGTTATTTGAAGGGAGGAGACAAAAGCCTACATACTCCTCCCCCCTTGGAATGGGTAAATCGGAGCCCACTGTCACCCCTCGGGAGAGGCAGTGCCAGCCCACCCTTGCCCCACAGGACAGGCAGTGCAGAAGCCCTTCCTCAATCCTTGGGACAGGCAGTTTGGAGCCCTCCCTTACCCCTTGGCTTCACTTCTGGTGTCACACTGTATAACACAGAAAACTCCAGAAATACAGATTCACACATTTTGGCCATCAATGGGAGAAGAGGCCCTTGGTCCTGTGAAAGCTCTATGCCCCAGTGTAAGGGAATGCCAGGGCCAGGAAGCAGGAGTAGGTGGGTTGGTGAGCAGGGGGAAGGGCAGGGGATAGGGGGTTTTCAGAGGGGAAATGAGGAAAGGAGAGCACATTTGAAATGTAAATAAAGAAAATATATAATAAAAATGGAAAAAATATTTTTTTTAAAAAAATCCAAGTCATGTATATCCTTACATCACTATATTTTAATAAATTTCAAAAAATTGGGCAGGAGAAGAAGGAAATTAGTCAAGGGATAGGGATTGTAAGGTTTCCAGATATGGGGGAGGGGGAGGTGTCACAGAGGATATTATTTTCTTAACAAAAAAATGTAACCATCTCCAGAGTTTAGATAATGGATGAAAACATAAAGAAAGTTTTCTACTATGTGCTGATTAAAACAAATTTAAAGACCCAAACCTGGACACATCCACCAGGATGAGATTTCAGGCTCAAAGAATAAAGGAGGGTCCTATAACCTCACAGGGAAGGAGATAGAGGGACAATTGAAGGAAGCTGCCTACAAAGAAATAAAACCCAGAGGAAGGTTTCTCTTCAACATTAGTCAAGTCTAAACAATGGAGAACAGTATTTAATTGTGTCTTGATCTATGCTTCTAGTACAGCACAATGCAGACACTTTTTTGAAATATAAGAGATGAGAAATGTTTACTTCCTGTTACTTCTTCATATTATTTAAAAGTGAAGTTTGCTGGTGTCTTAGTTAAGGTTTCTACTACTATGATAAAACACCAAGAGCAAAACCAACTAATAGAAACATTTACTTCAACTCACAGCTTATAGCCCATGTCTACAGAAGCCAGCAGAAGTGAAGCCGAGCCATGGAGGGATGCTGTGTGCTGGCTCACTCCCTGTGACTTTCTCAGCCTGCTCTCTTACACCATCCAAGACCAGCTGCCCAGTATGGCACTTGATTCAATCATGAATCAAGAAAATGCCCCCTCCCACAGACCTGCTCACAGGCATTTTCTCAATTGAGCCCCCTTTCCCAAATGAGTCTAGCTTGTGTTGGGACAACATAAAGTAACCAACAGTTAGGATACACAATTACATTTGTTCTCTCTTCCTTGGGAGTACTGTGACCATACTGCACTCTGAGGAAACAAAAAAGGGGGCTGGGGGAAGACAAGGAAGAAGATAACAATGTTTAGAAGATAGTCAACCAGGGAATAGTGAACAGAAGTACAAAGTTGAAGGTGTGAAACAAGCCAGAGGGCAAACGGGAGAAATGGGGGAAGAACAGGAAACCTAAGGTACAAAGGGGCATTCCATGTGATGATACGGGTAGAAGACTGTGGAGGAGGGGTGGGACTATAATAAACATGATGTAAGAGAAAGAAGGAAGAGCAAAGCAATGAAAATTCCAGAAGTAGGAAAGGCTACACAAGGAGTTACGGCATCTCTGTTGAGTCATATTAGGACAGTGGCCGGCCTGTGATTGGACAGGAAGGCAGAGGAAGAGTCTGAGAGAGGTTGCAGCAGAGAGGAGGGAAAAGAAACAGAATGAAAGAGGACATGGTGTTATCTAAAGGTTAGAATAACTGGGTTAAAGTTTTATCATTATCAATTGGCTCTGAAATTATTGTACTGGCATCTTGTAAAATGTGATATTATTAACACATAAATCTAATTAGCTAACTATAAGCTTAAGAGTCTTAATCCTGGTTAATTAGGTATTGCAATGGCTAAACAGGGGTGTGTGGGACAATGCATGGACCCAAGAGAGTTGGTGGACCAAGAAACAGGTCACTCTCATCTGGCATGGGAGCTAGACGGTGGCAGGAGTGAGAGAGTGTGACAGTGCCCTGCTGAGAGTTGGCTGGTTCATTTTTTAATATTTCCTGTAACAAGGAGTCTTGATCTGATGTGAAACTAACACAGATCTAAAGAAGGAATCAGTGGGCTTCATGCAATGAAACTGCTTATGAGCAACAAAGAGACAGACTGAAGAGGAAAGATGTAATGGGTTTCTTTAGGGCATGTGAGTCTTCCTCCTATTCTCAAGAAAACAGAAATAGAAAGTTAAGGAAAAGCAGCACAATTTCAAGTTTGTAGTCCACGTATGGATCAAAATAAAGAAGACATGATTCTGAGCAACTTAAATGTTACCCACGTGAACACCTGAGTACATGGGATCACAACCCCAAGTGTAAATGGAATGAAACAACTAAGCCAGTCACTGTTTCTCTCTTCTTGAGGACCCAAAGGCCTTATGCCAGTCTTCAACAATTGGAAACAACAGAGTGTAGAACTATAAAACCACAGCAAATCCAAGCTGAGAGCTAGAAAGAAGACTGGAGAAGAGAAGATACACAGTGAGCGGGAAATGCCAGCAAGCATCCACCGTATCTCACGAGCTGATATACAGCATCCGAGTCTCTATCATCTTGTTCCACAGACATTACTTGGAGTGACAAGACACTTTCTTAAGTTGTTTAAGAGGGACAATGTTACCAGTATCAAATGTCACCAAGATGGCAAGAGAGACTCAGCTAGATTTGGCCTACCAGGCCATTGGTGACCCCAAGAGGACCAGAGAACCTTGTGGAAAGGAGCGCAGAAAGGACCTGACAGCACAGAATGGGGAGGATTACCACCCCAGGCCCCACAAGAATGCAAAGGGCCTAGAGAGCCCTACTCTCTTGAATACCATCGATAAAGTTCGCGGCACCCCAGAAGTAATGTTTTTGACCTTTAGGCAAGTCTTTGGGGGCATTTTCTTGATTAACAACAGATATAGAAGGTGCCCAGCCCACTAGGGGCAGTGCCAACACAGGGCAGTTGGTCCTGGGGTGAATAAGAAAGCAAACTGAGCAATCCATGAGGAAGAAGCCAATAAGGAACATTCTTCCACAACCTCTGCTTCAGTTCCTGCCTTGACTCCCCTCAGTGACAGTGTGACCTGAGAGTTCTAAGCTGAAATACCACCCTACAACTTAGTTTTGGTCATGGTTTTTTATCACAGCCATAGAAACCTAACTAAGACACAAACTGGCATCAGGAGTAGCATCTTGCAGTAGCAGACGTGACTATGCTGTCTGGCGGGGAGGGGGAGTGTGGAAGGACTTTATTGAGTATTCAGGGCTCCTGTGGAAACTTAGAAGATAATGCTGGGCTGGGTGTCAGGGATGGAAGCCTGGTTTGTGAAGTTCAGAGGGAAGTTTGAGAGTCACAGTCTCTAGAAGGGATATTTATTATTTTAAGAATCTGTAGTTCTAGTCAGCTAAAGCTGAAGAATTTGGCTGTGATTAACAAGACACCAGAACTACTAAGGTAAAACCTTTGCTTTGCTTAATTGATCCTGGTTAGCTGGGGCTGAAGAAGCAGGGAAGAGACCAGCACTGTTGAGTGTTCTTGGGAGTGTTTCTCAGAGTCAGCACATACAAACCGTGGTCTAGAGGGGATTAAGGCTGGACCTTCTACTGGCAGCCTAACTTGGTAATGTGTAAGACTTTCTCAAGTGGTACTGGTTTTGAAGGCATGAAGTGGTCATGGAGAGCAGCGGAAGCTTAGCGCTGAAAGGCCAGGAGAGGCTCTTGGTGAAGGTTCAGCCAGCTCCAGTGGAGATGCCAGTGTCAAGGGATGACCACTAACAACACCAGTAACT
The DNA here is from genome assembly GCF_008632895.1 of Mastomys coucha. Taxonomy (NCBI): domain Eukaryota; kingdom Metazoa; phylum Chordata; class Mammalia; order Rodentia; family Muridae; genus Mastomys; species Mastomys coucha. The sequence goes on from NW_022196899.1 coordinate 25,993,536, forward strand.
GTGGAGTAGATCCTACCTGAACTTGTGGGACAAGCTGTGTGTGCTATGGATGGCAGAGCCAGAACGCTGGAGCTGTTCAAGCCCTTAGCAACCCAGATCATGAGTCCCACATGCCAGACACCAAGCTTCATACTGTTGGGATTTGGTTTTGCTCTGACTTGAATGTTGACTGTATCCTGGTTCTTTCTTGTTGGAGTAAGAAAGTATTTAACGTATTTTTTTTCCATTTTGTAAAACCCACAGCCATGAAACACATTTCAGAGAATATTCAGATATTTTAGAAGACTATGAATATTTAAAGAGATGCTGAATTTTTAAAGAAAACTTGGACTTTTAAAATATTGAAAATTTTAGAGACTGTAGGACTTTTAAAATATTAAAAACTTTAAGAGACTACAGGACATTATACTGTACATTATGAAATTAATATGTGACCATTGGAATGAATAAGAAAGGGAAGGTTATGGTTTAGTAAGTGATGTACTTGTGACAAATACATCCAAATGACAAGTGCCCAATTGTGCTAGTTGTTTTTTGCCAACTTGACACTACCCTGACAATCTGGGAAGATGGGATCTTGACTGAGAAAACGCCTTCATAAGATTAGCCTGTAGAGAAGTCTGTAGTAAATTTTCTGGATTAGTGATTGATAGAAGGGCCCAGCCCACTGAGTGTGGTACCACCAGATGGCAGATGGTCCCAGGGTATGTAAGGTATAAGAAAGCAAACCAGGCAAGCCATGAGATCCAAGCAAATAAATAGCATTCCTCCATGGTCTCTGTCTCAGCTCCTGCCTGATGCCCTTCAGTGATGGAGTGTAACCCGAGAGTGGGAAGCTGAAATAAACCTTCTCTCACCCCAAGTTACTCTGGGTCCTGGTATTTTATCACAGCAATAGAAACATTAAACCCAAACATTCTAACAACAGAAACCCCTCTCAACCAATCAGTATTTACTAACATAAAATACAATCTCTCAATCTCTCAATCCTGCAATGGAAAAATAATAGTCTGTGCTTTACAGACAGATGCTGAATAGGAAAAGGTTTTCTAATCTAAAGCAATGGAGTCAGGATTCCAGCCCAGATCTGTACAGATTCTAAAGTACCTAGACCACTTAGGAACATTTAAAAACCCACCCAAACCTCAAGGGTATTTTGACCATTCCTAGTTCATACGGGTAAAAAAATTTTGCATTTAGCATCCCAGGTCTAAAACTGCTTAATTTCTCTCATCAACATGGCTAATACGACACACTTCTAGATACCAAGCACAATTTATGTTTTTGATGAACTTTAGAAAAGTGTTTTGTGTAACTAGTTCTTTTCAACATGAATACACAAAATTTTATGTAAATATGTAAAAATTACCCGAGGACTAGAGAATTAGCTCAGCAGTTAAGAGTGCTTGCTCTTGCAAAGGACCAGGTAAGCTCCCCAGCACCCACACAGTGGCTCATACTCACCTGTAATTCCTGTCCCAGGGGATCCCACATCCTCCTCTGACCTCGGTGGGCACCAGACACACACTTGGTACACAGATGGGCATGCAATCAGAGCACATATACACATACCATAACGAAATTAAATTTTAATTAAAAAAAATAAGATGAGATTAGGAATACTGACACCCATGGAGACCTAGATGGGTGATATTAAACTGTGTCTACATCAGTGGAACACTGCTATGGAGACCAAAGTTCAGCTGGCTGACAAAGAATGGGAATGAAGACCTTTTATGGTCTAGTTATTCTGGCCAAACTCTGAAAACAGCAGAGCAGAAAGGAACGGCTAAGAGGAGGGGCTAAGCATAAAGGGAAAGTCACTTTCGTTTTAATTTATATGGGAAGATGCAACCATGGTGTATGTACATTCCTGAGCATGCAGATGCCAGCTGACACAAAGTGTCTTCCTCTACTGTGCTCTACCTTATCTATTGAGATACCGTCTCTTGCTGTAGAGAGAGTATCTTGTGTATTGTATGGATGCATCACCTGACAATTAAAAAGCCTATGGTCGATGGCTTAAGCAAGAAATGGAAGGTGGGACATCCAGGAGGCAGAAAGGATTCTGAGATAGAGCCAGGCACTGGAAGATCCCCCCGGGAAGATGTGAGGAGACAGATCATGGTACCTGAGCACAGGAAACCAGCCACGTGGCAGAATGTAGGTTAAAATAATTGGGTTATCTAAGTATGGTCTAGTCATAGTAGAGCCTAGCTATATAGCCAAGGTATTTGTAAATATATTTTGAGTCTGAGTCCTATTTCTGAGAGCATGGGGCCAAGAGGAAGAACCAGGCCAAACATCTACATCTTCCTGAACCTGGAACTTTCCCTTTTGGCTAGATGGCAGGCCTTGGCATCCTCCTGTTTCTGACTCCTCTATCTCCCTTCTGTTGAACCCCAAGGACTGGCTAGGATTATAGTTGAGAATGACACCCAACTTTTCCCTGGCATGAGCAACACTTTATCCAATGTGCCATCTCCCCAGCCCACACTCTGTTTAGTATGTTTAGTATGACTGGAGACCACTGCATTTAGCATCATAGGTCTAAAACAGCTTAGTTTCTCTTATCAACATAACTAATGTGACACATATCTGGATACCAAGCACAATCTATGATTATGATGAACTTTAGAAAAGTGCTTTGTGTAACTAGTTCTTTTTCATATTAATATGCAAATTAGCAGATAAATTTCTAATTTTCAAGGTGGACACTTAGTAAACTTTATTCACATAATTTGCTTTGAAAATCAAAATCTGGCCTGCAAGAGGGCTCAGCAGATAAAGGCACTTGCCACTAAGTCTGATAATGTGGGTTTGACCCCATATGCACATACATACATGTAAACAAATTTTCTGCTACTTTCCTCCTCAAAGCTGCTCTTCCTCTGGGTGTTTATGCTGATGAGATGCTATCATATTTCTTCATGCCAGGCTTGAACTACATAATCTAAGCATCCAGATAAATTTTAATAAAATGAAGACTCATTTCTCATCTAAAATTTTATCTTTAAATTGTTATAACCAAAGCCATAGTTTTAAAACTAAAAATTTAGGTAGATTCATTAAAAACTAAATGACTCAGCTGAGGTTGCTTCACAGCTAAAAAGCCTGGGGCATAAACCTTCTTGTGATGGCTACCCATGGCTGGGGAAGACACCCCACTCCCAGGGGGGAACATCAAAAAGTCAGAAGAAATGGAGGTGAGGCTGAGGGGAGTAGCTGAGGAGCAGACTCTACTGTATCCTGAGTACTGGAATGTGATACAGTTGGACTTCAGTTAACAATGGCTGCTGACAACACTGAGCAATATGAAACTCCAAAGTCAACAACAGCAGCTCACTAAAGAGGGTCAGGTAATACAGAGGATGAACTGTGCATCCACACTGTCCACTTACAAGCACGTGACTGAGATAACAGATATTTGTCCATGATATCACCCTGAAATAACAATTGCAAAGCAGGTTTTTCATCTTGCAACCTAGCTTTGCATTTGTGCCTCCTTTTGTCACAAACCATTGGCTTTACCAGTCTGCACTTGCTGCCTCAACCTGCCACTAGTGCTAGGGAGTCCTGGCTCCCTGTTTCACCATTGCCCTAATAGCTTTCATTTATTGGCACTCAGACCTACTCACTTATGCATCTGATATTTTTCTGATTGATATGAACAGGGTCTCAAATACCCCAAGATATTCTGGAGTTCCTGGATACTATGTAGCAAGAAGCCTTGAATCTTTATGCCCTACTACCTCCACCTCTCAAGTGCTAGAATCACAGGGCTCTGGACTAACATTGCTACAGTTTCCTTCCATGATGGGTCACCTGTTCTTCTTGGTTCCACATGATCATGCTCTGATTATCCTTCCATACACTCTCATGCTGACGACTCCTCTTATAGAGATCCATATCTCAGACACTGGAGAGATGGCTCCGTCAGTAAAGCATCTGGTGTATGAGCAGGAGGACTTGAGTTCAGAGCCCAAAGATACAGTTTCTGTCTCCTGGTTTTTGAGATGGAACCTCATGAAGTAGCACTTGCTAGTCTACAACTCCCTGTATAGGCCAGGCTAACACTGAGGAGGCAGAGACAGACAGATCCCTGGAGCTCTCACTGGCCCACCAGCCTAGCTAATCAGTGGGCTCTGAGTATGGCAAAAGACCCTATAGCCATCTCCTGAAAGGCTCTGGCAGAGCCTGACAAATATAGAGGTGGATGCTTGCAGCCAACCATTGGACTTAGCACAGGGTCCCCAATGGAGGAGTTAGAGAAAGGATTGAAGGAGCTGAAGGGGTTTGCAACCCCATAGGAAGAACAACAATATCAACCAACTAGACTGCCCAGAGCTCCCAGGGACTAAACCACCAACCAAAGAGTACACATGGAGAGACCTATGGCTCCAGCCACATATGTAACACAGGATGGCCTTGTTGGGCATCAATGGGAGGAGAAGTCCTTGGTCCTATGAAGGCTCTGTGCAACAGTGTAGGGGAATGCCAGGGCAGTGAGGTGGGAGTATCTAGGTGGAGGGGGAGGGTTTGCGGGGGGGAGGGAAAACCAGGAAAGAACCGGGAAAGGGGAGAACATTTGAAATGTAAATACATAAATATCCAATAAAAACAAAAAGAAAGAAAGTATGGTAAAAAATGGTTGAATAAGACAGCCAACCCGACCTCTGTTCTCCAAATATAGTCACACACATGTGCACCCGTACACAGGAATGTGTACAAACACATACACCATGCACACATAGTCCAAAGTTCACTTCTTAGATCTCTTCTCTTCCACACTGCTCTGATAGAGACACACAAACTCCTCTGCCTTGCTTTAAAGGCAGAGGGAAGAAAAGGAGGGAGGGAGGGAAGGGGGGAAGGAAGGAGGGAGGGTGGGAAGGGGGGAAGGAAGGAGGGAGGGAGGGAAGAGAGACAGACCTCAATAATTACCAGTACCACTGGCCTTATTCAAACCTTTGCTTCTAAGCTAACTTAGAGCTACGCACTGTCACACCAATCCTCAATTTTTGTCTTAATTAGGTTCTAATTTATTTTGGGGTATGGGCTGTAATGCAGGATCTCATGTAGCCCAGGCTGACCTCAAACTTGCTCAGCAGCAGAAGCTTGCCATGGTCTCCTACTCCTTTGTCCTCCACCCCCCAGCGCTAGGCAGGGTCTGCATCCTTCATACCCACCTGACTTCTTTCCCCTCTATTTTTTACTATCATGTTTGACTATTTGACTTCTGTTCTGCAACTAACCGTCCCTCTGCCCCAACTTTTCCATTTAAAATTTTTATTACTGGGAAATGTTTCTCATTTTTTATTTCTGTTTTCTGGTCTATTTACCCACTGCATCATGGAAGAAATGGGAAAATCTATAAATTTACAAATCTTTTCAACTAAAAAGTTTACAGCAAACACATAAAAACAGACAATTTTTTAAAAGGGTGATTTCATTAGTAGTTTAAGCCTAAATCCAGTAATTTTTCCACCAAACTAAATTCTCTGTGCAAAACCAAGTTTCTATCAATATGTAGGCTTAAGAGATACAAAACTGTACCAGGGAAAAGCAACCTAGGGTATAATATAACCCATACAAACACATTAAAATCATACATTGCTCCGGAGAGATGGGGGAAACAGACGCAGGCAGGTCTCTGTGAATTCAAGGCCAGCCTGGTCTACAGAGAAAGTTTTACAGCAGCCAGTGCTACACAAAGAAACCCTGTCTCAAAAAAACAAAACAAAACAAAACAAAAAAAACAAAAAACAAAAAACAAAAACAAAAAACTAAAAAGTAAAATAAAATCACACATTACCTGATTTTCCTAAAAGTAATAACTATGCAAAAGGTAAAAAGCAGGCTTACCCAGGAATGAACTGAGAAGGGCTTCAAAGCACTAAAAAATCTTAACTACCCAACTCATCCTTGATTTTTGCCTAGTGAGTCTTGCGCAAAACCGAACACCTCACAAGAATAAATGCAAAACCAAGCTAAATTCATTGTCTGCTGAAGGTGGGTCATCCTAACAGATGCCACATGAACAGGAAGAAAGGAACCAGTACCTGGCCTATGTCATGGGGAGTAGCACCCAGAGATGAGAAGTGGAACTGAAGGAAAACAATGGGAAAAACTCCACAGAAGCCTTGATGAGCCAAGGCTGTGCTTAGATCTGCTGCGATGAATTCCACTCTGCTGCTGGGCACAAACAACCTGAACAAGGCAGACTGACAGACCTTTGCTTCCCAAGGAAATATTTTTAATGCAGGACAGACTGTTCAACCATCTGTCTTTAGAATGAAAGACAATATTAAGTAAACAAAAGCTTCAAAATAGAGAAAAGTGTGAGGCGCTGACAAACTCCTGAGTGAATGTGCATTACTGACCTGAGCTACATCAGGCACCCAGAGCCCAGGGACTCGTGGGAATGGCATGCATGGCCTTCCTAGTCCCCTGAACTTGATTACTATTCTTAACAGGGTGTACAGAAAGAACCAAGAAATGATGCCTCCAGCTTGAGACTGTTCCCTGTGGAGTCCCCCTCCCAAAAGTAGCTAATCTGCCTCCTCCTGCTCCTGCTCCTGCTCCTGCTCCAGTGCGGAGTTCCCTGGCCACTGCATTCTAAAGCCTTCTCAGCAGAGACCACTGCCCACCAGATCCCCACTTTTCTAAATGCTGTCTGTCTTTTCTTCCTTTCCTGTCACCTCAGTCAGGTCAATCTGAAACTAGTAAAGGTTATAACAGAAAATTATAGTTTCAGGCAAGAAGAAATGCTTTATAACTAACAGCTTACTCAAACCACCATATTCCACTCCCTGGCCCCCATAGGCTTGTTCAAACATATGAGTCTAGGGGGGCCTATACCTAGCTATAGCGTAATACAAAATACACTTAGTCCATCTTTAAAAGTCCCAGAGTCTATAACAGTCTCAACAATGTCATAAGTCCCAAGTTCAAATCCTTTCTGAGATTCACTTAATTTCTTCTTGGGGCGGGGGGGGGGGGGGGGGGTACGGTTTTCGAGACAGGGTTTCTCTTATAGCCCTGGCTGTCCTGGAATTCACTCTGTAGACCAGGCTGGCCTCTAACTCAGAAATCCACCTGCCTCTGTCTCCCAAGTGCTAGGATTAAAGACATGCGTCACCACCGCCCAGCTCAATTTCTTAATTGTAATCCCTTTAAAAATCAAAAATCAGATCACATACTTCCAACATGGTTTGAATATGCTTGGCCCATGGGAAGTGGCACTATTAGGAGGTGTGGCCTTGTTATACGAAGTGTGTCATTGTGGAGGCAGGGCTTTGAGGTCTCCTATATGCTCATGTCTGCCCACTGTGACAGTCTCCTCCTGGCTGCCTTTGGATCAGCTCCTCTAGCACCATGGTTTTCTGCACACTGCCATGCTTCCCACAATTACAATAATGGACTAAACCTCTGAAACTATAAGCCAGCCCCAATTAAATGTTGTCCTTTTATAAGAGTTGCCTTGGTCATGGTGTCTGTTCACAGCAGTAAAGCCCTAACTAAGCCAGGATCCAGCATTCTCTTCTGGCTTCTGTATCTGCCCACATGCACATGTGCATACACACATGTGTAAACACAAAAACACATAACTAAAAATAAAATAAAAATAAAATAACAGACCCTATACCCTCTCTTAGTTCCCCATTTATTCTCAGGCAATGATCCTTTTGAATGATATTTTCCACAATCTATTCTACATAGAGATAAAATGCTTTAAATCTTAATATTCAGTATCAGTTCAGTCTGAATACTAAAAAAAAAACTAAGGTATGTTTATGATGAAGGTAGGACTCAGTAGTTAATACCATATTATTCTTTTTATAAAAAGTCACCTGTATTTGCCTCAGTTATAACAGGGCACATAGGAAAAGTTTTAAGTAAAAGAAAGTATAAGACTCATGTGGCAGGTAGCATTGAACTGATGAAAGTTGTACAAACTTTAAAACAATTTTATACTGAATTAATGTAGCACATTACACATTCTCCTCAAAACTATAGGCAGAACCCACTGTGTAAAACATGTTACTCTATTCTCTAGCTCATCTAAGTTTTCCAAGCACAACTCTATCTGGAGAGGCAACTTGTAGCCAGATGATGCCCAAAATGTTCACCCCACTAATACCATCTAACTAACCGGCATCTCCTCTCCAGCTCTTACCTGATAGTGTGCCTGGGCTTGCTGAGCAGAGTTCAAGGTGACATTGCAGAGTTTGCAGAAGAGGGGCTTACACAGCTCCTCCAGGGCAGAGTCTGGCTCCCCTCTCTTCGCTAAATCCTCTTCCCCTGCCAGAGGCAAGGATGCTTCCTGCCCAAAAGCCTTCTGTGGCGGGAGCCGCAAGGTCCTTGTGGACCTGGCAGCCACTGACATAGGAGGAGAGGCTGAGGGCCGATTAGGTAAAGGAAGCCAGACCTGCTGCAAAAGAATCATCAGGCAGGAAAGCCACGAGCATAATCCAGTGGGTGACAAGGGATGGAGTCTTCAAACCTAGAGCAATCAGGGAAGAAAATTAAAATGAGAGCTCTGCAATATGATACAGAAATGACACCAAAGCCACTTTTCTCTCCAAAGCCACCTTTGGGGCAGCTCTCCTTAATCTTAGCCTAGCAGAATGTTCCCCGCCTGGTTACCCGCACTAACATAAGGCTCTGCCCTGAGAATAGCTTCCTTCCGAGCTTTGCCTTTTATTTTGCTTGGCCCAGTTCCAAACGTCATCCCTGGCCATGGGCATTAATTAGCAGCACTGCATCCATGGGCAATTAAGTTGAGAAGTCACATGGCTGGAATTGGACATCTAAGGTCATCCAGGCCCCTTCCTCTGGAGGGCTGAAACACTCTTGATGGCAATATTCATAACCCAAACAACAAACAAGCAAACAGGAGAAAAGCCACTAGGTAAGAAACTCTTCCACCAAAAGGATGTCAAAGAGGAGAAGATCATCTCCTTTCCTCTTTTTTTTTTTTTTTTTTTTTT
>NW_022196899.1:26002668-26011521 GCF_008632895.1 Mastomys coucha
CCTGGAACTCACTCTGTAGACTAGGCTGGACTCGAACTCAGAAATCCACCTGCCTCTGCCTCCCAAGTGCTCAGATTAAAGGCGTGTGCCACCACCACCCGGCTTCCTTTCCTCTTTTCTCTATTTTTTTTCCTTTAGATATTTTTGTTTTATTTTTACTGTGTGTGTGTGTGTGTGTGTGTGTGTGTGTGTGCGTGTGCACGCCACTGCTCTTCCCACCTTTACACACATGTGTGTACCTAAGAAGCAAAGCAGCATTTTACCCACCAGCCACCTTTTCTCTCGGCTTTTTTAAGACAGGGTCTCACATAGCCAAGATGGTCTCAAGTCTGCTATGTTGCTGAGAAAGGCTTTAACCCTTTTTTTTTTCTGAAATGTCTCAAAATACAAACTATTTTCTTATACTTTAAATTCTGTAAAGCTGCTAAATAAATAATAAGCACAGGACTTGTGAGACCTACAACATGAAAAATATGTTTGACAACACATTAATTTACCAACTTTACCTCAACCTCCCCGCTGCTCCAGTCATAGTCCTGCACAGCCACACCTAGCCACTAGTCAGATATTTAAGGCATTTCTACCACTTATTGAAAGGTGGGTGAAATCCAGAAAGAGGGTATTAAAATGTAACAGATGTAAATGAATTGATACTTCCAAGCAAGCAACAGTAGCAAAGTAACTGAGCCAGAGCCAGTGTTCTGGAAGGCAGAGAGGACAGCACCAGCCTGTAGGCCTCAGACAGCACAGACATGCTGTTTGGAAGATGGAGTTTTGTTTTGTCTTTGTTTTTAAGTTGAGTTAGTTGTCAATATTTAAAAATCAAAAGCTTCACAGAACCTAGTAATGAAAGGATAATCGGACACCACACCCACCCCCTCCACCACACACAACCAGCTATTCGGTGCCAAGGCATCACACTCCATACCCAGGCAGCCTTTTCCCAGCCCCCACATTCCATACCCAGGCAGCCTTTTTCCCAGCCCCTCCAACCTCTCAGGGAACTGACATGGTATGATGACTCTACTCCATCTAGCCTTAGAATACAGCCCTTGCAAAATCAAAATGTATTCTCTACTAGGAGGTAAATTACTTATTCAATAAAGCATCTAGACTGAAAAATATCCAACCAAGTAATGGACCACGTTATCCTAAGCCCTATGGCAGTTATCATTTCAGTTGTCAACTTGACAGGACCTAGCAGTACCTAGAAAAGGAGTCTCAACCAGGAGTGATGCAGGTTAGTTTGGGTGTCGGCGAGCCTATAAGGGATTTTCTTAAATAGGTTGAGATGGATAGACTGACCCTAAATGTAGATAGCACCCTTGTATGGGTCCTGGACTGCATCAAAAGGAGACAGAATTGAACACCAGCACTGTTCTCTTCTGTTTGTGGGCCTGATGTGTCCAGTTGCTTCAGGCTCCTGTTGCTTCATGGGCTGCCCCACCATGATAGGGGTACCTTGAACTCTAAGACAAACCCTTACTCCCTTAAGTTGGTTTTGCCAGAATATTTTATCAAACCAACAAAAAAGAAACCAAGACTCTCTCTATTCAGTTTTCCTCAAAATAGACCCACTATGTTCCACTTCCTCTATATCTTTATCCCTGATTCCTCCTGCTCCCCAATCAGACGGCATCTTTTCTTTCTGACTACTTAAAAAACGCCCCACAGTAAATGCCATTCTCAGATTCAAATTATCCAAACTAGAATCCTTATTTCAAAGTCTATACTCCCAGCCAGGTGGTGGTGGCACATGCCTTTAATCCCAGCACTTGGGAGATAAAGGCAGGCTGAACTCTGGGTTCAAGGCCAGCCTAGTCAACATAGTGAGTTCTAGGACAGCCAGAGCTATAGAGAGTGTGCCCAAAAAAAAAAAAAAGCTACACTTCCCTCCTGTTAGGAGTATTAAAACTCCTTTTCTTGGTCAATAGAATGCAGTGTCTTCAGCAGCTGAGGTTCCTGTCTGTGATGAAGATGTGTAGGCTAGGACACTAACAGACTTACTAAAATGACTCAAGGATGCTTGAAAAAGTAAATGACTACTTAGCACATTGGTAGACACACAGTGGAGAGTAGCCACTGACTGGGAAGTCATTCAGTTAAGGATGGTTAGTTGTAATATAAACAATACTTTCATTATCATAATAGATAGAAAAGGATAATAATCAACTACCTATATCTCTGGAAACACAAAGAAAAGTGATACAGATTTGATACATTTAAACAGTAAGTTTCTCTAAAACAATATTTCTCCCAACTGAGACATTCAAAGAGCAAAGATGATTATGGCAATTGGAGGCAGGATAATGAAACCATCTTCTTAAATAGTTTAACTACTTAGTTATAACGGAACATGTCATCCAAATTCTCTGTTAGATCATAGAGAAAGGACAGAGCAGGATATCAAAACACCCAGATATAGAAAATCAGCAATATACATAGAGAACCGAATCAGCCTGCTCCCAAGACATGCCTGGGCTTGTTTCTTACATGCTTACTCCCACCTGATGAAACCCCAGCTTGCGTTGCCCCCAGTAGCATGCTGTAAGTCCAGCAGAAGCAAGGCCCTCCGCCCAGCAGAGGCACAAAAAGGCCTTATTCCAGAGCAAAACACTGTGGGGGGGGGGGGGGGGAGTGTTTACAGTGCAGGTTTACCTATTATTCCATCTTATTTTCATAATGTTCAAAGAAAGAATAGAGACCTCAAAAACATTGTTATATTTAGCAATCAACATAAGGCTAACCCCTTCCCAAAAAGTCTATAGGTGACAATCACAACAGGTAATATATTTGGGTAAAAAAATAATAACTCTAAAATAAATAAAACCAAAGGCTGAGTGAATAGTACACAAACTGAAATACAGAGACTCGAAAGCACACTTGGATCCGTCCAAACTGCAGCATTAGTTTAAGAGACTAATTTAGAAGCTGATATAAAAATACTTCTCAGATCTTAAAATCCTTCCGATTGGACGTGTGCGATGGCATACACGAAGGATGCACAGAGCTTGATGTCCTAATTTGGAAGGGAGCTCAGAGACACTAAAGAAAATCACAGCTCCACCATGTACCGGTCTAAGGGAAATGAATGACCACAGCACACGTTTCTATGGCTGGGCTGGGGCCTACTCCTCACCGGCTATACAGCAAACAACAGCCTCCCCTTAGCAGAAACAGAACCAGGGCAAAGAAGAAAATCCAGGAACGGGTTCCTGGCGTCCAGGTAAAGTAGGGAAAGCTACCCCTGGGTGCTCCGGAGAAGAGAATACAAGAGAAAACCTTACTCTGAGGTCACCAAAACGTGACAGGCAGAAAAACAGCCCTGGCAGGCTGTTTAACATCACAGAAGGAAGCTGAGAAGGGGAGGAGGCCGTAGCGACCCAGGATCAGCATCTAGGACTCAAAGCTGCGCCCCTGCAGCATCGCCCCCGCGTGTGCCATTCCAGGGCTGGGCACGCTCACACGCACTCCGGTCCCGCGCGGATGCCAGCGGGGAGCACCGAGTCGCCGAGGCGGCTATGCGAATGGCTGCGGGATCGGGATCGGTGGCCCGCCGGACGCCACGGGCAAGGCTGACACGCGCACACGGACGCAGCCGAGCGGACTCGAGGACCGCACTCACCGGAACCGGCAGGCCGCAGCCGCCCCGCCACCCCGCGCGCAGCCGCCCGCTCCAAGACCACTTTCTGCGCTCGCCGCCGCCGACCGGTCGCTCCGCTGCTAGAGGCTGATTGTCAAAAGTCGGTCGGAGCGCAGCCACGGGGAAACAGCTGCAGGAAGTGACTGCGGAACCGGGAGGCGGCGGCGGCGGCGGCGGCGGCAGAGGCGGAGGCGGAGGAGGAGGCAGGGTTCCCGGCGGCGCTACTGCGCATGTGCACGGGCAGCGGCTGCTCCCGCCGACCCCGGGCGCAGGGCAGGTGCGGAACGGCAACGTGAGAGGGTACACTACGCTGGCCCTGATGACTCCTAGGGGCTGCCCCAGCCTACCCTGAAAGCGATGAGGGCAGAAGCCTGGCACAGCCTGGTAGGAGGGCGGAGGTTCTCCTCTGAGACCTGGAAACCGCACTTCCCGAGCCTCCGCCCAGAGACCTAGGGAAGCAGCGGGCCAAGGCCTCACAAGGGTGCAGAGCCCGCTCACCGGCAGGACCTGATGGACCGCCAAAGTCCCCGGGATACCTTCAAGGGAGGCGCTGGGATGGATTGCAGCCCTAGGGTTCTGCCGGGTTGTACCTTCTGCATGTGAATACTTGTATAGTGGCTGGGGGTTTCTCCTTGGACAACATGACACAAACTTTCCATAGTACCGCCAGAGTATGGTTTTGCAGCATCAAGTACTTTCACCACATTATGTGTGGTTATTGTGTAACCATAGACTAAAATGCCAAGATCTAAATATGGGTGAGCCTAGTTGCCAGCCAACTTACACAGGAATGTAAGGCTATATGACTGGAGCATGCACCAACAACCTGGTACTGGCTTCGAAAATTCGAGGACTGTTCAGCAGACTGAGCCAGGGTGTACACGCCATCCGGAAAAGTAATCCACCATACAGTGCACGTGCTGTATGTGTGAAAATATCAAATGGTTTCATTGTTTTTTAAAACAGTAGGGTAGAAACGCATTTCTCAGCCCTTTGTTATAAGCCTTGGCTAGTCTCAGAACTTTGCCATTCACGCTTGTTAGCTGGGACCATGCTGGGCCCTGGCTGACCTTTCCCATCTGACAGCCCTCACCCTCATTTTCATCAACAGGTCCCGTCTTATAAAATAGTTGGCAAAGGCAATGGAAAAAAGTTAATTTTGGCTCGCAGTTTGGGGGTACAGTCTATCACAGCAAGGAGGGCATGAGGGAAAAAGTGGGGCAGTTGGTCCCAAATGCCCACAGTCAGGAAGCCGGGAGGAGCCGCTGGGCTGCTTTCTGTCCTCAGGATGCCGCCCACATTCAGGGCGAGTCTTCCCTCTTCAGTTTCTAACCCTGAAACACTCCTATTGGCCGTCAGTGTGCTCTCCTTCACAGGCCCATGATCCCTCATTACCTCTGTGATCTTTTGCAGTCCGTCCTTGGTGTTAAATGTCTTTCTTCCTGTCCATCCTTGTCCTCTTCAGCCTCTCCCACAAGCAACTTCTATGGCTCTCAGGTCACTGCATGATAACAGTCTCCATTCCTCACATCTGACTTTGTTACATATACTGTCTACCTTAAGTTCCCTGAGTGCAGAAAGAGACAGGTCTTGGAGTTTTCAAGTTCTAGTTTATGGTTTTATGTGTATTTGCATGTCAAAATGAAATCTAAAAGCTGAAAGTAGGGACCTCACCCACTAACCCATACATATATATTTTCTACCCCTGACCCAATACTTAATTCAAATAGCTAAGGCATTTCCTTCCCTGGCCCAGGAAAAAGCAGGTAATCCCAAGATACTTGTTTCATAGAAATGTAAATCTCACGACAGAGAAAATGGCCCCACAAATTAGAGCTTTTGTTGTGAATCACTGAGTCTTATGAGATTTAAAAATAAATAAATAAATTTAAAAAATAAATAAATGAAAGAAAAAGAAACAGGTCATATTCATCACCTTTACTGTAGGACAAAAACAAATCTCAATGACTTGTGGCTGAAACCTACTTGTGTGATTGTGTGTTGCTGGTCCATTGATGGAAGGAAGGCACACCTCTATGGGACTTGAAGCAACTGAGAGGATCAAAATCACTAGTGGGAACTAGTGGAGCCATTTAAAGCCATGTCTCCAATGTCACATTGTGACACTGATGTGTTATGGCCCACCCACACAGATTCCAATGGCTAAAGCGACTTTTGTCTCTAAACCTTAAACTGGTGCAGTCATCTCTGCCTTCATAGGCATCTGGCACAGTGATGGGCAGCAGTGGAGATGGCTCATTCCAAATAAGAATACAATCTGGGGCCAGCAAGATGGCTGTAGGTAAAGTGCTTGGCCTCAGAGCCCACTAACCCTGGTACCTGCATAGTAAAAGCCAAGTGCAGTGACTTGCTTCAGTAATCCCAGCATCCCTGTGGTGAGATTTGGAGCAGAAACAGGAGAACCCTCTATAAGTTCTCAGGCCAGCTGGACTGGAGGGTACACTACAGTAGTGGAAACAAGGGAGACCCTGCTGCAAGGTGGAAGGTGAGAAGTGACTCCCCAAAACTGTCCTCTGACCTCCACAGCAGGTCCGCATCCTGCATGGAGGAATAGTAACCATAATAAATGTTTAAGAGTATAACCTGACACAAATATGGGCAGTCAGTCTTGATGCTTAGAGGTGTTGGTATAAACCTCAAGAAAGACCTCATGTCTGCTCCCCTCCCCCAAACAAGAAGTTTCTGCAGTTGCCTGGGAAAGAACTGTGGACACGGAAGCAGTGGAACTCACGCACAGACCTTGAGCTCTACACCCCAGACACCTGAGCCTAACACAACAGGAAGATACAAATGGAAGCTGAGGTAAGCCTTGACTCAAGCTTAGTGTTTGGTCATGAAAAACAAGAAGAATGTCCCCTGCTGGGCAGTGGTGGTTCTCGCCTTTAATCTCAGCACTTGGGAAGCAGAGGCAGGCAGATTTCTGAGTTTGAGGCCAGCCTGGTCTGCAGAGTGAGTTCCAGGACAGCCAGGGCTATACAGAAAAACCCTGTCTTGAAAAACTGAAGAGGAAGGAGGAGGAGGAGGAGGAGGAGGAGGAGGAGGAGGTCCCCAAACTTATTTCTTTAGCACCTGCAGCCTTAAAACCCACTCATAGTAATTGCAAGAAGCAATACATAGCCCATGACCTTACAGCTTAGAGTGAGGGAAGGACAAAGATGAAGGTAGAGATCAGTCACCCCAAAGCAGTGGGCAAGATGTAAACTGTTGGGGCCAGAGTCAGTGGAGTGCAAGATTGTACCTAAGAACCCATTAAAATACCTCTCCTTGCTGTCAGTTTTTCACCCTGCTCCTTCCTGCCCCTCTCAAATGATGCCAAGCTCTCCTCAGGGGAGCAAAGGAAGTAGATCATTTAGAAGGGATTACTCTTGACCACAGTTGTCTTGAGTGCAAAAGAGATTTGTGAGGAAGAGAAGCACATGGAGAGTGGCTACAGTAAGGTTTTCTCCAGGGGAAGGACAGGCTCTCAGCATAAGACCCATTACATTTTTGTGTCTTTGAGCTATGGTTGTACTATTATTCCAGGCTAGCCTGAACCTTCTGAGTGGTGACATCACAGACATGTACCGCCATGTCCAATTCAATTATAAAGAAGGAAGAGAAGGAGAAGAGGAGGAAAAAATCATTTCACAAATCCTTGAATTCATTAGCTGATACAGCTCAAGCAGTGTATTTGCATGACCACAGTTAATTGAATAGTGACTATCATTCAACAAATGTATGGATGAACAAGGAATGTCTGTCCCTCTATTCTTGAATAGGATTACAGTGTCTGACAGTTTTACTTTACAAAAAGTTCTCTCTTAATGTAATTACTAATAGGAAATATTGAATCTATCAGGAGAAAACTCCAATCATAAAGTTAAAGGATCTGAAGAGAAGGCTCAGGAAGTAAGAACATCTGCCGCTTTTGCAGAGGACCAGGGTCCACTTCCCAGACCCAGGCATTGGTGCCCAGTCATCTGTAATTCCAGTTCTAGAGAATCCAGTGCCCTATTCTGGCTCCTCAGGAACCAAGCATACATGTGATGCACCTACTTTTGTACAGGTAAAGCATGCCTACTCATGTGGGGTGACACAGGCAGTCAAGGTCATTATCATTTACATGACAGTTCAAAGCTAGCCTTGACTACATGAGAAGCTGTCTCAAAGTATAAAAGAGAATTATTTTCATTATATAAAATTATATACAACAAAAATCTACTGTGTTGGTTTGTTTACCAAGAATATAATTGTAACATACTTTAGGTGGCTTCACTTGGCTTGAGCTTTTGTGGTGTCTATGTTCATGTGGACACATGATGAGAAGATGATCTCCAAAGGCTGGTGCATAAGTCAGGTCAACTTCTCTTATAAGGAAATTTGCATGGAGTCTTGAGATGCTGCTTTTAGACACACTTCTTCCTTTACAATAATAGCAACACTATATGCCAAAAAATCTCAATTCAAACAAGACAGTCCCTCAAGTGTCTTCAGAACATTAAAAAACATAAGAAAAAAAGTGTGGGAGCGGGGACAGTAGCAAGATGTCAGCAACAGAGATACAATTTCAGCTACTTTTCATTCCTCTTATTAAAAGCTGGATCGTATAGGAAGCAAAGCTTGGGCTGTAGCCAATTACCACACTGAGATGCCCTCCCAGGCTCAAAATATAATTGAGGACAGAGACAAACCAACCATAGCTAAAGCCCTGTGTGGCATAGTCAGGATGAGACTGCAGCAGCTGACAGGACTCGCAGAGCAGATTTATACAGCTTGATACAAGGGGGACACAGGAAGTTGACAAGTATGCCCTGTTCATAAACTAACAAGCCCAGACTTGCTCTCAAATTTGTAGAGAAAATGCTGGCACTGGAGTCCAAATGTATAATAAGGAAGAGAAGGAGGAGGGAGAGGAGGAGGAGGAGGATCCAGAGCAGAAGTGAAGCCAGGAGACCTCTGACAGTGAAGTCCCCACCACTGTGGACACCACAGAAGAACCAAAGAGGAGAAAGCAAAGAGACTCTTACCAACCCACCCTGCTATGTCAACCCTGAAGAGTCAACTCATGAGTACAAGAAATGGCAGCACACACCTTTAGTCCCAGAACTTGGGAGCTAGAAGCAGGAGGATCTCTGTTAGTTTTAGGCTGGCTTGGTCAACATTGAGAGTCCCAAACAGCCAGGGATATACAGAGAGTGGAGAGAGAGAGA
>NW_022196899.1:26011556-26015449 GCF_008632895.1 Mastomys coucha
AATCTTCCCATCTAGAAAAAAAAAAAAACAAGCTTAGTGGAACATTGTGTTGTTGTGGCTAGTCCTGGTGCTGTTTGTATTTTGATGCTAATTCTGCTTTCCCAGGAGGGGCCGCAGACTAGGAGTGAATCACATACACAGGTGACTTCTTATGAACCTTCTCCCCACCTTAACTTGTAAAATAAAGGCTAGAGCCGGTGATTGAGAAGTGGAAGGTAAGGTGAAGGTAAAGAAGTGGAAGGTAAGGTGGAACTAGGGAAGAAGGAGGAGAGGAGAGAAGGGAGGACTACATGACAGAAGAGGAAGAGGTAGAAGGAAAATGGAGCAGAAGCACGTGGCCTGGAGAAACTGCAGGTTATAAGGAATCTCATAGATGGAGAATATAGTAGTGTAGTGGTAGATCTGCCCAATCTAGGTGTGCAGCTTGTATTCATATTAATTGAGTTTTGTATTCTTTGCACGGGCCTATTTGGGCTAGAGATTTACTACAACAGAACATGCTTGCTCTCCCTGCTCTAGAGAGGTAGAGACAGGCAGATTCTTGGAGCTTGGTAGCCATTCAGTATAGCTGAAGCAGTGAAGCCCTGTCCCAGTGAGACCCTGTCTCAAAACATGAGGTAAACAATGACTGAGAAATCAACAGTTAGGGTTGATTTCTGGTCTCCACATTTGAATACACACACAAGAAATGCAGAGGGCATAGAAATGCTATTTATGGTGGCTAGAGAGATGGCTGCTCTTCCAGAGGACCTGGGTTCAATTCCCAACACCACATGGCATCTCAGAACTATCTATAATTCCATTTCCAGGGGATTTAATACCTTCTGGCCTCTGTGGGCACCAGGCACACATGTGGTGCACAGACATATATGTAGGCAAAACACCAAAACACACAAAATAATTTTTAATTGTTTTTTAAAGAAAGGCTATGTATAGGTTATACTCAGCAAAATCCAGACTGTGGGACAACGATCTAGTTTTCTCATTAAGAAACCCAGAAAAGGAGGAACAAACACTGAGGAAAATGAGATTTTTTTTTTTTAAGTCTTAAACTGATTTTCAAAGACTGATAAAACTGAATTATAATGTTTAAACACACATGCATATTTGACATGTCATAATAAAAAACAAAGGTGAATTATTACACATCAGGGCAGCAGGTGCTTCCAGGTGTACATAAGGGGTGGGTGTGACTGGGACGGGGTACAAGGGAGGGTTCTGGGCTCACCCACAGAGCTTTGGTTCCTGACATAGGTTGTAATCAAGAAATCTAACTTACATTCATATTCATTAAGCTACCCATCACTTTTATCCTCTTTTCTGTATCTGTGAGCTGTCATTAGAACATAGTTTGTCTCCCAAACTGACATTGAAAATGTGTTGCTGTTGTGCCAGTGTTGGAAGGCGGGACTCAAGATGGCTTAGTTCAGGAAGAGGGACAAATGCAGTTCTCACAGGGCTGGGTTGGTTACCAGCAGAGCAGGTTGTCACCAAACAAGCCCCACCCTGAGGTGTTTTCTGTCAATCTTGTCCACACTCCCTTTCTCTGCCCCAAATGGTGATGCAGCACACAGCTCTCAGAAAGAGCCTCTGCTCTTAGACAGCCAACCCCCAGAACCATGAGTTAAAGAAACTTCTCTTTATAAATTATCAGCTACTCTGCTCTAGGAACAGACAAGAGGTTAAGACACATTGTCATATAGTACACATAAAAAGTCTTATAAGAGCAATCTAGTTTCAATGTAGAAAACACAAAAGCATATAAAGCAGTTTAACAGTCAAAAGGCACAGGTTTCATTTGTATAACACACACACACATACACACACACACATGTACAGAGAGAGGTAGGGAAGAATTTACCAACTCTAAATCTTCCCAAACACGCCTACAGCCTGAAAGCCTCATGCTTTAGCTTCACCCTAAAGCCTCACCTTACTAAAACAGCTTATGAACCATACCCTCTACAGGTGGAGGCAGGAGGATCAGGAGTCTAGGTCATCCTCACCTATACACTGAGTTGCAGGCCAGCCTGAACTTCATGAGAGTCTCAAAAACAAAAAGACAATTCAAAATGTGGACCAAAGGGATAGCTGAGGCTGGCACAGGTGTAATTTCAGTCTTAATTACTAATATTAACTCTCAGGCCATTTATTACATGTCACACAGTAAATAGGTCTATAATGAATATATTCAGATATGTGCATTTCAGAATGACTGTAAAGGCTGTGGTGGAATTCAAGAGTCTCAGGAGACCTAACCCACAGGCAGAGAGGTCTGATGTGAAGTAGAACAGATCTTTGGTGTTCTGCTATAGAATCAGGCTCCATCGGCCAGTCAAGCTGCAGAAGTGAGGTATGGAGCCACAGAGGCAGGATGAACAAGGTCCACACAGTGAACAGGTAGAGTGACAACTGGAATCAGCCAAGTCAGCGGAGGTGACCAAGCAGAGCCCCTGGTCCATCAGGAGTCCTGCCCATCAGTCCATTACAGCTGAAAGTTAGGTGTCCTTCTCTTCTTCAGTTGAGGAAGTTGCACCCTGTCCTCCCTCTGGTGTTCTCTGTGAATCATCAGCCCTGGTGTAATTTTGATGCCCATGTGCACGTATGATCCTGTTCAAGCCGGGTGAATTTGTAAGGTAACACACGTACTACTTTTAGGCATAAGTTATCTACCCAGTCTGTACTTCATGGATGGCTCCAGACAGCCAAACGGTGGTGTTTATATGCATGATGAGGTGCAGAGTCATACTGCTCTGAAAACAGAGTCAAAAGTTGCTTGGAAAACAGGATCTCAGGGCCAGATACAGCCTCAAAGCTGCTGCGTTTGTTGCTGTTTGTGTTTTGAAACAGGGTCTCACAGTAGTCTTAACTGGTCTGGAATGCACAATATAAACCAGACTGCCCTCAAATGCTCAGAGATCTGCCCACCCTTGCCTCCAGAGTGCTGGGATGAGAGTGCACTATCATATCCAGCAGAACACTACTGTTTACACAGTGTAGTGACACCAGACTAGACTCAGCCTGAATTTAAAATGTGACAGGGACATCCAGCGCTTTTTTTTTTTTTAAGTTTTATTGCATTATAATGAGAACAGTTACATGATTTCAATTTATCTGAATTTGTTAACATTTAAAAACATATTTTAAGTAAATAGAATTAAGTCACATTCTTGTTTTCCTTTTGGACCCCAACTCCTCCCAGAGACCCCCCCTTCAATACCTACAATATTTTTTTTGTCATATTCTTTAAAATTTATAAAATATTATAACAATAAAAATGAGTATTATAAAAGTTGTTTGATATAAAACAACAATCAATTTAACAGTCTTATGTAGATGCTCGTCTATGGCAATACTGAAAATACATACGTTTTTCTCAATATAAATTTTAAATAACTCCAAATATATTAACTGTATATTTCAAAATAATACATCACTACTAATATTTTCTTAAATGAACATAAATATATATAGTGTTTTTGTTTGTTTGTTTGTTTGTTTTATATTTAGTAAAGCTTAAGATCTTGGCTCTTACTGTGGTAACTTGATATAAGAGTTAAAAAACGTCAAGCAAAGCATTCAGTCTTACTCTTTGTTGTTCTCTTACAAACCCCCTCCCAATTTAATTGTCTACATTTCTTTTGAGTATATAAATACTTTAAAAATATGTAAGCTGTTCTGAAAACCATAGTATAGTATAAAAACATGAAATAAACAATACTACTAATAGAGAGGCTGAGATAGGAGAAGCAAGATCTCAAGATCACATCAAGACACTGTCACAAACAAGCAAGCTAAAAGTGTATTTGGATTGTATAATATTGTACCTATTTCTCCAATTACCAAATTAGAGAGACCATTGGATGACAATTAACAAATTTCTAATTCCTCAT
>NW_022196899.1:26016468-26032558 GCF_008632895.1 Mastomys coucha
TTGCTTTTCTGGTGTGATGGTGTGTCCAGAACTTGCTATGGTGGGAGAATTGGGTTCTGATGATGGCAGTGACCTTGATTTGTGTTGCTTATATTCTTACGCTTGCCCCGCATAATCTGGTTATCTCTACTGCTACCTGTCCTTGCTAAATCTGACTGGATCCTGTCCTTCCTGTGATCCTGATTGTGTCAGAACTCCTCAGAGTCAAGCTGTCTCTGTGATCCTGTGATTCTGGGATCCTGTGACCCTGGGCTTGTTAGAGCACCTGGAAGTGGAGCTTCCTCTGGGTGTTTTGGGAATGACTACAGAGTTTGTACCCAAGGTCTGCTCAGGGCACCGGCCAGCCCAGACAGGCAGGAAGCAACCAGAGCCACTGGGCTGGCAGAGTTCCTGTGTGCCTGGTCCCGCTGGTCACAGTTTCTCCTGGTCGGACAGATGTTGTGTCCTCCCTCACCTCTGATCCTGGGCATATTAGAGCTGACATCCAGTCCTTAACTTCAATGACATTGGTCAAGAACCTAGCTCCTTTTAGTGTGAAATTTCTTTCTTCCCATGTCATTTTCAAGTATGTCCCAGATTAGTTAGTCTATAATGGACCTTAGTTCCTGGTCTGGCCAGGAAAGAAACAACAGACAGAACCTGAGGGTCTTCTGGTGTCCACCTGGAAGTGACCTCTTCAGGACCTTGCCTTGTAGGAGCAGCTATTGACAGCAGGAGCCTGGCCAGGATCCTAACTACAAATCTCCTCATTCCAAATGTCAGGGCCCCACAATGCTAGCAGGATATTCCTGCCTGAGATGAGTATGCAATTGTCTTTGAAATGTGATGATTCTGAGTTCTGGGTGTGACTTTCGATTATTTTTTTCCCTCCCACTGTGGCAATGAAGGCTTTTGTGACTACCAAAAAGCTTATGGACATCACAAGTCGGTCTTACACATCTGCCTACAGCGCTTGCTTGTTAGCCTTCTGTAGAATATAGAGCACTGAGCAACTGAAGTCAGTGTCACACACGGGAACTGTTCTGCTACCACATGGGCACTTCCCAAAGCCTGAATTATTGCGCCATCCAGAGGCTCTCCTCCACCAGAGCAGTCTCCTAAGTCACCATTGTCTTTTCCCCCTTTTCCTGTGGATGGGACAATAGCCATTTAAAGGAGAATGGTTTGCTTTAGTTCACAGTTCAAGAGAGTCTGTAAGGCTCAAAGTCAAGGCAGCAAGAGTCTGAAGAAATTTGTGACATGATTTCCATGATCACGAGATGGACACAAATGGATATCTGTTGCTGCTTAGGTCCTTTCCCCACTTCAGTCAAGGAATGATTCCACTCACAGTTAAGATGCATCTTGCTGTGCTGGCTGGTTTTAGGTCAATTTGATACAAGCTAAAGTCATCTGAGAGGAGGGAGCCTCTATTGAGTAAATGCCTCCATAAGATCAGGCAGTATTAGGCCTGTAAAGCATTTTCTTAATTCGTGATTAATAGAGACTGGTTCAGCACACTGTGGGTGGTGCCACACCTGGGCTGGTGGGCCTGGGTTCTATAAGAAACCACCCAAGCCAGAGGAAAGGCTCAAAGTGCTGGCCAATAAAGCTTCTGTGGTGCTCTTTATGAAAGGAAACAAACAGGAAGCAAAATGTGGATTCAGCAAACAAATTCTGGAAATATTGAATAGTACTGGGGTTAAAAATGATGGAAATACTGAATAGTGCTGGGGTTGAATATGAAACTTGATATGCTGGAGGATGAAGAAGTGCGACAGGGATTAAAAACATTCTCAAATGTGAGAGGAGATCTTGTTGGAGGATTGAATATTGTCAAGGAACTGAAAGACAATGGTGAATTGCTGCCTGCACTGAAAGGAGAAAATTAGTGAACATTAAGCATGGTGTCCAAGGACTGCAAGAAGTATTTAATTACCATGGACAATTGATGATTTGGTTCTGAGAAGTGGACTAAGAGTAGAAATACGACACACCCACGTGTGCTCAATGTGCTTCACTAAGTTGTGCTGAAGAAACATGGTACATTTTCTACAAAGCAGAGGAGGCAATAAACTCTTCAGAATCAGCTGAAAAAAAGAAAAAAGGAAAAAAAGAAAAAGAAAGAAAGCAGACTGAGCAAACCATGATGAGCAAGGCAGTAAGCAGCAGCCCTCCATGGCCCTGCATCCGCTCCTGCCTCCAGGTTCCTGCCCTGTTTGTGTTGTTGTCCTGATTTCCTTCAATGATGTACCATGTTGTAGAAGCCAAATAAATCCTTTTCTTCTCCCCAACTTGCTTTTGGTCATAGTGCTTTATCACAGCAGTAGCAACCCTAATTAGGACACTTTTCAAGCTGGACACTTGAAAGGCAGAGGCAGGCATATATAGCTGTGAGTTTGGAGCCAGCCTGATCAATACAACAAGTTCCAGGCCAGCTGGGGCTAAATAGTGAGACCCTGTATCTTACTTTATGTTTTATTGCTATAGAAAGACACTGTGACCACAGCCACACTTATAAAGGAAAACATTTAATTGGAGCTAGCTTACAGTTTCAAAGGTTTAGTACTACTATTATCACAGTGGGAAACATGATGGTATGCAGGCAGACATAGTGCTGGAGAAGCTGAGAGTTTTACATCTTGCCCTGCAGGCAGCAAAAGGAAACTGTTTCACAGTGGGCATAGCTTGAGTATATATAACCTCAAAGCCCACCCCCACAGTGGCATGTTTCTTCCAACAAGGTCTCACTTATTCCAACAAGGCCATGCCTCCTAATAGTGCCACTCCCTATGGGCCAAGCCTTCAAACACAACACAAGAGTCTATGGGGCCATATCTATTCAAACCACCACACCCCATCTTTGAGAGAGAGAGAGAGAGAGAGAAAGAGAGAGAGAGAGAGAGAGAGAGAGAGAGAGAGAGAGAGAGAGAGAGAGAGAGAGAGAAGGTGTTCCCACATCAGTTTTAATTAGTTCAATCTAGATAATACCCACAGGTTAGCCCAGAGGTTCATCTCCCACTAATTCTAGATTCTGTCAAGTTGAAAATACACCCTTATCCTCATACCACTGTTATAAATTTCAGCAGTTTGTCAACTTGTTTCAGAAACTCTCTGTGTAGCACATGCCATTTGAGGTTGTCTGTCCGTGTGTCTTTCTGTGTTTGTGTATTGTTGGAGATCAAACCCACAGCCCTGCACATGTTACAGCATGGAAACTTTCTGTTTAAATTACATGGTTGTGTGTGTGTGTGTGTGTGTGTGTGTGTGTGTGTTTATACATGCATTCATGTGTGGAGGTCAGGGAGAACTTTCCAGGTTCTCTCCCTCTAGCATATAGGTCTTAGGGATCAAACTCAAACTCAGGTTGTCAGGATTGGTGGCAAGGGCCTTTACCTGCTGAGCCACCCTGCTGGCCTACCATTCAGTCTTTACTGATATTTCAGCTTCAGATCCTGCAGTAAACAGATACTGAAGGTGACAATAGCTCCTAAGGAGCTCTGTGTGAAAATGAAGAACTAAGCAGGCATGGGCAGAAAAGCCTCCAGCTATCAGAAGTACCACAGTCTAGCAATACCCACTGAGAGCTCCAGAACAGGAACACCATTCTAGTACATATGGTGGCTCCAACATAGAAACAGTGTTTTAAATCCTTTACCATTAAGGAAAAGGTGAGTCTGGTGGTAAATTAACAAGGTACCATTGCAACAAAGTATCGATTTTGCAAAGAGTACAAACTGCTACGCCCCAAACCCATTTCAATTGTATTAATTTTCTCTTTTTGACTAACAGTCCTTCAGAAATCTCAAATTCCCCTAAACATGTAGATCAAGCTAATGAAAAAGAAAAAAAAAAAAAGCAAAACACTGAATCTGAAATGTCCCCCAAACTCATGTTTTGAATGTTTCATCCCTTGGTTACAATATCTTTTGAGTTCCACATACTTCAGGATGCAGAGCTCACAGAAGTAGGTCATGTGGGTTGGGTCTTTGAAAGACCCTGGTTCCTACCTTGCTCTCTGTTTCTTGGTCGGCGTGATGTGAATGGTCTGGCACACAGAAGGAGCAGTACTGTGTGTGACTCCATGTTTCCATGACTCCTGCACCATAAGTAACTAAACACTAAGGATGGACTCCAAAACAAAGCTCTCCTCCCTTCACTCAACTCTAGCACACTAAAGTACATGTCATCATTACACAAAAGTATGCAATGAGCTTAGTTGTTTGTTTTTACTACATGCTGTAAGTTATAGAGTTAAACCATCAAGAAGAGAGCCTTCAGATAGATAAGCTACAAGGATAAGGGGGTGTGGTAGTTTGAATATGCTTGGCCCAGGAAGTGGCATTATTTGCAGGCGTGACCTTGTTGGAGTAAGTGTGTCACTGTGGGCATAGACTTTAAGACTCTCACCTTAGCTGCCTGGAAGCCAGTCTTCTCCTAGTAACCATCAGATGAAGATGTCGAACTCTCAGCTCATCCTGCACCATGTCTGCTTGGAAGCTGCCATGTTCCCACCTTGATGATAATGCACTGAACCTCCGAACCTGTAAGCCAGCCCTAATTAATTGTTGTCCTTATATGAGTTGCCTTGGTCATGGTATCTGTTCATAGTAGTAAAACTCTAAGACAGATGGCAAGCACAAATTTCAGATACCCACTATATACAATGAAATCAAGTCACCAAGATGTAGGAGACTGCTGGCTCCCTAAATCAGTATGTACAGTTTTAATTATCTTATTTCATATGGTGTTATTAGTGTGTGATTACAGGTTATCATTAGTGTGTTATTACAGGTGTTCCACTGTGCCCATGGGTGGTCATCAGGCTTGTGTGGCAAGCACTTGAGTTCACTTTTCCCTCACAGACCCATCTTGCTAGGCCTAGATCAGTATATTTTATACTCTAGTGGTTACCTATCAAATGTTTTAAAAATTATTTTTAAAAATCACATGTAAGTTGAAAAGTCTGAAATCATCCATTATTCTTGGAATTATTTTTTTTAATTTGTGTTTTGTTTTGTTTTGTTTTGTTTTTTTGAGACAGGGTATTCTGTATCTCGGGCTAGACTTGAACCGTGTGAGTAGCAGAGGGTAAACTTGGACCTCTATTCTGCTGCCTCTGCCTACTCAGCACTTTCCAGGGATGGTCTACCACACCGAGTTTATTCAGTGCTAAGGATGAAGCCCAGGGCCTCTTGCATGCCAGGTGAGCTAGCAACTGAGCTGCATCCCCAAGCTGGGATCAATTTTCTTCACCCAACCCTCTAATTTCATCTTTTACTGAAGCAATATTATTATTTTCAGTTAAAGAGCAACTGTTAAACTATGTAAAAATGACAAGAATTTTAAATAAAAGTTCTCAGTAAATAATGCAGTCAAACATAATAAGCACAGGAGATAAGCACCACACAGTTTTACACACTGAATTTGTGTGGGTTTTTTTTTTCAGTTACAACTCTGTTTACTACAAGCTCACATATCTTGAAGATATTTGAAAATGAATATGACTGCACAAATATGTGTGTAATCAAAAGTGTTAAGCACAAATAGCTACATCAATATTTGTCTTCAACATATTTTAGGTAGGTAGGTAGCTAAATATTCATATATATGTATATATGAATATATATATAAATATTCATATATATACACACACACACACACACACATATATATATATATATATATATATATATATATATATATATAGCTATAGGATAGACAGATGAACAGATGATATACTGTGGGGGGGTTGTTTTGGGAGGTAGAATCACAGAATCTCATTTGATCTGGGCTATCCTCAAGTTTCGTAAGTAGTCCAGGCTGGCCTTGAACTTCTAATTCTCCTGCTTCTACCTCCCAAGTACTGAGTTACAGGTGTATGTCACCATAACAGCTTCAACTTTATATTTGAGTGCATGTTTTCAGTATGTGAAAATGTTCTTCAGCAGTATAATTTAAAAAGGTTCACTGTCTGCTTGGCTATGAAACTAATTTTACAAGTTGCTTTAGTTTTTTATCTAGTTTTCTGTATACGTTCTTCGTCCCTTCCTCCCTTCCTTCCTTCCTTCTTTCCTCCCTTCCTTCCTTCCTTCTTTCCTTCCTTCCTTCCTTCCTTCCTTCCTTCCTTCCTTCCTTCCTTCCCCTTTCCTCCTAAATTTCATTTCACCCCATCCCCTTTTTGGAAAATCAGTGGTGACTTTTTCTCGTGAGTCAGGGTGTTCTGTACTTGGCTCCATGCCTGCAGCCTTAAATCATAGCACAGTTTAAAGCCAGGCCCATCCACAATGAGGCTGATGTTGACGCAGACACCAGTGGCCAAGGCACAAGCCACTCTTCAAATGTCATAAGCTCCCTGACATTTCCATACATGAGTCAGGCTAGATAGACCCACCTAAAATCTGCACTGAGTGGAGAGAACAACCCACACTATTTTTTAAATTTAATTTTATGTGTATGGGTTGGTGTATATCTGTGCACCATGTGTGTACCTGGAGTCCAAGGAGGCCAGAAGAGGAGCTGGAGTTACATATAGTTTTGAAGAAAATTCTAAAATCAACTCTAGATTTATACATATAAACACACGCACACGCGCACTCCTGCACAGACACACACACATTTAAATGTGTACACATATAGTTAGTTGTTTTACCACACATGCACGCACGCACAGACACACACACACACATACACACACACATTTAAATGTGCACATATATAGCTAGTTGTCTTACCTGCAAATGTTTCTGTGCACCACTTGAGTGCAGTGCTTCCAGAGGCCGGAAGAGGGCATTGAATCACCTCAAACTGGAGTGCTGTGGTGCGCTCCAGCATGGATGCTAGAATTAAACCCATGTCCTCTGGAAGAGCTGCCAAGCTCTTAACCACTGAGCCATCTCTCCATCCCCCATTACTAGACTTTTAAGAACATAATGAAACTATTTTGTGTGATGTCAGCCTGGGAAAAGTCTTTTTTCTTTTTCTTTTTCTTTTTTCACCCAATTTCCCACCATTTGTGTCCTTAAAAGCCCCAAATCTTCCATATCAGAAACCCTACAGGCAGGCAGCGGGAGACCTGGGCTCCAATGTGGATGCCTATTGTAAGCAAACACACACAGGCTACTTTAAATGTCACATTTCCAGAGTCTGGCTTAAGTGTGCTGGGTCTTGCTTTCCCTTTTACATCTAAGAGTTCCATCTTTCCTCACTTCATTTCTTCTTCTCTCCCTCCTTTCATTTCTTTTGTGCTCCCTCCACCCACCCCCAACCCTCCTAGCCAAGGTTTCATGTAGCCTAGGCTAGCCTCAATGTTGCTATGTTCAAGACTATCCTTGAAATTTTGTTTCTTCTGCTTCTAGCTCCTAAGTGTTGGAATTATAGGCACTAGCCATACTCCTGTCAGTATGCTGTGTGTGTGTGTGTGTGTGTGTGTGTGTGTGTGTGTGTGTGTGTATGTGTACACATGCTCATGTGTTCATGTGTGAGTGGGTCCATATATGTATATGGTAAATATCTGTCTGGCTGCATATGGAGGCTACAGAACAACCTTAGGTGGTGCTCCTCAGGTGCCACACACTTTAGTTCTTGAGAGAGGCCTAGAGCTCACCAAATACACTAAGTTGTGGTGGCTGGCCAGTGAGCCTGAGAAATCTGCCTGCCTCCATCTTACACACCCATTTGTTTTTTGACCTGGATTCTGGGGTTTGATCTTAGGCCCTCACACTTGACTGGCAAGCACTTTCCATACTGAACCACTATATGCTCCCCACAACATATTGCTTTCCTCTTGTTTAGCTTTATCAAACCTCCTGACTGAGGAGAAAGCAACCTGTGATTACAAAGCAACCCTTGAGGCAGCGGGGAGAGTAACACCATTGCTGGAGAGTTTGTCAAGATAGCTTGTAGCCATTCTTCTTAGAGGTCCATCTGCTCAGAGCTATGATTTTCATCATCCCCAAAGAGCTGTGATAACTAGGACTAGAGGAGGCTTGTGTTCATAGTGACTCATCTTCGCAGGGCAAAGAGATACTCAAGTGATTTGGAAAGCACCTGTGCACAATTCCAGGCAGCTGGAATCTCTGCCTGTTGTGAAAGGTGTACCTCTTTAGTGAAGTCTTTCTGATTGTTAGAGTGTCTTGTGAGCATAAGATTTGTCATCTCATAATACCACCTTAAATTCGATGAACACATTGTTAGGCTAAATTGAGAAAAGAAGAATCTGAGCTTTAGAGGTAAAGCAAATTCACTCCATTTGGCAATGGCAGCAAGACACCACTTAACTCTATAAAGAAAATATAGACTTTGCCCAACCAGTTCCAGCTTGACTAATATTTGCAGTTGTGGGCTTTATTGGTAAGTCCCTGTTTTTCCCACCCCCACCGCCATTTTTCCTGAATCTAGCTCCAGCAGCAAGCCGCACCCAAAGTCACTGATGGTAAGTCCCCTTGGCCCTGGTGGTAAGTCCCCTTTGCCTTATGCCACCTGTCCTAGTACTTTGCCCAAGCAACTACTCACATGACTCTCAGTGTTTAGATAGCCCCCACCCTTCAGCTTGTTTCAAGAACTCATCTGAGTACTCACAAAGCCTCAACCCTAGCAATGCCCAGAAGCCACTGAAATGGAATTGTCCTGGCCTCCCCACTCACCAAGTCAACACTGAGGACCTGAACAACTGAGTTCAGATACTTTCCCACTTGATCTGAAAACAGCCATGATACTATAACAGTGAAAACAGAAAAAAAATTGTCCGTGTAATATAGGTGCTCTAGAAACTCATAACAAACACACAACCAACAGCCTGACATCAGGTGCCCAGGTCCCAACACAGAACCGCAATCAATGTGAAAGCAAGACAGGATGCTGCCCCCCACACACACAAATATCACCATCCCTGGAGCAAGGCTCACCAGTGGGGATAAACCAGGTGACTCTCAAGACACTTACGAACGTGCTAAATACATTCACGGAACTTAAAGAAGAAACAAACACTGGCGAACCTACGGAGAACAGGAATAAGCTGATTACATTCAAGGAAACACATAAAATAAGGAAGACAATTCACGATAGGAAAAGTGAATTCCACAAAGAAATGTAAATATGAAGAGAACACATGCTGACATGAACACAGAAATGAAGAATTAAACAACCCAGTTTTAAAAATTAAATTAAAAATTAAAGTTTAAAATTAAAAAAGAAACTCAGTGGGAAGACTTAGCAACAGTGTGGATCACATAGAAGACAGAAGATCAAAATATCAGCAACTGGCTACTCAATGGGATTCAACTTGGAGATACTCAAGTCCCGGGCATAGGAGAAGAAGTCTAGGTCGAAGACATAGAACAGATCTTCTAGTAGACTCATGGGAGAAATGTTCTCCAATCTAAGTCTGGTGATGCTCATCCAGATACAAGAGGCATGTAGAATACCAAACAGACAGGACCACCAAAGGAACTCCCACACCATTACAGATAAATCTTTGACTATACAGAACAAAGAAATCATACTGCAGGATTCAAGAGAGGCCACAAATCACATACAGAGGTAAGCCAATTAGAACTAGAGCTGCCTTCCCAATAGAAACTTAAAGTCCAGAAGAGCCTAGGTACATGTACTTCGAGGGTTAAAGACTACAGATGCTAACTCAACACCTTTACTGAGCAAAACTGTCTTTCGTAGTTGAAGAGAAAAAAACCAACTATCCACACTCTGAACTGGCTAAAGGACTTCCTATCCACCAGTTCAGCCCTACAGGAAACCCTAGAAGCATATTCAGAATGGAAGAGAGGAATAAATACAGCCAAGAGGCTATAGGAAGAAAATAAATGACCCTAGGATAACCTAAGGATGCTGATTGCACAAAGGCCAAAGCAGCAATAAGCAACATGCACTGTTTTGAATCCTCAGGCTTCTGTGTGTGACTTGTAGCCCCTGCAGAAACCAAGAAAGCAGAAGAGATGGACCATTGGTGGGCTGGGGGTGGGGGAGCTTAGTGGAAGTGGATGGTTGAGCACAGGTGGTGTGCAGAGAGAAAGAGAAGCTACAGGGTAAGGCAGTTAAGTGGGGAAGGGAATAAGAGAGTGAACCACCATGGGGTGCAGGTAGAAGAAGGGATACATTGAGGATGTGTGGGAAATGCCACATGGAAATCTACTTTTTTATTAAAAATTAGTTTCATCAGAATTACCCCACATGGGGAATAATGCTCCTCTCAGAAACTGTACACTATCAACCAAAAGGCCCAACATCAGGTATAGGACGCTTAACAATGCAGGCCAGTGCTATTGCCAACCAAAGCCTGTGGGTACCCTATTGCTGAAGATACCAAATAGTTTGGTCATGGGACTTGAAAGAAATCAAGCTGGTATTGTACCAGAACCTTCCTCCAAGATGACTGACTACCTTTCATAAAATTGGTAAGTGTTTATCTAGCTGGGACAGAAAAAAGTACCAACAACCTTGCAATGCTGGAAATAATAATGACTCACCTGGCAAGATATGGCCACTGGTATAATGATGGCACGGATGTCTGGGGGTGGACAACCAACAGCTGCCTGGTGGGATTTAAGACCTGCTTAACAGGCATGAGAGAACTCATGCCTGGCACTATAAACCCGGCTACATGGCTAAGAACTTGTGGCTAGAGGGGTCATAGGCCCTAGAAGAGAGCTTATTATCATTTTGCTAAATTGTTATAGTATTCAAAGACATTCTAAATCTCAAAATTTTATTTTCTCCCTCTATACATGAATTCATTCTATTTTCTCAAATCCATCCTTCCCCACTCCCTTCGCCTCCTCCTGGCTCCCTCTTCACACTTCCCTTTTCAACTTCATACCCTTATACTTATACCTGAATGTTAGTACAGCCCCCACTCCCCAACAATCAGAGAAACTTCTCTCTGTGGTGGACAAAGGTTGATCAAGTGCAGAGAGTAAGTGACTGTGGAATGCTCACCCTTAAGTGGAAAATCTATATTATATCTCTCTTCCCAAGGCCCAGTGAATGTCATGGAAGAGGAAGTAGAAAGATCATAAGAGCCAGAACTCTGGCTGACTACTGCAAAATAGGCTCTCATGAACATGATATGCATTTGCATTTGGGGATTCTCAGCAGTGTGGTTGCCTGTACCAGACCAGCACAAGCTCAGTCTAGTCAATATTCTGGTATGGTAGAGAGAGGTGAGCTCACAAATCCTTCTCCTAATTGAGAAGTTACACACAGCTGATGGCTACTTTGGAAGAGAAAACTAGTTTGTTTTGTTTTGTTTTATGGGTGGGGCCCCCTGTAGGTTGGTCCAGTGGACAGCTCTACATTCACGTGTATTCAAGAAGCACTAAGTACTCAGTAAGATGAATACATATATATTTTAAGATATGAAGTTAGAAGAGGGATGTGTAGAAAGGAAGCCAAAAGGAGCCGAAGGGAGTGGGGAACAATGGTTCTAATAAAATAGAATGCATTCCTGCATGAGGAGAGAAAGTAAGATTTTAAAATGTTATGGGTCCGATTGAAGGTGCATTTCCCGGGTTCGTACTGTGAGGATGAAGACTGAAGTTCTTCCTTACACTTTCTCTTTTCCTTTTCTACTTTCAGGCCCCTGTAACCACTTCAAAAACGTTTAGAACCAGTGGTTCCAAACCATTTTATTGCCCTGTCCTTCTTTTTGAATCAGAGTCTCAGGTAGCACAGGCTGGCCTCAAACTAGGTAGCTAAGGATGAACTCAAGATCCTCCTTCCTCCACCTTTTAAGAACTGGGACTATAGGCATACTCTACCACATACTCCAATTTCAAAGGGCTCTTTTTTTTTCTCCCCACATAATAATTTTACTGATTCTCTGAGAGTTTTGCATCATGTACCTCTATCACAACTCCCTCCTAGTTGCTTCATGTCTGTCCTTCCCCCGCTTTTTTTCTTGTTTAAGAAAAAAAAATCACTGTGTTACCTCCATACTCACTGGAGTGTATCTATATGCTCCATCAATGTGGTTAAACTCAGCAGTGCCCTGCCCCTATTGAAATAAAGCTGGGTCCTTCCCCTCCCAGAGCCATCAGTTGTGCAGAGCTACACTTCAGCATCTCTGTCACACTTCTTAAGAGCTCTCTTCAGTGACTTCTTGTCTAGGCTGTTACTTTGGGTTGTGGGAAGTTAGAGGGTAGGGGTTGTCACAGAAGTCTTCCATGCCCCTCCCACTCCACTGCGTGTCTGCAGTCATCGACATCACAGCAAAAGTAGCTTCCTTGTCCTTGACAGTCAGCCAGAGCACAGATCAGATCATGAGCACAGTCTCCTGCCGCAGTAGGACCATAGACTCAGGTAGAACCTTTGGCAGCTGTAGGGACCTGGACATCACCATGCCCTCAACTGGTGGCACAGGCCACCACCATCAATATGATCCCCTGAAGCAGGATGGCCCATAGACATTGATGTGGCTTCAGGCTGCAGCACAGACTACAGACACCTGCATGGCTCTTAGTGTTGACATGTGCCACTGACATCATCCTGGTCCCCAGCAGGGCTCAGCCCAGCAGGGCACCAAGGCAGGGTTCTTTTGTGTGGCCATGGCTGTCCTGGAACTTGCTTTGTAGACTAGGCTGGCCTCAAACTCACAAAGATCAGATTGCCTCTGCATCTCAGAGTGCTGGAATTAAAGGTATGCACCATCACCTCCAGCTTCAAAGGGCTCTTTTTAAAAGCTTAAAAAAAAAATGCCCATCTCAAGGAAATTATTTTTGAAACTAGCAATTGGAAAAAGATAAAACCACCATGAGTTTACATATGTGTTTAGTGGGATTTGACCAGTTACACCTGGCAGACATGCACATTTAAAATGTATGTGTATAATCTGAAAACATTTTGTCGTTTTAAAAATATCATTAAAAATGAAAGAAAAATGAAACCATTTTGCTCCCTTCTTCTTCTCCCTCCTAAATCCTTCCCTTAATTTCTCTCAGATCTATGGATGCTCTTTCTTTAATTATTATTGTTTCAAACACATACACACTCATGTGCACACACACATGCTAGAGAGGTGGCTAAGCAGCTAAGAGCTCTTGTTACTTTTGCAGTAGACACAGGTTTGATTCCCAGCACCCATATGTTAGAGTGGAAACATCTGCACCTTCTGTCCCAGGGGATCGAATACCTCTCCTTACTTCCTTGAGCACCAGGCCCACATATGGTACATATACATGCGGACAGGCAAAAACACTCATTCATATAAATAAAATGTAAATTAACCTAAAAATTTAAAATAAATAAATGCATAAATGTACAAATACAACATGATGACTCTGTTTAATGTTAATTGTATGTCTATAATTACAAGGGTGGCTACTTGGTATTCAATAATCACTTAGGGTCCCCATCCATTAGGGAGAATCAAGATTATATATTCATACCACTGCAACTTGCTTTTTACAATGGTTCTAGGGATTGAACCCAGGTTTTCTGGCTTGGATGGCAAGTGCATTTTCTTAACTAATGATTGATGAGGAAGGGCCCAGGCTATTGTATGTACCATCCGTGGTCTTGGGTTCTTTAAGAAATCAGGCTAAGCAAGCCATAAAGAGCAAGCCAGTAAGCAATGTGCATCCATGGCCTTTGCATCAGCCCCTGCCTCCAGGTTCCTGCCCCATGTGATCCCTGTCCTCACCTCCTTCAAGATGAACAGTGCTGTAGAAGTGTAAGCCAAAAAACCCTTCCTCCCCAACTTGCTTTTGGTCATTGTTTCATCATAGCAATAGAAACCTTAACTAAGACAGCTAGGAAGTGGAAACCACCTAAATGTC
Organism: Mastomys coucha; assembly: GCF_008632895.1. Lineage (NCBI taxonomy): Eukaryota > Metazoa > Chordata > Mammalia > Rodentia > Muridae > Mastomys > Mastomys coucha. The sequence continues at coordinate 26,030,238 of NW_022196899.1, forward strand.
CTACAACAGATGGATAGATAATGAAAATGTGGTGCAAATACACTTATGGGATACTATTCGGTGGTAAAGAAAAGTAAAATCATGAAGATTACGGGTAAGTGGACAGAACTAGAAAAGGTCATATTAAATCAGGTAATAACCCAGACCCAGAAAGATGAATGTTGCATGTTTTCTCTTACTAATGACTCCTAGCTCCAGATCTTCAGATGTAAATACATAGCCTGTAGTAACTACAGAAACCAGAAACCATAGTCAGGATAGGGGAGGTGGGGAGCAAGAGAGGGGGGAGTAACAGAGTACAAGTAATATGATCAAGGAAACTGGAAACATGGGCCTCCTTGGAAGGGGGAGGGAGTTAATCCAGAAGAATGTGGGAGGAGAGTAAAGGGCAACAGTAGATTAGAACTAATCTGGTCTGGGAAAGGGCAGGCTCTTTAGGGAAGGGGGAGGGAGGTAAACAATAAGAGGAGGGGCATCAGAAGGAAAATAACAATGTGGGTGTCTAAAAAGCCATAAGGAATCATACTACTAGTTACTTAAAACCAACCAAACAAACCTATAGTGCATATAATCAAGTATGTATATGTACACACATACATACACATGCACATACATGCATATATTATATGTATGTGTGAACTTTTGTCATCTTGGCTGACAGCATTCCCATTCCCTCCAAGAATCAAAGCCAATCTAACAAAAACCTGGTACCATGAATGAGAAGCCCTCTTTTTAGTTGTTGGCAAGGGCTAAGTAGTTCCCAAAACATTTAGCTTATTGCTGTTGCCCTTGAGTACCTGCCAGAAAGGGAACGTAAGCCCCTGCTGCTGAAGACATCATGCACCTCAGAATCAGGGCTCAGAAGGTACCATGAAAGCTTCCAAAAATCCCAGCACTCGGGAGGCAGAGGCAGGCGGACTTCTGAGTGCAAGGCCAGCCTGGTCTACAGAGTGAGTTCCAGGACAGCCAGGGCTACACAGAGAAACCCTGTCTCCAAAAACCAAAAAATAAAATTTTTTTTTAAAAAAAAAAGGGAGGCAAACCACTTCAATGCCCAGCATGGCACAATATCCCTGCAGGTACAGTAAGTAGTACCACACATACCTTGGTGGTGACCAATATCTCTCTAATTGGACTTAAGACCTACTCAACACAAGGGATACTATGCCTAGTACTGGAAACCAAGCAAAGTAACCAGTGCTAGTGAAATTATGGTTATTGGAGGAGAATCTACAAACCAGCATAGTCCCTAACAACAAATTATAATCATTTATGCTTATACCTACAGATAAGTGTAGTCTCCACCCTTCATCAAGGAAACTTCTCTATGCAACAGACAGAGACCATTACAGAAAACCATACCTATCAACATGCAGAGTTGTGGAGCCCAGTCCTGATGAATACATCTATCCAACACTCCCTCACCCAGGGTTCAGGGAATAGCAGGGAGGGAGATTGTAAGAGGCAGAGGATCAGGGAGTTTGCTGTGAGATTGTCTCTTCTGGTAACATCAGAAGCTACACCCATATAGTCTCACCAACATGACTGCCCAAATGTGACCTGAACAAGGAGGACAGCAGCAAACATATCAAACCAGACAGGGACATGCTCTACACAAAGAACTACAGGCGACTGAGTAAAGCTGGAAGCAGGAAAGATGGCCCTCTCCAGGCAAGGACACACACTAGTTGTCTAGTATCAAACAATCAGCCTTGAAAATGTACATACAAGTAATATTCTGTGGACACAACAGGTTATATTTGTGAAAAAATATAATACATATATGCATATAATAAGAATTGATGAGTAGAGAATCTGTGAACTAGAAGGAGAGTGGGAAAGTGTGTATGGGGTGGTTTGGAGGGATGAAAGAGAAGGGAAAAGTGTTGTAACTAAAATACAATCTCAAAAATAAGCAACAAAAGAGAAATTATTTTTTAAAAAAATTTAATGTGGCAAATGCCTTTATCCCAGTGCTCAGGAGGCAAAAGCAAGCAGATTTCTGAGTTCCAGGTTAGTCTGGTTTAGGATTCACTCCAGGTGTGGTACTCTTAATGAGTCTCAACACCTGCAGGATGATTTCTTGCTGTTGTAACAAAATAGCTGGCAAAAGCAACTTATGGAAGGTTTAACTTGGCTCATAGTTTGAAGGGATACAGTGTATCATGATGGGGAATGAATGGCAGCAGAAGCATGAGGTGACTGGTCTCACTGCGCTCATAGTCAGAAAGCAAAAGGAGATGACTGCTGGTGCTCAGCTCGCTTTCTTCTCCCTTCTAAAAATCCTCTCTCTCTCTCTCTCTCTCTCTCTCTCTCTCTCT
>NW_022196899.1:26032861-26036411 GCF_008632895.1 Mastomys coucha
CCCTCTCTCCCCCTCCCCTTCCCCCCTCTCTTCCCTTTTCCCTCTCTCTCTTTCTCTGTGTATGTGTATTGCTGTACTCCTATGAAACACCTGGTGTTTGTGCTGAGAACTGAACTTGGGTCTTCTGCAGGTCTGCAGGAGCAGTATGTGCTCCTATCCACAAAGCCATCTCTACAGCTGCCCCCCACCCTTTTTATTGATTCTGAAATCCCAGTCCCTGGGATGGTGCTGTACACATTCAGGTTGAGTCTTCTCTCCCTAGGTAAAGCTTTCTGGAAACACCCTTACATACATGTCTGTAGGCTATCTCCTAGGTGATTGTAAAGCTAGTAAGTTGTCAGTGAAGATGAGCTATCACATGTATCAACTGTTATATCATCATACAGAATAAAAGAATTCCCAGTGCTCTGTCTACTGGGAATGAATGAAATGCAACCAAAGTTGAATCGAGATAAAAACATGGAAGGATGGATTAAACCAGGAGGTTATAGGAGCTAAAAGCACAGGTAGGAACAGCATCCATTGTCACAGGTGTTCATTTTACATGACAGTAGTAATGCCATGTAACAGAATAATAAGATGTTGCAGTAGACAAACTCATGAAAAAATTAATCTTAAAATGGAAAGGCATCAAAGGCCAATTATCAAGTGTCAGGAAGTGAAAGTGAGGGTGTCAAAGAATCTCCCATTCTCTTTTGTATTCCTTGGTGATGGACAAGCTCATTAGTGAAAGTGTGGATAAAGATGGTGCCTTAGTGTTAGAAAGGTTTCCATATTATCAATCTGGTATAATGCACTGAACATATATATTCATATAGGCATCATAAAGTACTAAACACAGTCATAAAACTAAAGGAGCTAAATGAATAATAAAATTATGTCTTGTACTCCCTTTCTTAGAATGTTCTAGGGGCAGATTTCATTAAAATAAGAGGAAGAAAAATACGGGAGGTCCAGGGGATCTGACAGGAAATCCATCCAGGAAGTCAAGTCTCAAAATAACAAATGTTGACTATGTTGTTTTAGACAAAAAAAAATTCACAATTAGAGAAAAATGAAAGGCTATGAGAGGAAAAAAAAAAAACAACGGAAGAGATGAATTATATAACAGGTCTGCCTTGTATGTGGTGACTGATTGTGGAAAGATTGGTAATAGATCCATAATGAAGCAAATGAATAGGTGGGATGACCTTAGTTGAAATACGGAAGGTGACCATGAGAAAGCAAATAATCATGATAGACTAGGTTTGGTTATGCTACTCCTTGCTGTGACAAAGTATCTGCCAAAGCCACTTAAATAAAGGCTAATCCTGCTCACTTTCATGGGTACAGTCTGTCATGGTGGGGAGTTCATGGTTGGCATGAGTTTGAGGCACCGGTTACCTTGTCCCTGCTGTCAGGAAGCAGAGAGAGATGCGTACTGGTGCTCAGCTCATTTGTTCCTTTTCCTTTGGCTCTGGACCTCAGCCGACAGCATGGTCCATCCTGTGTGTGTGTGTGCGCACGTGTGTGTGTGTGTGTGTGTGTGTGTGTGTGTGTGTGTGTACACGCATGCACAGACATGTGTGTGCCATACATGTGTGGAGGTCAGAGGACAATTTAGAGTTAGTTCTCTCCTTCTCAGTAAAAGGGTCCTAGGGATCAAACTCAAGTTGTCAGGCTTGGTAAGAAGCACTTTCTATTCACCACCCTATCTTGTGGTTCTCCCAACACTGTTTTAAGTTTAAAATTCAAGTCCCCCCTGAGATTTATGGCAATTTCTTAACCCTGGCTCCCTATAGCATCAACTACATTACATGCAGTTACATTTAAGGCAAGCAAGCCCCTTATCCAGTCTTCTCAACTCAAGCTCTCTCCTTTTAAATGCGTGTTTGTTCTCACAAGCTAGAGCCTTCCATAGGCTAGGCTTACCCTCAGACACCTTTCCCATTGTACAGTTATTCTAGATCTCACCAACTTTGTGGTGATTAACTAGTACATGCTATGTGATGATTAACTAGGAATTAGTTCAAAGAAATCAACACCAAAATAGTTTTTTTTTTTAAAGTTCGGACTATAGGAAATATCCGCACAGTGGACATTAACATTGACTTGGAAAGTTATTTTCCAATTGGGTTGGTTGGTTTTTATTACAAATTCCCAAGAATCAACTCAGTAGGATCTGAATTAAATAATTTGACATTGGAACAAAAATACTTGTTCCCTGAAAATAGGAAGCCCCTGAAACTGGCCAGATTCTCTAGACTCCCTCCTTTAACAGGAGTACATTAACAGTAACGACTGATAAGCATCACTCTCAGATAATCCAGCCTGCAAGGATGACTCTAAGGCATTGCCTGGAATACCCAGAGACCAGCCTGGCTGTCTAGAAGGAAAGAAGACCAGCAGAGCTGACTGGAAAGAGAACTCTCCAAGCTGCTGAGCTGCTGAGCTGCTGAGCTGCCTGCAGGCCCTGAGCTTCAGGTGCTCCAGCTTGTGTGAGCTGCCTGCAGGCCCTGAGCTCCAGGTTCCCCAGCTTGTGTGATCTGTCACCATGCTGGAGAAGGAGGGCTTTGGTGATGCAGCAGTCTTTGAGTCATTTCTGCTCCTGTAAGTAACACCTCACCCATATTCCAATAGAAAATCCCAACAAAACTCATAGGTCCAGCAAGTTGGACCTTAGGGGTAGCTGTATGTTGGTATATCATCAGTTCCCTATCTGAGATGAGTAGACATTTGTACACATTTCCCAGGAATAGTGTCACACTACAGGGGCCAGCAAGGTGACTCAGCAGCTAAGGGCACAAAGTCCCAGGCCTTGAAACAGGGTTCTAACAGTAAGACTCACAGGGTGGAAGGAAAGACTCTACTTCAAGTTGTTCTCTGACCTTTACACTCATCAATGGCACATGCATACCTTCTTTCTGTATCAATAAATAGCTGTTAAAAATTTTAAACCAAGATAAACAACTTAAAAGGTTTACTTTCATTTCTGGCTTCTGAAGTTTCAGTTCATGGCTATTTGATCACGTTAATTTGAGCCTCTGGCAAAACAGTTTCTTATGTAAGGAGCTGATGGCAAAGGAGGCTGCTTATTTCACAGCATCCAGGAAGCAGAGATGAAAGCAACCAAAGTCCTAGTATTGTGGGGAGCCAGTGTATCTCTGTGTGAATGAGCATATGACATGAGCATGACCATGCCGAGGGTGCCAATGCCTGAGACTCGTGGGAGTGGCAAGGCCTTCCTCCAGTAGGGCTCGGCAGAATGGCAAGGTCTTTCCCTGGTCTCAGTACACATGCTGACCAAGGTTGACCCTTAACTAAAGTTAGTACTTACAAAGACTACAGAGTCTCAACTACAGCTTCTTCATCCCTGTGACGGCACCATCACATAGCTGGAGACTGTCTCCTCATTTATGGTGTACATAATAACCTTGCCGACTATATGGGCTGCTGGTGTGTCTCTATCCAAGTACACATGCAGTAATCCCAGCATTATGTTATACTGTAGGATGCCGTCCCGCAGCTTCCTACTAGCGTGGGTTTCCACGAACCGGGAATGTGGGAGACC
>NW_022196899.1:26045438-26050419 GCF_008632895.1 Mastomys coucha
GAGACTAGCTGTCAACTTGTAGTTTCGGTTTGAGAATCTCCGAGAGCACAGCAGGGCTTCCCACATTATACCTGTCTGTCTTTCTTAATCTCCTCTTGCTCCCAGTCAGGTTTCCAGGATCCAGCTTCAAGACACATGGCACAATATCATCTTCAAGAACATTCCCTCAGTGACTTAATTTCCTATTTCTAGGCTTCACCTCCGAGTAGGTCCAGTACCTCCCCATAGCACCAGATTTTAACTTATGGTTTCGAAGGAATCGGCTTATTGTAGCTTATTGTAGCTTGAGCAGAACATCATGAAAGTTGGAATGTAGTAGACTATTCCTCACTTCTTGGAGCTCAAAGCAGAGAGAGGAAAATATAGGAAGAGACCAGGACAAGATAGAACCTTCCCCTAACCTCCCTGATCTACTTTGTCCCACTGAGCCTTGAGCCCCACCATTTCCCTACCACCACCTCCCAGCACTGCCATTATGCTATGAATCCATCAAAGGATTAATCCATTGATTTGTTCAGAGCCTTCCTGATCTACTTGTCTTGGGAAATGCCACCAGACACACCCAGAGGTGAGTCTCAGCAGTTTCCATAGGTGTTTCTTAATCCAGTGAAATTCATAATCAATGTGAATCATCACCTCAGCAATGGTAGTAAATCCAAAGGCAGAAGAATAATTGTACCTGTCTATAACCCCATACTTGGAAGGCAGAAGCCAAAGGTCCATCATTTCAAAGTCATCCACAGAAGTACAGAATGTTCAAGGCCAGCAGGAGCTACTAAGGCATTCTGTCAAAAAAAAAAAAAATCCAGAAACAAATAACTATGATCATAATTTCAGTGATTTGGCATGAAACAATAGCTTTATTGTGGACATTTCGGCCTCAGAATGCTTAGGACGGTATTAACCAGGTGTGGTGTTTCACACCTGTACTCTCAGCATTCGGACTGATGAAGCAGAAAGACTGTGCTGAGACAGTGGTCAACCCATGGTCTCATACTGAGATCCTGTCTCTATGTAAATAAACAAATAAGTTAATTCTAATAAAGGAAGAATTATGGTGAAATTATTTAACTCTGATGTACTTTGGTCTTGGTTGCTTCCCAGTCTAATAATATAATAATAAATAGCTTTCCTCTTCCTCTAGAGCATTTCTCTCTGAGTGTTTTAATGACTTTATCCCACAGATGTGTAATATATGTTAAACATTTAGTAATACTGCAGACAGAATTTGAGGCTGTAATTCTGAGGTAGAGGACTTGCTAGCATACATAAAGTCCCCTACACAGTTTGGCCCCTAGCTTTACAAAAAACAAAAACAAAAAAAACCCAAAACTTAGAAATATCTTTTAAAGTAAGATGTGTAACATCAGTGGTCACAAGATAAGGCCAAAAGTAGCAACTATGAATTAAATAACAAATAGTATTCACTTCAAGGTAAAGTATTATGCACTTAAGTATCCCAAAGGGGATTTTCTATGACATATGCTATCATATAATGTAATTAGTATATATAAAAAGATAAATTTTAGATAGCAAACTATCTCCAGCCTAAAATTTCTTCACTGCGTACTATCTATTAATATCGCTCAGAAAACATGGTTTAAGTAATGATGCTTTTAGGTCCTAGGATTGACCATGAAATTCAAGGTTTTATTTAACTCCTTGACCAGGGATAAGGATGTTCTGAAACTGCTGGACAAGACTAGTTAAATATTTAAAAACGCAGATTCCCTGGAATGTGAGATGAAAACAAGGCCTTAGGGTGGAAAAGAAAGAAAACGGGAAATACAGACAGTCCAGTGAAACACAGAGGAATGACATGGTTGAGGACGCGTGGCAGTTTCCAGTGTGTTATTTCCGGTCCTCTACTCTAAAAATTCCAGGGGGCACTAGACTGCCGGACTTGGCTTACTTCGATTCTGGACCTTAGGCTTTTTCAATATGATAAAAGACCTGTAGGAGAGAAATGCAGAATACCGTCTGTCTTGTTTGTCTGTTTGTTGCGCCCCCCCCCCCCCCAGACTAGACCTCGGAACTCAGGAATTCAGAGATCCGCCAGGCTCCTGAGTGCTGGGATTACTGAGATTATTACATCGTTAAAAACTCAACATATCTCATTCCTCTCAACCAAAAGAGATTAATAGCTTACGCAGTACCAAATCACCACTGAACCGAACTTGAAGCCAGCATAACTATTTTGAAGCCTCAAAAATGAAAAAGCAACACAGCTTCTATAGCTGGGATACAAGGAAAAAAGATTGGTCATAGGCAAAGGTCTCTGCAAAGTAAGTCTAAAAACTGCACAGGGCTATCGGAGTGGGTTACAATTTAAACCAGTGTTTGCAAAAGACTTCTTGTTAAAATCGGGATAGTCGTCCTTCATCTTGCCCTCCTTTCGTTTTCTCTTTGGGAACCCCTCGCTCCCAACTTTCCTGCTTGCTTCTCCCAAGACAGACTGTCGCTGGAAGAAACTAATAGGCTTGACACGTCGGCCGTCTCAGGATGACACCACAGTGTGAGCTACTGCAGCAGCGCTGAGTCGCACTGCCACTTGGGGCGGAAGAGCAGGGCGCAGGCGCAGTGACTCACTGTTCCCGAATTCACACACTGTCCGGCCTCTTCTCTGCCTCTCTTCCGGTCCTCGCAGATCTGTTTCCGGGGCGTTGCAAGTTCGGCCCCGCCTCAGCTCTCACCCTCCTCTGCCCCAGGAGGGGGGAGCCGAGGGGGTGGGGAAGAGTTCGTTGTTTGTTTACACGATGTGAGCGGAAAGAGAGACCAATAAAGTTTATTCTGGAAACAAAAGGAAAAAGAGCCCGGGCGCCGGCGAACGGAGCCGGGGGTGGGGGCGTGCGGCGGAGCCGGCGCCGAGCGGAGCGAGCAGGCGAGCGAGCGGCAGTTCCGGTGCCGCGGCGGCCGAGGCTGGGGCTGGGGCGGCCGGCGAGGCAGCGCTCGGGCCCGGCCGGGCCGCTCCGCAGCGGCGGGGGAGAGGGCCCGGGAGGCGGGCGCCGCGCCGCCCGCTGTCCTCTCCCTCGGCGCCGCCGCCGCCGCCGCCCGCGGGGCCGGGACCCGATGCGGCGGGACCCGCGCAGCCTAGAGAAGCCGGAGCGTGAGTAGATGGCCGGGAGGGCGGGCTCCGGGCGGGCGGGCGGGCAGGCTCCCGGCCCCTCTCCTCGTACCCGGCCTCCGCCCGGTCCTCCTCCATCGCGCTGTCGCGGGGAGGCGGGGAAGGGCACGCAGGGCCGCACGCCCCGGGGTCGGGTATCGGCTAGCCCCGCCGCCCTCACTCTTGCCGGGCCTCCCTTCCCGGAGCCGGGTATCGGCTCTCGGGCGCGCGTCTTCTCCGTGCCTCCCCTGCGATCCGGGGACCGTGCGGCCTCTTCTGCCGCTCGTGGACGGTGTCAGCCTCCGCTCTACGTGGGTAGATGGAGGACGAGCGGAGGGCTTGTGCAGCCTGCGTCTGTGGGGAACAGAGTAGACTGCAGCCCAAAGCTCGTGTCTCCACTGCGCCTTTGTGCACACGCGGGGCGTGGGCTCCCGGGACCCTGGGGAAACCGGCTTGGGTAGAGCCCAGGTAGCTTAGGTCCGGCCGTTGCCACTGCAACTTTTGAACCACTTTGGACCATATTGGAAGCTAGCCTCTCGGTATTTGTTGACATCGTGTGATGTCGAATCTGTGTGCTTAATGATCCGTTGTAGGAAAAGTCTTGGGCCAAAAATAAATAAATAAATAAATAAATAAAAATAAAAGATACTGTGTTGCTAAATTAATTTGGACAAATCAAAACAGGGTGTTTTGATTAGTGGGCTCCCACTGCAACTGCAATCCAAGAATTTACCACCATGTTTGTGAATTCAAGTTGTAAGGTATTTTTGTTTCAGACTAAAGCGTTGGGTTCTGGTTGACAGCGTAGATCACGGTCTAAATAAACATCACGTGTTCTGGAAATTTTTAATTGCCAGGTTAACTGTTCTGCTGTATCCTCAGTCAAAATCTGAAAGGGTACTGTTGGTTTGGCGTTTGGTTTTGTTTTTTTGGGGTGTCAGTTTTGTTGAATTTTAGGGTTTTTTTTTTTCTTTTTCCACCTCGTGTTGTGGGACTTTTTTTAAGGGAGACAATAGAAAATATGTAATCATCCATATCTTTTTTTAAAAAAAATTGTTCATTTTTCAAAATAGTACTTGCCCATTTAAAAAAATTACAGAACTAGTGATTGAAACAAATGGTACCCCATCAGAAGGGAAATAAGGTAACACATGTTACTGTTTTATTGGTGACAGCATAATGCTTCAAAGTATGCCTGCTCAAGTGGAAGGAATTGAAAGATGAATACACAGATACAAAAACATTGACTTTATCTAAGGTTTTTAAAACTTCAAGTAAGTTGTGTGTAGGTTAAAGATGTGCCATTTGAGTACAGGTAGATAGTAGAGCTGTGAGTTTGTGAGAGAGTAGTCTCTTGGGAGCTCGATTTGTAGAAGACTGGCAACAGCATCTGGGGGTCCTAGAGGCCTTGCTTCCTTCCAGCCATAAGGTCCTCTAGCCCCAATCACTATTCCCTTCAAAAACCATTTAAACTTAGAGAATACTCATGTCAGTAGGCGGTGATAACTTCTTAAAGACAGCTTACTGTTTTAGTTTCCTCTACTGAACAGAGTTTAAACAGTTGCAGTCATGTACAGAGCCTTTGCTCTGTTGGTCTGTTTATTTGAAAAGAGCAAACTTAATCCTATTTGATCTCTTTAGTAGCTTGAGTGGCATTAAAAGGATCAGTTCTTTCTATTTTACTGTTCTATATCTCAAATTCCAGAGTGGGAGAATCTTTAAAGGAAGTGTTTATGAAGCATCATGAAAGATTTCCCCTTCACAAAAATACTTAGGATCTTTAAATTTATCCAACCTCAGAAATCTTAGAATATGATAGTTTGTTGTGTAAGGTATAGTCAAGTAGGGTTTTTAGAAAGTCTGTTTTTTTTTTTTTTA
>NW_022196899.1:26050429-26051663 GCF_008632895.1 Mastomys coucha
TTTTAAACCTGTCCTATGTAGACAGAGCAAAGTCAGTTTCCTAGGAAGTGATATTCTAATGGGAGGCCAGACAGTTAGGAAGAAAGACTCTTTGACAAAACCATCATTTTCTGACTCCTTTCACTTCTGCCTTTAATCTTGTCCTGTGTCATTGCTCAGTTGATAGAGCTGGGGAACAGGCCCCAAAGAGGTTTAATTAAGATCACCTTTTACTTTTCAGATTTGCATGTGTACTATAATTATGTGTACTTCAGGTTTTTGTTTGCTTGGCTGTGGTGTATTTGTTTGGGGGAAGGATTGTGTGGTTAGTGCTGCTCTTATTGAGCTGGTGTCCTGCAGTGCAGTTTATGGCCTGTAACTGAGGGACTTTTTGCCTTCACTTGCTAGGATCACCAGCATCCACCACCTTGCCTGGCTTCTTGAAGCTTCACCAGTACCTTCAGTCCTGGCTACACAGTCATCCTAGGGAACATTTTTAAAATTGTGATAGATTCTTATGTACTTTGTCTGACATGGAGCCAGACCTGGTTTTGTTGTTGTTTTAAAGTTTTTGAAAATCTAATGGACAGGACTGTGAAGCCCTGTCTCTCAAGGGCTTGTCTGACTGACTTGGTCCTGGTTTCTCCCCTCCCCGACTGCAGCTCCCTGACCTTTCCTTGCTCTCCTGTGAAGTGCAGATGCCTCTTGCATTTCCTGCAACACTGGTCCTCAGAGTCTTGCTTCCCTGTCTCCCTGACTCCTCTTTCACATTGCCTCCTATGAAAAGTGCAGTTTGGGTTAGGTGTTCCTGCTTCCTGTTCCCATGGCATCTTGTCCCTCACTGTAACGAAATTTCCTCACTGCATTGTCATCTGTTTGCCTGTGTCCTACACCAGGATGTGAATTCCAAGAGGATGGGGACTGGGTCTGTCAGATACAGTCATGCTAAAGCCAGTGAGAGTAGCACACTGTAGGCAGTTGGTGAACAGCACTTGGGTGATGTTTCTTTATAATGTGTATAATTCATAAGTATCAATTGAGGTTTTCTTGCTGCCAAATGCATTTAACGTTTTTTTTTTTTTTTCATTAAAAGTATGTGTCCTTGAAGCTGCTGCTCACATGGATTTCATTTGGAGACGTTTGAGAGGTTATAAATTACATCAAGTAGGCCGGGCGGTGGTGGCGCACGCCTTTAATCCTAGCACTTAGGAGACAGAGGCAGGTGGATTTCTGAGTTCGAGGCCAGCCTGGTCTA
>NW_022196899.1:26051673-26053592 GCF_008632895.1 Mastomys coucha
AAAAAAAAAAAATTACATCAAGTAGCTCTCCATTCCAAGCACACACATGCATACTGGCAGCATATGGACCATTACTAGTCCATTAGACTGGAAACCCGGAGACTCGAAAGCATTCAGATCTTCCTTCACCCCTAAATGTTGTGTTTCATGGGAAGTCTTGAACTCTTCAGCCTTTGTCATCCTCTGTCTCAGAAAGAGTGTTGGGTGTTCTTTGTAGCACTCAGTGATCAGGCCTTAAAATTTAGGGCAGCAAAGATAACCTTGAAATCTGATGTGTTCTAAACTTTGCTCCTGTCAGTGCTTCCTGGCAGAACTAGTTTGGACAGAAGTCCTGGGCTGTGTAATGGGGGTGTTACTGCTCAGTAGAGAGCGTGAGCTCGGTTTTCCACTGATTTAGTCCAAACAGTTCATTTCCATCAGGGAAGAAGGTATCTTCTCTAATCAGAATGGCTGTGTCTGTATAGTAAGTTCTGTTTCCCACACTTCTAACACTGCAAGTGTGACTAGAGTCCCAAACTATTGTGGTTTTTGGTTTTGTTTCCTTAGAACTCTATTGTAAATTCTCAGTTTTAGTCAAGTTGAATGGAAAACCACTGCCTAGATAGCAAGTGCCAATCTGCTAATGTAAAGTGGTGAGCTTACAGGTCTCTCGGCTTAAGCAAAGTAAGATTTGATATTCACAAAAAGGGAACAAGTTAAAATTAACAATGACTTACAAAATAAGTCTCAAAGACTTTGAAATCTCCTTACAAGTCCTTGAAGTTCAGGGACCATTATTGAGTTATTTCTAAGTATTAAAGGAAATACAGGAAGAATTGATCTCAGGGTTGATTCCAGGAGCTAGGCACTAAACATGTTCCCAATGTGCAGACAGAAAGTAGTGGGGAGAACCTTGTGAAATAAAAATTAAGAGTGATGGTTAGGAGGAACTGAAGTATTTGCATGTAACAGGTAAATACAAGACAGTGTGACAGTGAAGTCACCGTGAAGCCTAGGATTACTGTCATTCATGGCTCCACGTTAAATACACTGTAGTGGACCTCAAGGTTCAACCCTGAAGGTCTGAATAAGGACGCTAGTTAAGGAACTTGTAGGTACTCGTCCCTCCCCTGTGTGCCTGTTGAGTTTAGGGAGCTGAAACTTAGAGTGCTGTAATGATGAGTTTTAAAGTTAATGGTGGAAGGGGTGGCTTACTGCAAAGGTATCTTTCCCTCAAAGTCAGGGTGTCCAAATCAAGCTCTTTCTATTGGGTGTGAAGAGCTTTGATTACAGGAGCTGCAGAGATGATGGCTTAGCAGTTGATTGCAGGAGCTCAGAGGTGGCCTGCACTCTCTTCCAGAGGTCAGTTTCCAGCAACCCCTTTAACTCCAGCTCAGGCCAGATCCTCTGTGGGCATTAGCCCTTGTGTGCACATAATCACATGTAATTAAAAGTAATAAAAATAAATAAGTCTTAAAAATAAAGAGCTCTGGTCTCAATGCCTGATACTCGAGGCTGCTGTGTGTCTGTGGGGACAGACAGCAGGACCTTTGGACTCCCATGCCTCAGTATAGTGTGTTGCTTACTGAGTCATTAATGAGGAGAAAATTGAAGTGATATCCCAAGCTCTGGCATAAAACCATTTAGGAAATAATATACAAATGATTATTTTAAATTTACGTCTAGTGCTAGAATAATATGTTTTCTATTTGGCCTAGAAATTTAAGTGCTTGGTTTTGGTAGTTAGCATAACAATTTGTCTCAATTATACTCATTAATAAACAGTTACCTTTCAGTAACTTTTAGCATATAATTGGATTTATAACAGAAGAGTCTTTCCGGAGACAGAAGCAGGTGGATCTCTTTGTTTGGGCCAGCCTGGTCTATATATTGAGTTCTAGGCCAGCCAAAGCTATGTGGTAAGACTCTGTCAGAAAAAA
>NW_022196899.1:26053615-26070535 GCF_008632895.1 Mastomys coucha
AAAAAAAAAAAAAAAAAGAGTGATTTTAAAATTTGGGAACATTTGAAAATCAAAGTACCTTTCTTTATATTTCTATCAGTTAGTAACTATATACTTGAAAAGGTAGTTTAAAACAAATCATGCTCGTTGTAGGTCATGTATTCAGTGTATATGTGAAGTATCTAAGAAACACTTTGGGATGGAGAGATAGCATTGCTTAAGAATGCTTACTGCGGCCTTTTGGAGGCCCTTACTTGGGTTACCCACATCCATGGCACAAGGCTCACAGTGCCAGGAGCTCCAGTGCCTCTGGTCTCTGTGGGCATTTGCTTATGTGCACATACCCACAGGCAGACATGCATATACGGCTTAAAAAGAAAGAGAAACACTTGTATAAGTTGTTGATGAATTGTGTATTTCTGTTTCTGTCTGGAAGAATTTTTTTTTAACAAAGATTGATAGTTTTAGGAAGACCGGGGTGGGGGAAGACAACATTGTGTCAGATTTTTGAGTGCTGGAATTCTGCATTCAGCTTTTAACTTGACCATGTGGCCTTAGATCTTGGCTTTTCAGAGTGCTTATTCTTTACCTGGAAAATGTCTGGGTTTTTTTGTTTGTTTTTTTTTTTAATGTCTGAAGTTCTTTACTTTTCACAGACTATGGGCCTCCTAGTACTCAAGGCCTGTTTGGGATTTCAGAGTGAGCAAACCACTCTCTACAGGGAGTTTAGTTCTTAGTTCCTCTGTTTTTCAGAAGCTTTTTTTTTTTTTTTTTAAATGTATGGTTGTAAGTTTGCACATATTTGAAAGATTTTGTGTGAAATTCCGTGGCTGTTACTGGAAAAAAACCTCCCTCCCTATATCAGTAACTTTGGAAAACCAAGCTTATGACAGGTCTGGTCATTTCACTCACTGGCACAGGGAGTCATCAGATGGGTGACAGGCATTGAGAGTAGGTCACCAGTGTATGCCAGTGGCCAAAGTAGGAAGCCAGGACACTAGTCACAACACTCTTAATAGCCACTGAACATCATCTTACTGTTAAAGACTTCTAGGAAAATATGTTCCCTAGCTTCTTTTGGTAATCCAATGGCACCAGGCAGTTTTGAATCTTGGAAACAAATCCAGAGGCACAGCAAGCTTTCCTAGGTCTATCCTCAGTTGTGCTGACAAGCACATGGAAAGATGGCAACGGCTATTGCCCTCTGTCAGGCATGCTGCTTCTGCTGCGGACTCATTTCTGTGAATGCCAAGATCACCTTCTGCTCATGGTATGTCAGTCAGCGAACCTTTCAGGCAGTGTGATATTTAGGCTTGTTTTGAGTGTGTACTTGTTTTTTAGCATGCTAAGCTGATTTCTGTGGCTTATTTTTCTTTGAGAGCTCTTGCTTTCCTGGGTGCTTTTCATGGTAGACTTGATGCAGATCTAGACCTGAAGTACTATTGGATTTCACAGTTTACTCACTGCCTTTAGCCTGAGATTGAATGAAGTGTTCCTTTTTTCCTTAGGAAAGCTGATGGTAGTTCCAAAAATGTTGGAGACCTTTTTTGTTTTCTTTTTGCCAAATTAGCTATGAATCCAGGATTATGAAATACAGACAGCATCAGTTGTAAGGCATGTTAATGAGAAAAATTATGGGGAAAACATTGAAAACTTGGACAGCTTTATCTGAAGTGAAACCGTGTGTTATGCAGCAGGGGAAGGAAGGGTCGAATCAGCAGCAAGTCCTTGTGAAGGTTTCCTGAAAGTTCACCAGCTCTTGTTACTCACAGCTGATGCTCTCAGAGGTGGTATGTTAAAGCATTTGTGAAGTGGGTATTTTGTATTGATTTTTCTAACTATATGCTAACTATAAAAGTTGAATGTGACTTTTTCAAAGTAGTTTGTAGCTTGCCTTTACAGTAGGAATGGTAGGAAGAAGCCAAGCAGTAGTTCTTTACTGGAGTGACTAACTTCAGTAACTTTAGTAGTAGTTTAAGACTCCCAGGTCTGCCAAATTGTTTTTTAATTAAAAATGTGAAAATTTATTACTGTGTGTGTTGATATACACGCTAAGTTAGACAGGTGGGGTCAGAGGACAACTTGATGGAGTTGGTTCTTTCCCTTGTAGAGAGACTCTCTTGTAAACTGTGTAAAAGCATTTACCAGGGGCTAGAGAGATGACTTAGTAGTTGAAAACATTGGTTGCTCTTCTAAAGAACCAAGGTTCAAATCCCAGCACCCACTTGGCAGTTCACAGCTGTCTGTAATTCCAGTTCCAGGAGATCTGACACCCTCACAGACATGCATGGAGGCAGAATACTAATGTAAATAAAAATTTTAAAAAAAATTCACCTGTCAATAAAAAACCTATGGCCCCCTAGTTATATTCCCTCCACATTTTTAGGGGTCCTACTGATTAAAATCAGCTTGCAGGTTTGCATGGCAAATGCCTTTATTCACTGAGCCATCTTAACCACTGACCACAAATCTTTTTTCTTTTCTTTTTTTTTCTTTTCTTTTCTTTTTTTTTTTTTTTTTTTTTTTTTTTTTTTTTTTTTTTTTTTTTTCGAGAGAGGGTTTCTCTGTATTGCCTTGTCTGTCCTGGAACTCACCCTGTAGACCAGGTTGGCCTCGTAGACCAGGTTGACCTCAAAAATTTGCCTTCCTCTGCCTCCCAAGTGCTGGGATTAAAGGCGTGCACCACCACTGCTCAACAAATCATTTTTAAGTAAAGCTCATACACTACTTCTAAAACACGGTTGGATATATTTGGTGGCAGTCTTTATTAAGGATGACATACCAAATGTACAGGTTAGTGCACTCCTGCAGATAAAGTGTTCCTAAGCAAAGATTAGGGCGAGTTACCTGGCAAAGCTAAGGTACATGGAAGTCGGGACAGCTTAGAAAGTGAAAGGATAGCTAGTGTGCTGGGTTGCTTGGTTAAGAGCACCTGCTCTAAATGGAAGGAGTGACACTGGGGAGATAATTTACTCTGTCTTGGTTACATAGTCTCTGAGTGATACATGTTCTCATTTGAAAAAAACCAACTTTTGCCGTAACTGCCAGCATCATAATCAAACAGGAAAGCATTTAGGAATGCCCAGCAGCACACTCTGGGCATTCAGTAACAGTTCCTGGGCACTTTAAGAGTAGGGACCACATCTTACTCATTTATTTTGGAGTTGTGACATTGTGCCGTGAATTGAATACTATTCTGAGAATGTTGTGCTGGATCCTGGCTCTTGGTAGCTAGTGTATACTGCCTTTTAACAAGCTTAGAGTACTAGTCAGTTCTTTTCTTCTTGATTTCTGTTCCATTAAAACATTAACTTGATAGGAGTGGAGAATGAGTAGCAATAAGTGTTAAGAAATAGATTTAGATCTCTTTCATCTTAGATGCAGCTTCCTGAGGCCAGGGCTTCTCTGTCTACTCCAGGCTCGGAGCAACCCCAGCTCCTACTTAGAAGCAGCACTTGTTTGTGCATCTGGCTGTTCCTTTCCCATGGTCATGTCCTGTGGGCACATATGACAGGACTTACATGCAGTTCTCATTGGATTAGAATCTGTATTAGATACTGCATCTTGCATATGTAGGGTTTCTTTTTGTTTTCTACTTTATTTATTTATTTATTTATTTATTTATTTATTTATTTTTGGTTTTTCGAGACAGAGTTTCTCTGTGTAGCCCTGGCTGTCCTGGAACTCACTCTGTAGACCAGGCTGGCCTCAAACTCCAATCCGCCTGCCTCTGCCTCCCAAGTGCTGAGATTAAAGGCCAGGCCTTTTTGGGGGTTGGGGGTGGAGGTTCTTACTTATTTCATACACACGGACTAGACATCACTAAACCTTATGACTCCATTATGTGAAAATAAGGAAGGCAACCATTATTTCCATGTGTTTAATATGTCTGCCTTTTAATCTCTAAAACAGCTGTAGCACAAATTTCTGTCATGTCATCTCCCTGGGATTAGTAGTGTTGTGGTTGCTCAGAATTAAGTACCACAAAGCAGATGTTTCTGTTTTCTTACCTCACTCTGAGCAGTTTGGGCTATACTGCTCTTGATGAGATACACAGTCACTTTTCAGAGTTATAATCTCATGGTGGCGTATCTCTCATAAACCAGGAAAATATCTATGTGCTTTAAGATTGTTTATTGCATACTTATGGGGTGGGGTGCTAGGGAGCTCATGCCACCTCATACAAATAAGAGGTCAGAAGACTACTGGCAGAGGTCATTTCTCTTCACCATGTGGGTCCCAGGGATCACACTCAATGTTGTCTGGCTTCATGGTGGAGCCTTCATCCACTGAGCCATCTGCCAACCCAAATCTATATGCTTTTAAACAATTAAATGTGTGTAAATGTTTTACATCAGTAATTTGTCATAATTACTGAATATTTCATTGTCATGTGATTTAAAGACTGACTTTATTGATACTTCCAGATATTTTTAGTTTATTAAACTGTAGAATTCAGAGACCAGTGTGCATGTGTGCTTTGGGACTGCCCCAGTACTAATGGTAGAGGGTGCCTTCTTCTGTAGGAATTGAAGTTTCTAACTTAGGCTGGTGTGAAGATAGACTTTTGTAGTTCCAGCACTTGGGGGCCTGAGGCAGGAAGATCTGTTCAGAGCTGTGTGGTGTACACGTACATACATATAGTTGTTGCATGTAGTTTTAAAATCGCTACAATCTTTGCCTCTGCCTGGACCGGACCATGCTCTGGCCTCTCCTGGCTTTCCTTTGTTTTACCCAGCTTCAGTTCCAGGATTGGCTGCCACCAACCCTAACCTGGCTTTTCTTTCTATCCACTTTTGCTCCAGGATCAGTGGCCACCAGCCTTAATGAGAGACCCTTAAATCTGAGTGTGAAAGACACTAACACACAGACTATTACTTGAATTTATCTACTAGGCACAATTGTTGGGTGCAACAATGCCCTTACTAATTTATCATCTCCATTTCTCCCTCAACCCTAAACTTAGTGGCTTGTTTTACCTAGCTGCTGCTAAACATCCTTGGCCACCCACATGTAGCAGAGGCCACAGCCCCCCCAACCCCCGTCACCCCCAGGCCTTACATGATTGTTGCATTCTTCTTCCTCCAAAGCACAGAAGAACCCTACCTTCCTTCCTTGTGTCTGCCTTTTCCTCCTAAGACTTGGAAGTCCCATCTGTCCTTCTACCCAGCAATTGGTCCCCAGCCTTCTTTATTGACTAATCAGGGATCAGTTGGGGAACAGGGTTAGCATCAGAATCTCCCCTTACACCTAGTAAAACAGATTTTTGTTTGCTTTTAATTTAAATGGCATCGCAAGGAATTCCAGCTGAAATGCTGTGGCAGAAAATTTCTTTGGTTTTCTAAATGTATTCTACAGAGAGAAAGAGGGACATGTGTTGGTATGTGCATGTATTAGTATGTGGAGGCCAGGGATTAGTGTCATGTGGTTTCCTTAGTCATCTCTACTTATTTTCTTTTATCAATGGTCTAATAACTATGTAGCCCTGGCCAGCCTGGAACCCCCCAGAGATCTGCCTATGCCTTCTGAGTGATAGGCTTATATCCATGAGCCACCACATGTGGCCCCACCTTACATTTTTGAGATAGAGTCTCTCACTGAGCCCCAGGGATCCCTCTCTCCTTTCGTCTTCCCAGTGCTGGAAGCACTAGTATTGTGTCACTACAATGAGGCCAGTCTCTGTACGTGTGTTTTAGGGATCAAACTCAGGTCCTTAAGCTTGCACAGCGGGCACTACCTAAGCCTTTTCCCCTTGCCCTCTTAGAAATTTTGAAGTCCTTCAAATCTAAACTTTAATGTCAGGAATGAACATAGTATAGAGTCTCTATATATTACTTCTCAATCTTCACATTAGCACCTCAGTATATGTGTAGTCCTTCAATTTGGGAAATTAGGAAACTGGATTTCCACACCTAATCAGTACACTGGAATCTCATCACATTAAGTTTTCATGAAATTATCTTAGTCACATGTGAAGTGGTAATGAAATGATAATTTAAATATTGTAATCACATCCACTATTGAGTTTTTGCTTTAAAGTAGACATAAGATTACTGTGTGAATTTGTTGCCCATGTGGTTGGTGTTAGTGCCTAAGCATGAATCTCATGGTGTTGAGTGTGACTTTGTTACTCACGAAACTTGCCTCTAGTATAGTTTTGATTAATTATATGATCCTGGGAGAGAAACTGCTGCTTAGGTTGGAGGTTGGCTGAATAGTTTTGTTGGTCCCCAGGTAGCTTGCATGTTTCACTGTAGCAGTTTGTGTGTGTGTATTCTTTGTGTCACCCACATGGACACTCAAACATACAGATATATCCTTTAACTATATATAAGTATAAATCATGTCTATAAAATGATAGACAAAAGCCATTAGCACTGTATATTTTGTGGCTGGTTTAAGAGATTGTTTAAGGATAATAAACATGTTTTTGAAAAAGAGTTTATTTTGAGATGACTGAGTGAGCATGTCTTGGGAAAACAGAGTTTGGTTGTCTAGAATGCTGTGTTCTGCCTGGGAGGTAGTAGCATACATTTGGATAGTCACAGAACAAAAGACAATCATAAATCCAAGTATTTACCAAGGATAGTGGTAGGGAGGAAACTGTTGAGTCCGTCTGCAGACTGCTCAAGGCTGACTGGAAATGCCTGTCTCAGTCAGTAGCCATTTGTTGTATGACAACACTTTTCCTGGGAGAGACACAACACAGATGTGTACTCACCCCAGATAGGGAACCCATGACAGACCAAAGTATGGATACCACCAAAGTCCAACTTGGTGGGCCACTGAGTTTTATTGGGGTTACTTACAGAAGCAGAAATGACTGAAAGACAACTGCATTATCCAAGGCCCACCCACCACAGGTGAGCACTGGAAAAACCTGGGAACCTGGAGCACACTATGTAACTTGTAGGCAGCTCAACGAATTAGTCCTTTCAAAGTGAGTCTAACGTAAACCTTTTCCATGCAGCTGGTCTGACTTTGGCAGCTTGGCCTGTCTGAGAATCTTCTGCACAACCCAGCTTATATTGTTTACTCTGGGAGGGAGAGGCCTAGTGAATTTGGTCAGTTTCAAGGACTTCCTGGAGCTATTT
The DNA here is from genome assembly GCF_008632895.1 of Mastomys coucha. Classification (NCBI taxonomy): domain Eukaryota; kingdom Metazoa; phylum Chordata; class Mammalia; order Rodentia; family Muridae; genus Mastomys; species Mastomys coucha. Next base: position 26,060,689 of record NW_022196899.1, read on the forward strand.
TGAGTTGTTTGCCTTTTTGTTTAAGGAGCTAACCTGAAGGATAGAATGTTTCAGTCTCAGAGGAAATGTACACAACACGTTCAATAATGTGTTTTTAGGCTTGTCACATAGTTAACAAGTTAGCAATAGTTAACAAGTAGCATAGTAAAGATTTAGGCTTATCTGGTGTCACATAGTTAGTAAGCAGCATACAGAATATTCTGGTTATGGTCATCTCATCTTACCCCAGCCTCATTAAGAGTCTTCCTTGACGAGGTAGCAGAGCTGGCTATAAAACTGGCACATGGAGACAAGGGTACTTTTCTCAAGACCATGGAGGAGTTGCTTCCTTTCCCAGTTGGGATGAGCATTAATTGTGTGCTTGCATGAAGGACACGAGTGTCACACGGGAAGGGACAGTGTGCTAAGTGTGGTAACTTGTTAGGTTGCTTACTTTGTCTCTCTTCTAGTCTTTCTATTCTGTAGACAAAAGAGGTTGGCGCTCTACCCTATATGGTTAAAACTTTTATTTAGCAAATTCACAGTCTTATAAATGAATAGACAGAAGAGGAGGAGAGTAATAGTTCAGGGGTCACAAGACAAGATGTTGTAAGATAACTGATAGTCAAGAGAGTAGTGATTTTTCAAAAGTGCTTTCACGGTTTAGCCTGAGAGAAGACCACTGTGTAAAGCTCACCCTTGGCTTGGCATTCTTGCTGTTAAGGTGCTCACTATTCTCGAGAAGCCTCATCACTCTCAAGGTATAGTGTGTATTTTGTTGTTTTCAGCACATGGTAAGTGATGACTGCACATTTCATATAGATGTGTACAGTTAAAGTGACAACTTAAAAGTATTAAAATGTAATATATGAAATACATGTAGCATTTTAAAAGTGTGGACTATGTGTGATTGTGTTTACCTATCAGAATTCACAAGCATAGATAGCAGTTTGCTTTAGCCATCTAAGGCCATTTTTTTCATTTGTAGGGTAATTCTTAGTTGCTAATCATAAAATACATGCACTATAAACTGTTGGTTGTCTTTTCTCTTATTTTATAGTTGTCTTTGTAGTTGGCTTCTAAATTGTAACCATTTGCTTGCTTCAGTACAGTAAGACATGACTTAGAAGAGAGATGAATACTAGGAAAGAAATTAGATACTTCTCATTTGAGGTATAACTATTTTTAGGAACACTGGGAGTCAACTGAAAAATTATTAGATTAAGAGTATAGAGTAACTCCATATAAACAATTTAAAAATCAGTAATTCTCCTTTATGATTATAATAGTTGTTTAGAAATATAATGAAAAATTATAAAAGTAAGATTATTTTAATGAAAAATGTATGTGTTGTGGTTAAGCAAACATTGCGTGCATGGTAGAGGCATAGGATGTTCCTAGATGGGAAGTTTAGCTATTACAAGAATCAGTTTTTCCTATTGATTTATAGGTATAGCATAGTTTTTCTCTTAAAAATGCATTTGAGGAACTAGGATAATTCTTAGTTTTGTCTGAGAAACTATATAAGGAGGTATAAGAACAACAACTTTAGGCAGAAATCAAGATCAGCTAATTTTCCAGCTCTCTAGCTATCAAAACTCATTATAGACAGTTAAAGTGAGAGTTGGACACAGATGTGAATGAGACAGTCAAGATACTCCAAAGGAATTGAGAACCCAAAAACAGTTATTCCAGAAAGGACTCACCAGAATTCAGAAGAAAAGACTTATATTTTGGAAAATATATATATCTAGGAGAACTAACTTACTAAGAATTGGTAACGTTTAGAAAGTAGAAATTCATATATTTGACTCTTAAACATTGACACTTTCTCTTTTTTCATTCCTTCCTCATCCAAAAGAAAAAAAAAAATTAAAGCTATAACTCAGAACTTTGCAGAAATTCAAGAGACAAATGGTTTAAAATACAAACATTTCAAAAGCACAAAGTCTCTGTCCTGGAAGTGGATGAACGGCCAGACCCAGGAGACAGAGCTCATTACTGATTGGCATCACACACAGGAGACTTGTTTAAACCCCAGAGGGAATGGGAAGTGAGCAGCAGGAGCAGTGGTCAGTGTCTTTACTGTGAAGTCTACAACAGTATGCTTCTAAGGCTGTTGCTGGGAAGGAGCTTTCTGCCCCTCTAATTCTGCTGGCTGCTGTTGGAATACAAGTGGGTAGTTTTTAGACTTTTAAAGTCATAGGCTTTTGTATTGTTCTGTTTTTTATTTTAATTAACAGTTTTAACCCAGTAATTTTCATCTGCAGTACCTGTGTATTGTCATTTGTAGCACCTTAAGTATTTAACAAGTATACTATGTTCCATATCCTATAGAAATAGGTAGTTATATAAACTTTTATCTGGTAGACTGTGCAAAGCTTGTGTTTGTGTTCTACCACTGTGCGCATGCACACACAAACATACACTCATACACACACAATCTATCTATATATTTATTAAGAAATTCCAGTGGGCTAGAGAGATGGCTCAGCAGTTAAAAGCACTGACTACTCTTCCAAAGGTCCTGAGTTCAAATCCCAGCAACCACATGGTGGCTCACAACCATCCATAATGAGATCTGATGCCCTCTTCTGGGATGTCTGAAGACAGCTACAGTGTACTTACATATAATAAATAAATAAATCTTTAAAAAAAAAAAAAAGAAATTCCAGTAATTTAAGGAAAACTTTTACAGTAAATAAAGCAAAGTACACAGTTGTATGTACTATGTGAGTACAACTAAAAAAAAAAAAAGATGTTAGAGAGTATGAAGATTCAGGTAGTGTGTCTTAGGCAGTTTGTATGTTTTTTCTCTGCGGTGCTGTGTTTCTGTGGCACACAGGACTTTACACCTGTGCACTCAATCAGCACTTGACGTGAATGAAGTTCTGTAATGTGCATGGGTATGTTTTACATGCAAACAAACACAAGCCATTTTCATGTGCATGGTAGGACGTATGGGGAATACTGTAGAAAGGAGCTCGATTAACACTTAGTTTTGTTCTTATGTCTCCACCTCTCTCGTGATCTTTTTCAGTTCTAATGTGCTAACTTGCCTAAATTACTCTGTTTCTCAGTAGCAGTACCCAGTTGATTGAACTGATTGCCAGATTTGCATATTGCTTAGAAATTTCTCTTGTCTCTCATCTCATAATCAATGCTCCCTTAGTCTTATACTGTGTTCCTGGATTGTCTCACCCAGGTTTTGTTTCCTGTCCTGTTTAACTTCCCATAGCATTGTTAGAGTTGTCAGTGTGGTAACTGGCAGAATTTCATGAACAGGCTATCAGGAATAGGTTTTACAGAAGAAAGTCAGGGAGAGAGGCAAAATACTTGCTCACTTGCAGTGAGCACCCTCAGCTATTAGGTGTGCCTACCTGAAGTTCACTGACCACAGGGGACCTGCATGGTTCCTACTCAGATGGACTTCATGAAAATAACCACAAGAACTCTTCATTTACTTGGAAGTTTTTTACTTCTTAAGTCTTACTCCTTGCTTTAGCAAGACATTACACATGTAGGGAATTTAGTTAGAATCTAAATTCCCCAGATCCTCAAAATCCTGACCCAACAGTTCTACAGTGGGGAGAAGGAACATGGGTTTTAGTGAGTGTCCCTTACATAGGCCTCTAGGCCAGGACATGAAGGAAGCCATCCCTGAAGTAAGGTACTGTGTCTGTTATTGTCCCTTTCCTCATAGACTGGCCTTTACCCCCTTCTGTGTGCTCATGCCTTGGTCTCACAGAACAGCTTTCTATCTGGCCACTCTGAACTGCTTCAGGCGCACTCCGGCCTTTCTGGACATGAGTTCCTGAGGCTTTGCTTTCCCAGCTGTCTTGACTGTACTTTACTAAAAGCTTGTTGACTTGGCACTCTGGGTCTTGTTTATGTATAATCTGTGTGAGAGATTCCTGAATGCATGCATAAGGGAGAGCAGGGAAACTCTCCCTTAGTGTTTCCATGGATTTGGAGTCATACATGCTAAATTACACTCATTTATTTGCATCTCTTCACTAGACTTGACAGCCCCGGGAGGTTGACATTGCATTTTATTTAAAATCTTGGCTGTTGTCATAAAGCTGCTGCAAAATCATTGCACAGCAAATGTTTTTTTCAGATGAACTGTTTAGTAAGCAAGTCAGGGAAAGAGTGCATAATCCCATTTTTTAGGGAGGAAAATACTGTCTGGAAAAATTTCCTGCTTTTTGTTCCCCAGATTTGTAAGTACAGGGACTTGAACATGACATTTCTGATTTCAGTCTTCATAGGAAACACTATTATTGTAAAATTAATCTTTCTTTTTGAGCATTTTTCTTGTGGCTTTCAGATAGTATATGTTCTGTTTTGTTTGAATAGGAGCTATTTAGTAAACATGTTTTTTATCATAGTCACAGTTTACAAAATAATGTTTATTGCTCTGGGATAGGACTGGTTGTTGAATGGACAGATAATGAGCTGTTTGCCTGTTTCTTGCACACTTGGTCTCTACTCTGCCTGTAATGTGTATTTGTTTCTTTGACAGAGCAGGCTATATGCTCAATACTGGAATGTTCAAAAATACTTGACTAATCTGAGCTGACATATTTTTGTATGAAAATCTCTTCTTCTGAAGCAGCTAAAGCAAAGGCCTTCGTATGTGTACATTTTCCAGTGGGTTTGAAGCTTAGGTTTGTAGCCTGGCTGAAGACTCTGTTCCCAGGGTGTTGACGGAAATCAGAGGCCAGCTGTGGAATGAGATCCTAGGAGCCTAGAGGACATGTAGCTGTGGTTTAAACCAAATGCTAGCAATGCAACATTTAGTAGCATCTGTTCTTTTAAAAGAAACATTTTGGATAATTGGAATCATCTTCTAATAACCTTATACCCAGCTGTCAACGTTTTCTGCCAATATTTCTGGAACCAAAACCAAGAAAATAGAAGTTAGGGACCCATAATTTGAAATAAGCCAAACACTGGAAAATTGTTCTATCCTAAAAGATTTCAAACAGAGTTCCCTAGTACCTAGAAAGATGCATAAAAAGTAGATACCTGTTCACCTTCCCCAGTATTAAATGGAAGGACATACCCAGTCCATAACGCACTTGTAGCACAAGCATGAGGATGGATGGCTTCCCGGAACCCATATAGAGGCACGCAAGTGTGCCCGTCTGCACCCCTACACCTGGGAAGGTGGAGCCAGGCAGGTCCTTGAGTTTTATCTGGTGAACTCCAGGTTAAGTCAGAGACCTGTCTTAAAATAAGGTGAAGAGAGATTGAGGAAGACACACAACATCGACCTCTGGCCTCCACATGTGCCTGCTTCCACATACCTACAAATATACATACATGCATATGGACACATACACATCACACTGACATGCTCACAAAAAGTAAAATAATAAAAGTGTTTGAGAGACAGGTTGGCTACTGTTAGTAGCCACTGGACTTAGGGATATTAATGTGAGCATCCTAATCCTAGTTTTGAAATTTTCTAATGTTTCTTTTATGGGTTGGGTTAGGTTGGTTTTTTTCCCCTCTGGAGACAGTCTTGGCTGGCCTAGAATTTGTTATGTAGACCAGGCTGGCCTCCAGCATGTAGAGTTCATAGATCTGTCTCTCCCTCCTGAGTGCTGAGATTAGTGTGTGGCACTACACCCAACCCCTACTCTTTTTATTGTTGTGTGTATGGCCTGTGTGGGATGCACCATGGTCAGAGAACTTGTGGAGTCAGTTTTCCTCATACCCTTACCTGGGATCCTGGATTGGACGGGGTCATTGAGTTTGTGTGATAGGTGCTTTACCTGCTGAGTCCTCTTAACAGTCCTGTTCCCTTGATTTTATTAACCTGCTTAGTCAACATCTCACTGCCTTTCCATAGATTCATTCTCTCTCATTTGTATATGCATGCACATGTAGCTGATGTGAGGAACCATTCCCAATCTGCTTGTTTTATACTCAAAGTAGGGTCTCTATCAAATCTACATCTTGACAGTATGGCTAGCCAGCTTGTGCTGGAAATCCTATCTACTTTCTCAAGCACCTTACCCACCTGGCATATATTTACATGGGTTCCATGGATCAAAAATCTGGTCGTCATGCTTACAGGGCAAGCAGTTTAACACTGAGCCATTTCCCACGTCCTCTTTCTATGTTTAAGATGCTGAACTCTCCATTTCCCAGAATACCAACTCAGTAATATTCCTAATTGCTTCTTGTGTTATATTAATTATGCCCAGTTTTCCCTTCCCAGTCTTTGACACTTACTTTTTACACTGACAAGGAATGATGACATTTTGTTCTATACCCATTCTGAAGTCTTTGCTTTAACTATAAGAAGATTTTAATAGCCGGAGTGAATAGTGTTTACATTTAGGTGTGTAAAATGTTTCTGTTTACAATCAAATGAATATCGTTGATGGGTTTCCCCTCTGAACCACATTAACATCACAGTAGTATTCTTAGTGGTCAGGTCTCAGGTTTATCTTTTTATAGACAGCACATAGAGTTCAAAACTGCTGAGGGGTTTTTTGTTTTTTGGGTTTTTTTTTTCATTCATTTGAAGCATGATTTTATTTAATTTTTGGGCTCTTTCCTCCTAAAAGTCCCACTTACTTGCCTTTTTTTTTCTATTATGAAAATCACATGCACTCTTCAACATGTTCTTAATGATGCCTGACTCTAATCAAAACTTCTGTTTTTCCTTAACATTTTCTACTTTGCTTATACAGATTCTGTCTTTTCTGTCTTCTAGTTTGGACTTATTATTTTATAATTAATGTGAAATATAGCTGCTTTTTCTCCATTTTTTTTTTTTTTTACTTAGGCTATTGACCATTGTGTTAGTTTCTACTAGTCTCAATGTGTGGTATTTCTCTCTTTCTTAGGCTCCACCTTTAATTAACTTGAGGTCATTTTCTGATTAAACTTGGGACTGGTTCAGGGGAAATAAAGCTTTGAGAACTTCATTGTCCAGAGATGCCCTGTGTGGTTTGCCTTTTATCATGACAGTTTGTTGGGCATAAGATTCCTGGTCTGACTATTTTCCAGCAGGATTTAATTGCAGCAGTCTCTGCCCTGTTGCCACCAGTCAGGCGTTCATTGCTTGTCATGTCTCCTCTAGAAGCTGGGTCATGTGTTGCCTGATCTAGTTTCCTTTCGTTGTACAGTCTTTACCTTTGATGCCTTGTATCAGTCTTACCATTTGAAGTTGTGGGGAATAACAATTATTCGTCCAGAGCCTTTCCTCATTTGTTTCTATGAGTCTGGGGTATCCTTAGAGGTTTTTTTTTTTTTTTTTTTTTTTTTGGTTTTAGAGTTTTGTTTTGTTTTTGTTTTCTGAGACAGGGTTTCTCTGTGTATTCCTGACTGTCCTGGAACTCACTCTGTAGGCCATGCTGGCCTCAAACTCAGAAATCTACCTGTCTCTGCCTCCCAAGTGCTGGGTGCTGGGATTAAAGGCATGTACCCCCACTGCCTGGCTTTAAGAGTTTTTTAATTTGGCAAGTCTGGTAGGTGAAATGTTGTATCATTTAATTTGCATTTGTAAATGAGTAACGGTGAGCTTCTTTTTTATTAGCCATTGGCATTACTTCTATGAACTCTGAATCCATACTCTGTGTGTCTCTCATTCTTACTTATAGTTCCTACTTTTGTCAGTTATGAGTAGCAAGGAGCTTTTACTTGTTTGTACTTTTTTTCCTTTAGTATGTCCCTCATGGACAGTTTTCATGGAGCAGTTTTCATTTCCATATGTTGTTACATTTGTTCCTTTTTATTTTAGTTTTATTTAGGAAAATCATTTTTCATACATATTGAAAAGCATTATCTCATGTTTCCTTGCAGTGTTTACATGGTTTTATGTTTATACAATTTATTCAGAGCAGACTTTAGTTTAATGTAAGGTTATATTTTTAAAAACATACCATTTCTTTTTATATTTTTAAACAGTCTCACATTATAGTCCAGGCTGGCCCACCAAGCTTGGGATTACAAGCACACACCACCACGTAGGCCCCAGCTGCGCACTACTGTCATCCTTCCAGTGCCTGGCTAGTTCTAGGTGGTCTTTTGATTTGCAGTGACACATTGTGTCTTTTTATTTGTTTTAAACCATTGTTTTAATATTTATTTTACCTTCATTTATGAGTCTGTGTGTTCATGATTGCCAGTGCTCATGGAAAGCAGAGGTATTAGTATTAGATCCTGCTGGAGCTGGAGTTACAGCAGTTGTGAGCCGCCTGCTGTAGGTGTTGAGAACTGGACTCTGGTTCTCGTCAGGAGCAGTACTCTCACTCTTAACCACTATACCATCTCTCCAGCCCCATGCTTGGTTTTTCCTGTACAAATAATTATGTATGCATATACACATATTTATTTACTTATTTTGTGTGTGTGTAAGTCTCTAAGATATGTTAAAGTTGACTTGTCAGTTTACTCTCCATTCAAACACTTGGTATACTAAACATTATTGTGGAACTCCTTGCATAGAAATTGACATAACCAATATGCACTCAGAACTACATACTAGCTTCATTTAAAGCATTAGTTATGCTGAAGAACTGGCTTGGTAGCATGAGAGCGTATACACATGCACACGCCTTAGTAAACACTAAATAGAAAGCTGTTCCTAGACTTAGTAAATAATAGGTGTTCCATAGTAGAGAACACAAATTCCTGTCAAGAGTGCAGTTAAAGAGCAACCAGCAGCAGTGTTTGTGTTGGTGTACAGTGCTGCTATTTACAGATGCTCCTTCCCATGCTCATCTCTGTCTCTTTTGACTGTTCTTTTATATCCTCCCCAATGCACCACATGTGTGCCTGGTGCCCACAGAACCAACAGAGGGCATTTGATCTCCTGGAACTGCAGTTATAGACAGTTGTAAACTATCATTCTGTTGTTGGAAATCTGGTTCCCTAGAAGAACTGCCAGAGTTTTTAACTGCTCAGCCAGCTTTCTAGCTTCAGGTCTAATACTTTTAAATTCAACATCAAAGTCTTGGGGCATAGACAAAGACTACAAGTTATTTGCTAGTATGTTATACCAGTTACCTATAGTCCAGCTTTTCAGTGGAGTCCTTGTTCCTATCTTTCACAGGGTTTCTATTGCTGTGATGAAATATGATGACAGCTTGGTGGGAGGAAGGAGTTATTTCACATTTCCACATGACAGTCTATCATTAAAGGAGTTCAAGGGAGAAACTGTAGGCAGGAACTCAGGCAGAAGCCATGAAGGAGTGCTGCTTACTGGTTTGCTCCTTGTGGCTTGCTCAGCCTGCTTTCTTATAGCACCCAGGACCACTGGCCGGCTCAAGGTTAGTACCACTCACAGTGAACTGGGCCTTCTCACATCAATGTTCAACCAAGAAAATGCACTGCGGGCTTGCTCCCAAACCAATCTGGTAGGATTTTCTCAAAAAACTCTTTAATTTGTATCAGGTTGACATAAAACTAGCCAGCAGTGAGAAACCTTGTTAGCAGTCTTTTCTGTCTTGGTGTCTGGCCTTCTAAGCTTCCATTAGAGCTATCCGTGAACCTCCACTGAGCAGCACTCTTAGGCTCCTCCAGCCAGTTTCTCCACACTTTTCTGAATCTCTCCCACAGACCACTTCCAAAGCCTCCAGGTCATGTGTTGTGTAGCAGTTTCCTTCGAGATTGAAACATTTTATCCTGCAGGAAGCTCCTTAAACTGGAAGGCAAACATTTCAAAGGAGCAGTCCCTGAAACTGACCAGATTCTCTAGGTCCCTCCTACCAGAGTAAGCAATAAAAGCTGAGAGTCACTCAGTCAGACTGATAGAACAGTTGCAGAGAAATTCTCAGACAAGCTAAGCAACAACAAAAACAACAAGAAGACTTGATACCTTTCTGAGTTCAAGGCCAGCCTGGTC
>NW_022196899.1:26070545-26071560 GCF_008632895.1 Mastomys coucha
AGACCAGCCATCAGGAAGAAGCAGAAACCAACCAAGATACCACCAAGGGTATAGAGCAGCTAAGGCACCAGGAAAGGATATTCTTCAATCGGCTGAGCTGCCTGCAGGCTGTGCAGTGTGCTGCAGGTTCCCAGCTTTCTGAGCTGTCACCCTTGCTGGGGTGGGCTTTGGTGATGCAGCTGTTTTTGAGTCACTCTGTTCCTGTAAGTAACCCCTCACTCATATTCCTGTAAGCAACCCCAAGAAAACTTATTGGTTCCCCAGGTTGGACTTTGGAGGTATGTCTACTTTGGTCTGTTATGGGATCCTTATCTGAGGTGAGTGGACGTGTGTTATGTGTCCCTAGGAAAAGTTTTGCTACTCAGTACTGGGTATCATGTGGCCTTGCAATAAATCTCACTTTATGACATCAGAGGTCCAGCTCTTATCATCTTGCCATCTAAATGTGTCTCTGCACACCGTCCTTATTCTCCAAATAAAGACAGTAACAAGTCATACTTACGCAACAAGCACAACCTTATTTCTACAACTAGTCACATGGCCAGAGTTCTGTGTTTAATTCTGAGATTTCAGTTTTTCTGAGGAGGCTTTCTATTCACCTCAGATAGGAAGGGCAACTACAGGCCAAAGAAACAATTTCATCCTCATGTTGCCGTGGTAAGCCAGCGAGTTTACTGGGGTACCTAAAGGAATACACGGGATGCTGAAGCAAGAAAGCCACCAAAAGTTCAAGACCAGTGTGAGCTACATAGTAATTTTAAGGCCATTCTACATACTGAGAACTTGTTTCCAAAAAACAAATAAATAAAAATTGAAGATGAATTTTGTTGTCATGTCTCTTGAGAGTTCCAGCTTCCAACAACAAACAACCTGAGTGCTATCTTTCTAACACACTTCCACAAGCTTAATTTGCTCTTCGATCAAATAAAAATGGGACCAGGACACTGTGAACTCATTATTTTCTCTGGTTTCTGACAAAGTTTCCTTTGCTATAAGCTGCATTTGTAACTTTTTT
>NW_022196899.1:26071570-26075308 GCF_008632895.1 Mastomys coucha
TTTGTTTTTTTAATTATTTGTGAATTATAGAAGCCAACCCTTTAGTACATGTTACAGAATGTGTTTTCTCAGTGTCCCAAGGACTTTTTCACTTGGATCTATGGTACTTCTACCAGACCACTGTCTAGCTTTTTTAAAGCTTTTTTTTTTATGTGTATGAATACACTGTAGCTGTACAGATGGCAATGAGCCATCATGTGGCTGCTGGGAATTGAGCTCAGGACCTCTGCTTGCTCTGTCCTGCTAGCTGTGGTGTAATACACTGTAGCTGTCTTCAGACGAACCAGAAGAGGGTGTCAGATTTCATCACAGATGGTTGTGAGCTTCCAGGTGGTTGCTGGGATCCGAACTCAGGACCTTCGGAAGAGCAGTCAGTGCTCTTACCCGCTGAGCCATCTTGCCAGCCCTGTCTTAAGCTTTTAATTATTAAAATTATCTCTTTTTTGGCCTTAATATAAAACTGTAGCTTTCCTCTATGCAAACAAGAACCAATCCTATAATAATGGAAGATAGGTATCCAAATACAAAATCAGCAAGTCTTGAACCTAGATGTAAACTTAGGCCACAGCAGAACATCCACGAACAGATCTTTCTCATTAGGCGTGGTAGCACATACCTGTAATCCCAGCTCTTGAGAGGCAGAGGCAAAAAAATAAGGGAGTTCAGGGCCCAGACTACATGTAGCTTATGGATGCTAACTATAATGGTTTTTAAAATCCTGAGGGGGCTGAAGAGGTGGCTCAGTTGTTGAGAGCATTGGCTGGTCTTCCATAGGGCTAGGATTTGATTCCCAGCACCACATGGCGCCTCACAACCAAGTGTAACTCTAGCTCCAGTGGCATCTAATACCTTCTTCTGGTCTCTATGGACCAGGACACAGATGATGCAAAACACCCATACATGGAAACCTTTTAAAAATTGTTTTTAACTGCTGAGGAAGACTTAGATAAGTAGAGCTGCAAACTTGGCTAGTAAACTACTTAGTAGTTAGTCCAGGCTGGGAAAATAGTTCAGAAGTTAAGAGCATGAACTATTGTTCTTCTAGCTTCAGGGGCATCTGATGTCTCTGGCCTTTTCAAGTGCTTGCAGTCAAATACGTCTCTCTCTCTCTCTCTCTCTCTCTCTCTCTCTCTCTCTCTCTCTCTCTCTCTCTCACACACACACACACACACACACACACACACACACACATCTATCTATCTATCTGATCTTAAGTCCCTTTCCTTAAATGGCTGTGAATTAAGGTATTCTCAGAGTATCAACTGGTTCTGCTTGGCCTTTGTTTCTATGTGTAACAAAGCATTTTGGTAGTTTACTTGGACGAGACATGGGGCTCACTTGGAAGGTAAGTACAATTGGCATGGTAGCAAATGGGAACAGATATGGAAGAACAAAAAAGGGAAAGATTGATCCTGTAAGACTAGAGCTCAGGGTGGTTGAAATGAGGAAGAATAGCATGAAAGGGGTGACATCACGGTTTGAGTCTGAGCCCTCTGTGCACTTCAGTTCAGTAATTACATACCACTTTCAGTCAGCCAGTTGTAGTGATATCACAGGAAATGAACTGTGGAGGGGAGAGACAGAGTACTGTGCATTCAGGGATGTTTGCCTTAGTTCATCTTGCTTACCTAAAATGAGGAGGCCTACCAGAAATCTTTTGCCTGTCAGAAATCTTTTCCTTCTGTAAAACACATGCATGAGTACACACCTTCAAGAAGGGTTTATTTGGGCTCACAGTTTGAAGTTATATGTCCTCCCTGGGGGGTAGGGGAGATGATGGTGGTATGACCTTGAGACAGCTTGTCACTTCCTGGCTATAGAGCTGGGAAGCAGAGGTTATTGTTAGTGTGCAGCTTGCTGTCTCTTTATTTAGGCTGGGGACACCAGCCCATAAAATGCACTTCTAGGATGTTTTTTCCTGTCAATTAATTTAGAAAAATCCCTCACCAGAGATTGGTTTCCATATTGATTCTAAATTCCATCAAGTTGACAATCAAGGTTAACAGTCAAATAAACTTCATTCTATAATTACTATATTTTGCTTTGTAGATTGTGAGATAATAAGAGCTGGAACTCTACATAAGAAAACACACACACACACACACACACACACACACACACACACACACACACTCTTTGCCCAGAAGTACTTTTGGGTTTTGAGACATGTAGCCTTGGCTAGCCTGGAATTCCCTGTGTAGACCATACTGACCAAACTCAAAGAGATCCACTTGCCTCTGCCTCCTAAATTCTGGGATTAAAAGTGTGTGCCATCACACCCACCTGGCAGCACATTTTAGAATTATTTAGGGATTGCTTGTTGAATGAGGGACAGGTCACTTCTCTGATAACTCTTTCTGGCCTAGTAGTGATAAAAAAAAAAATAATAATGACTGTAGCTCAGTAGCAGAGCACTCTTTGAGCATATTAGAAGCCTTGGGCTCAATCTCTAGCACCACAAAAACAAAACGAGTAATGGAAGTGCTGACAGCTATGCTGGAGACTGACAGTGTGCTGTCATAGGGCGCTTCAAAGAAGTTGGAGTTTTGGGTTTCTTTTGGAAAGTGAGGGTGGGGCTACGGCAGCTTTTCATTTACACCCCCAGTGCCTTTAACCGGTTTAGTTTGTGGAGGTATCTTTAAGAGGAAGTGTAGCATCTGAGCCTAGACATTTTGCTGCTGTTTATCTTGGTGCTATGGACTGAACCCAGGACTACCCACAAGATGAATGCACTGTGCCAGAAGCTTAACCAGAGCTACCTTCCTGAGCTGGTCCCTAGATAGGGAAATGTCTAGCACGGGGAAATAAGTGTTTAACCTTAGACTGTTTTGCATATATATTGTCAGGACTTTGTAATATGATAGCTAAGATAGGGAGAAGAGCTAGAATTTTATCCTGGAAAGATGACATCCTGACAAGTGAAAAGAACAACTCTGAAAATAGCCAGGCTGAGGTCATCTTCCTGTTATCACACAGCAATACAGAGGGCAGTGACAGCAACAACAGGCAGAGGACAGCTCTGATGGTTTTGGAGTGTGTGACAGAGAATAGAAACATCCTGTTCATTTTTCACAGGAGAGGAATTTCTTGGCTAAATTGATAGGATTTAAATACTAAGATTCATATTCTGATCAGTGAAAAAATGTTTCTCTCATTTTTTTTTTTTAACTGTGGGCTAATGACTTATACTCTTCACAGAATTGTGCTTTTTGTGGAAACTAAAGCACATTTGTAAATACAGCCCTGTCATTTGGGCTGTTGTGAGAGCATTATTGTGGGTAGGCTAGGGATGGGTGCTGTAGATCCAGTTGTAATAAAGGAGCCAAGACGGTTTGAGTTCTCTGATTCTAAAAGACATTTAAGCAAAAACAAAGCAGTTATTGTAATTTGGGGGATTATATAATGAAAATAGAAACTATCAAGTTTTTTCATCATTGTAGAGATCTGTTTCAAAAGGTATTTGTTTTTAAATTTTTGTTTGTAGGGAGTAAACCATGGGCCTCTCATGGGCTCTGCAAGTGCTCTGTCATTGAGGTGTGTTCTGGAAATTAACATTGGAAATATTTTAGGAAAGAGTGCACACATCCTTTTATATGCTTTAAAATTGTCATGTGATTATCCAATGGTAATGATACCATATGATCTTTCAGATCATTAATATTAGCTAGGTGAAGTTGAGCAGTTTCACTTAAGCTTTAATACTGTAATTAAAGAATGGGTTTTGAATGTGCTCTTTTT
>NW_022196899.1:26075325-26132604 GCF_008632895.1 Mastomys coucha
AAATCCGCCTGCCTCCGCCTCCCAAGTGCTAGGATTAAAGGCGTGCGCCACCACCGCCCGGCTTGAATGTGCTCTTGATGCAGGACAGGTTTCATGACTTGTCTGTATTTGACCCCATCAAGATTGCACACTCATCCCTGTGATCACCAAATTGGGTGTGTGCATGTTAGGTTCTGCCATTGTCCCTTCAGCCTGTATGTTTAAGCTGGGGACTTGGATTTCTTACCTGCAGTCTTTGCATCATTCTTTTTTGCATAACTTTTTAGCTGCTCCTTAGTGAAGGTGCAGCATTACCTCTTAGAGTTCTCTGTGCCTTATTTGAATTTCAGCAGAAGGCTGCTGATGAGCTATAACAGGTGAAGCAGTTGGGATAACAGCATAATCATATGTCAAATGGCCCACTGAGAGGGTTTTCTCATATGACAGATTTTAAGAGCAAGCACTTTAACTTCTAGTCTGGTTAACAGTCTGCTTCAGTTGGTCAGCTTCACATCAGCCAATAAAGATGGAAGTATGAGGGCTGGAGAGATGGCTCATCAGTTGAGAGCACTGACTGCTCTTCTAGAGGTCCTGAGTTCAATTCCCAGCAACTACATGGTGGCTCACAACCATCTGTAATGGGATCTAGTGCCCTCTTCTGGTGTGTCTGAAGAGAGCAACAATGTACTCATATACATAAAGTAAATAAATAAATCTTTAAAAAAAAATAAAGATAAAGTATCCTACTGACATGACCATAGTGGGGATGCTTGACGATGGCTCCACTAGTTCATCAAGGTACAGAACTATCATTTCAAAATAATCAGTGCATTGTCCATTAACAAATCCAAATAAACAGTAAACATTTGAAAGGGAACTTAAAAAGACTCAGTTTCCACATTGATGCTGCTGTTATTCATAGAACTCCTCACACCTGGCTCAGTAAGTCTCCATCCTCTGTTGCTTTGCTTACCCAACAGTTCCCTCCATCATCTCACATTTGCTCTAATGAAGTGCCTGTGGATAGAAGGCTTACTAGTTGGTCAGTAGTTGTTTGTAGTTGAGTTTTCAGTCATAACTAACATGATAATCTGTCACTGTCAGGAAATGAGGCAGATGACAGGCAGTTAGAATATGTTTCAGAGAAACTTTGTTGTTTTGTTTTGTTCTAGCACAATCTAATGATCCTCCTCCCTTATGCTCCACAGTGTTAGGATTGTAGGCATTTATCAACACACCTTGGCCAAAAGAGAAGAAATATGTAATATTGTTATTCTTGAAAGTTTCATACATACACACAATGTATTTTGATCATATTCATTCATCTCCTTCTCCTTCCAGACCCCATACCCGATACCCCCAATCCCTTTCAGCTTGAAGTCCTCTTATTTTAGGTAACTTACCAACTCCAGTTTGTGCTGCCTATATACTCTTAATATCGGCCAACCACCAAACGTGGTCTACTTACCAGAGGCTGCACCTTGAATGATAACTGACTCTTCCCTCCCCCAGAAACCATCCAGTGTCAATTGCTTTTCTTCTAGGGAAAAGCTGTAAGTCCCTCTCCCCTCTGCTAGAATGTTCACTGTCAAAGTGACACTTTGGTCTTCTTTGAACTCTGGCTCTAACAGTCTTCCTGTCCATTCTATGATTCAGATGTCTCATTTGTAACTGAGCACCCTATACACACTTATTCTCTACACATTGATCATTTGTGAATTTCTGCATAAATCACTGCCCACTGTGCAAACAAATTTCACTAAAGAAGTCTGAATTGCACTAATATACGGGTATAAGAGATACCAATTTAGAGAGCAGTCTGATATTAGGTACAATTAACAAATGATAATAATACCTTCACTCCTGTCGCATATGAGCTCCCCACCATGAGTTCTTAGCTGGATTATTTATAGGGCCGAACTTGCATTTCCTCTTCAGAACGTGCTTTAAGTCCAATCAGGAAGCACTTAGTTTTGCCTATAAAGCCGGTGCCACTGTTGCACCCATTGGCATATTTTGCTACACTGGTCACTACTGCAGTTCACAGGATTCACAGGTCACAGGACTGCTGATGACCTCTGTCTCTCAGGAGCCTGTACAGCACCCTCTAGTACTTCAGGAGCTAGTCAGCAAGGAGGAGCTTCCTTGTCAGCACTAACTTGATTTCTCCTTGTCCTGGAGAAGTGTGTGGTGTCTTCAGCAATAGAGGCTTACCATCAGCATCTGGTAAGCCATGGAGATGTATAAAATTTAGGAAGTTTATAAGTTAGTATAACTTATGGCTTGTGGCTGAAATTGGTTTTTAAAAAAATTTTAAAGACTTATTTTATATGAGCGAGTAGTTTGCCTTCATGTATGTATGTGTGCCACACTTGGTGCCTGGGTAGGTAGAAGGAGTCAGAACTGGAGTTACAGATAGCTGTGAACCAAACCTGCCTTTGTAGGAACAGCCTAGTGGTCTTAACCACTAAGCAATCTGTCTAGCTTCCTGGGGGGGAAAGAGCAGCTTTAAAACTCAAGTTTTTATTACATTTTATGTCTTTTGTTCAGTGTTACTGTGAAAAATAACTAAGCAAACATAAGATTTCATGTTTATCAGATTATAGTCTAAAAAAATGAAACATTCATGTAAATAGACCTATACAATTTTTTTTTTATCGAAGCATTCAGTATTTATTACATTCTAATGTGTGGAAAGGAAAAATTACTCGGAGACAAACAGGAAAAACTGCCAAAGGCAAATACTTGTCCACACTTAAAACTAACAGGTATTTTTTTACACAGCTGCAGATTTCTGTTTTTCTATACTGTATACATAAGCCAACCTGGAGGTCATGGTGTCCTAAAAATCCTTGTGATCAGCAATGGATTGTTTCAGCCAGTTTGTCAGATTGTTCACATATATACCCATGTGAAGTCTTCCACCAGCAGCCAGCCTTGTATCGAATGGGATCATATACCTCTTGGATGGAGTTCTTCCTCTTGGAAATATAGGGAAGGATTTTTCCACTCCTGCTTTTTGGTTAAAGTCTTCCAAGGACGAGAGTGTACTACAGTTTCAGGAGGAGATGGTGGCCCCCAAGGAATTTTCTTATTAATTTTGAGTCTTAGAGATTCCATTGGGTCTTTCTGCATTTCTACTATCTGGATAACCCTCTGTTTCACTCCAGAGTTGAATGCATGGCCTTTATACAATTATGCCATGAATTGGGGCTGGGAATATTGGTTTGAGTCAGTATGACATATGAGATGAGCAGGTTAAGACTAAACATTTAGTGGTCAGCTTTAGTGAAATAAAATTTTAGTGTACCGTCTATTTGTTATGTCTTTTTGTAGTAATGTCAGTATATGTCAATAGTTAGGCATAAGAGGAGAGAGTACTTAAAAGAATTATAGTTCCAGCAGCCTCTGAGGAAATGAACTAAACACAAAGGCTGAGATTGTGATTGGGACAAAAGACAGCAGCAATGGTAGATAAGAACTAGACAGAGTGTCCAGGAGTAAACACTAATGTGAAGAATAGGAATCCTCTGTACTTGTAGGGCTATCTTCTTTCTCCCTTTCTAGTCTACCTCTGGATGGAGAATTACACTGCTGAGATTTTTTTACAAAATGCCAACAACTAAGGGCTGCCCACCTGGGAGGAATGAAATAAAAAGCAAGGATTTCCACCTGTGTGGGTTTGGGTTGATTTTGTGTGTAAGTATGTTAGATGGTTTTTGTTTGGGCAATTAACTAGACCGTTGTCTCCTGTGTCAGATTGATAGATATATTTGAGAAGCATTCCATATTTTTAAGTAAATCCATTTTGTTTTGATTTTGTTTTTAAAGATTTTATTTTTATGGCAAAAAATTTATTTTTATGTAGATGGCTCAGGAGGTAGAGGCACTTGCTGCCAAACTTGGTTCAGTCCTTGGGACCCCACACAGTACACTGGTGTCCAGACCTACACACCTGCTCTGAGATGCTCATACCTAGACACATGCACAAAATGAGTATAATAAAAAGATTTATCTTTTGATGGCATGTATATATTTGTGTGTGTGTGTTTGTATACTTGAGTGCAGTGCTCATAAAGGCTAGAAGAGGCCATTGTATTTCAGGTAATTGTGAACTGCCTGTGTGAATGCTGGGAACCAAACTCAGCTCCCTCCTTCTCTTCCTCCTCCTTCTTCCTCTTTTTCTTCTTCTTTTTTTCCCCATCCCCCTTCCTCTCTTCTTCTTCCTCTTCTTTTAATTTGTATATTCTCTCTCTTATTTATCTACCTATTTATTTCAGTGTTCTGCCAGCATATATGCCTCTGTGCCAGAAGAAGGCACCATATCCTATTATAGATGGTTATGAGCTACCATGTAGTTGCTAGAAATTGAACTCAGGACCTCCAGAAGAGCAGCCAGCATTCTTAACCTCTGAGCCATCTCTCTAGCACCTGTATGCATTCTTAATCATTTCTCCAGCCCAACGAGTCTCTATTTGAATCACTTACCAGTAGGTTGTTTTCTTGTTGCAAACCAAATTGGTAGTATTCATTTACACCTTTTCCTTGGCCTGGAAGTATTGGCAGATCAACACTGTGATTCCCACAAGAGAAGATGTCTGTCATTCATTTTTGAGAAACACTTAGGGCAATGCTGTGAATGTTTTTCTTTTCCCGGCGTGTGTGTGTGTGTGTGTGTGTGTGTGTGTGTGTGTGTGTCTGTCTGTCTGTCTGTCTGTCTGTCTGTCTGTCTGTCTGGGAGTCTGGGGTTCCAGGCACTGAAACCATCACTGCCCTGCTATTTATTCAAGCTCAGAAGATAGGGAACTGTTGGAAAGAGGGAGCCATGATGGAGCTTTCTGATAATCCTTGATTTTTCTCCCCAAAATGATTTTGGCAGCTTGGCAGATAGTACAGATAAATTTGTTACTGTTCAGAATGCTACTAAAAGTGTGTTCCAAAACAAGAAGACCTTCTAGTGGAGCATTCTTAGATACAAATGGGTATCTATACTGTGTCAGCTAGACTTTGATGAAAGTTCTGTCTTTGTTGAACCTTGCTAGACCAAATGTCTATGGATGTAAGCACACATGCAAAGCAGCCAGCCATAGGTAGGCTCAACTGAGAAGCCTATAACTGACCTAAACTTCTCTCCTAGGCATGATATAAGATTGGTATGTACTTAGTCAGAGACACTGGCATGCTTTTTAATGTCTATAGA
Source organism: Mastomys coucha (assembly GCF_008632895.1). Classification (NCBI taxonomy): domain Eukaryota; kingdom Metazoa; phylum Chordata; class Mammalia; order Rodentia; family Muridae; genus Mastomys; species Mastomys coucha. The sequence continues at coordinate 26,080,505 of NW_022196899.1, forward strand.
TGTGAGAGCATACTACCTAGAGAGCAGCATTTAAATGTGAGCTCCAATAATGACTAAATTACATCCTCATCTCATGGTATAAAGAAATAGGCATCATTTTAATAAAGAAAGATATGAAGAATAGTGTGAAGCAAAGGAAAAAGGAACTGCCCTGACTGAGGAACTCTTCAAGATGGCAGCTCCTACCAAAGCAGAAACAGTGTCTGACCATGTGCCTCTGGTAGTACACATTGGGTAATACACATTGTAACAATGCCATTTGAAAAGTCAGAGGCTTCCAAAGCATTTATAGGTTCCTCAGTCATTAATTCTGAGTATTGAGGATCAGAGCTGTGGTCACTCTTGACTTTGTCTGACTGCTTAGCTTTTGCCTTGTACCTAATCCTTCCTATCCACTTACCAGTGCATGCTGCCTTTTACAGACTGAGCTGTTAGTAAAAAGGAGTCAGAGTTGGAACAATAACCAAGAGCAAAGTAGTAATGTCATTTCCAATGGGAAGTATTAGTTACTCTTGGGTTCTGTGTTTTGAAATCATAATTTACCTAGTCCTGCCATCCTGGTCTGATACTGAGAGTGGGCTTTCTGGAGTTTCCTGACTTAGCATTCATTTCTGACTGGCTGGTCCTTGTTCCAGTGAAATTAGGATGTTCTCCCTTGACTGTGAGTCTTGGTTTCTTTCCCGTTGCTTTGTTAAATAACCTGACAGTAGCAGCTTAAGTGAAAAAGATTTATTTGTCTGGCTTACAGTTTCATCATTGTGGGGAAGACATAGCAGTGTGGAGGGAAGGCCAGGTGACAGGAGCCACAGGTTCACTGGTCACATAACATCACTATGCAGGAAGCAGAGAACAAACAAGAAGTTGGGCCTGCCCCAGTGGCCCACTTCTTTCAGCAAGCTTGGGCCCAAGTGTTCAAATGCATGAGCCTATAAAAGGAGCCATTTCATGCTCAAACCACATGTCCTAGGACGATGAGAGAAGCAGTCACTAGGAAAACTCTAGGTCACATCCCCAGGAGAGCATTGTATGACTAAAATGTGCTAGTATCAAGTCCTCCTGTCTTTTTTGCACTCTCCTCATAATTGCATTTCTTAAGCCTTCACCTGGACTGTTCTTTCTTCCCTGCTTTTACTTTGGGTATTGACATCCAGTCTAGGCACCTCCTAGGCAAGTACTACACCTTAGAGCTTTGTCTCCAGCCGCCTTAATGTTTAGTCTCCTTTAGAGTTTAAATGTTAGTTTATCTTAGCGTACACCGAAATTTGATTTTGCTGTTGTTATTGTCCTTGCGTTTTTGGTTTTGAGAGACTTAAACCAGAACCTTAAGCATGCTAGGCAAGTACTCTTATCATTGAGCCATACTTTTGGCTTATAAAATTAAAAATTTCTACCCCACATTTCAAGATGTGGTTCATATAGTAGTTGTATTTTTAAGTTCATGGTTTACCTAGCAACTTAAAACCAGTATTACTAATTTGTATGCATTAGTGACTCTGAAATGAAATTTATTTTGCTATCACATTAGAATCTTTTAACCTGCCTGTTCAGGTCATGGTCCTAAAAGTCTACATTTTAGCTGGATGAGCTGGTTAGTGCCCTGTTGGCAGGAGAATCAGCAGTTCAAAGTTGTTTTTTTTTTTTTTTTCTGCATAGTGAGTTCAAAGCCAGCCCGGGCAACATGAGACCCTGTAAAATCTACCTTTTATACACAACTGTTCACCTAGATCCTAATTGTCATTTTTTTTAAGAAATGTTATCAACACACAGATACTCCCTTAGGCACCCATTGACCTCATGTCAGGAAACTTTTAATTTATTGCTGTAATAATTACAGAAATATATTTTCATAATGCCTTTTATAGTTCTGTGAATGTGAATTTAATATGAAAATAAATTGCAGCCCTTAAGAGTTTAGAGTTTCCTATGTATTGTCATGAGAATTTGATTTCTACTCTACAGATCTTTGTGTGTCATTGAAAGCCTGTTTTCTCATGGTTAGCTTGTAAAGGTCAGTGAAGGACAGCATTCTGAAGGAAGTGGATGGAGCATCTTTCCAGAGCTTGTGCATAGCACAGCTGTCTCTTTGGACTTGCTCCAGCTACCGCTCAGTGGCTCTTACAGAAAGGAAATCTTAGAGGCCAGCACTGGGGCTCAGAACATGGTGCTAAAGGACACTTGCTTCCCAAGAATCACCACTCCATGGGATGTGTTTATAATTAGACATCTCATCCCCAGCTGGCCTTAGGGCACTCTATTCTCTTTAGGTGCCCTCAGCCTCTTGCTTACCATCCCAACTGCTTTCTTTCTTCCAGCCCTTGATGTTTTCCCTGGAATAATTTTTTCCCCACCAATTTATTTATTTATTTACTTTACAACCCTCCCCTCCTCCCAGTACCCCCTCATGGTTCCTCCCCTTTCCTTCCCCTCCCCTTCATCTCTGAAAATGGGGAAGTTCCCTCTGGATACCAACCCACCCTGGCACCTCAAGTCACTGAAGGACTAGGTACATCCTCTCCCACTGAGGCCAAACAAGACAGCGCAGTTAGGAGAGCAGGATCCATAGGCAGGCAACAGAGTCAGGGTAAGCTCCTGCTCTAGTTGTTGGGGGACCCACATGAAGACCAAACTGCATATCTGCTACAGATGTGTCTCCTGGAATAATTTTATAGTTTAGTTTTCTACTTAATTTTCTTGTATTTTTTTTCTATTTTCTGTGTCACTTTTCCCAAAATCTTGTGAAAGGTCATAATCTAGTAAGAAGTTAGGCATGATTATAAATTATTTTAATGAGCATGTAAAGCTGCATTATAAACACTGCAGGAGACTGTGGTAACATTAAGGATTAATTAACTCAAGGTATTTACAATAATCTTCAAATAGGGTAATCAGACTATTGAGTTATTAAGCATGTTTGAATCACATTGCTTCTATAGCAAGCCTACAGGACATCTTTAATTATTCTGCTCTAAGTCAGACTAAAGACTCATTTGGAAATTTAAAAATTTGGAAAATATTTTCTATTTTCTTACTAGTAACCAAATAAAGAGATGTAAAACTAAATGCTGTTTCCCATTGATTTAAGAATAGTGGTAGGGGAGTGCGGGGTGGGGTTAAAAAAAAAAAAGAATAGTGGTAGGAAGTACCTTGTGTATGCCAATACATAAGAATCAGAAATACATACTGCCTATTCAAAAGACTTTTGTTTCTTCTTTGTGTGTAGAACATGTAGATCCAGAAAATAAAAGGTGCTTGCTTCAGCAGTTGTGGCTGTTGGATGCTTAGGCTGCCAATTCAGACAGCATAGATGCACCTAAGCTTACAGATAGATGTTTCCAAATGGCTTATTTATTGCTCATGGCTTTCTGATGCAGATAGAATATGCATTTTAAAAAAAATATGTTTTATATATTTATTTCTAAAGTCAGAGATAGTCTCTGCTTTGTTCACCTGTTATATAAACTCCCAATGTACAGTTGGGTAATGGTTTTGCTTCATCATCTGGTGTAAATTGGCTTCCAGCTGGACATAAGTAGAAGGGTGTGCTGCAGTGACCCAGCAGCTGGCCCGACCTGAGAAGTGACCATCCTGTGGTAGAAGTTCTCACAAGCTTGCCATGGGCTACGGGCAACACAGTGGTTGAACTTGATAATGAGGAATGTGACTAGTGAGGGAGTCATGAGTATTCCCTCATTAGTGAGGGAATAAATTACATATACATGCTTCTAAGAAAATGAGACCACCTTAATGGAACAGTTTATTTACATAAGTAGAATACTAGGGTAAGCAAAGCCAGTTTTCTTTTTTCCTTTCTGTCTTTGTTTTTCAGGTGGACTTAATAGCACGAACCTAATATAGCACATGAGACATAGAAAGAAGTAGGAGTAGTTAGTTCAAAGTTAGCCTAGGCTTATAAGATCTTGCCCTTAAAAACTCTTTGTTATGTAAGAGTGAACATATAGTCCCAACATTGTGAACCAATGGACTTTTCAGCAACTTATCCCCTTTTGTAGTAGCATGTATTCTAGTACTGCGAGTTTGGGGTCTGCTTAGTTTGCCTAGCTAGTTAATGGCCAGCCTGGGACTATATAATGAAACTTTGTATAAAAAGCAAAGATAAAAAGCTTGCATGTGTGGGGCCATGGATTTAATCTCAGCAGCTTCCTTAAATGAAAGTCCATTTTATAATGGTTACATCTCTGATCTTTGGTTTACTTACATGTAGAGTGTTAGTGCCTACATCCCAAAGGATCATTTGCCAACATAGAAGTGAAATGTTAGTTGTAAGGTCCCTTTGCCTTTTCTACACTTCATGTGTGAGCTCTGGGAGAGCAGTTTTGTTCTGAGTGAGGTTGCCCAGAGAAGGCAGATACCATCAAACAAATAGAAAGGTATATGTCCTGGCTGCTGTGTCGTTATTTCTGTGATGCTAGTCAATCCCTATTTTCCAGAATCTTTAAGGGATTATGGCTACGATCTCATTGCTTATCAATTGAAAGAGTTAAATTGGGAAAAGCTTGTTACCTATAACCATACCATTGTACAGTAAGCCATAAAATCAATAACCTGTCTATCCTGTTAGCCTTCTCTTTTGTTCCTAGAAAACAAATGAGATTCTGGGTTATTGCATTTAATAGGTGTTCAGTGATTCTGTGACATGGACTTTGTATCACTACTCAGTAAAAAAAGAAAAAACCATAAACAGCTGCTGTGTTAGTGTGACTTGTGGTTTAGTTTTGTTTGTATTTGAACTTTTTTATTCTTGCAGAAAGTCAGTGCTCATTTGGCATTTGTTTTGGAGGAAGAGTTAAATGTATTTTTAAAGCCTTCATTTAAGTCACAGTTCAAGTGCACAGTTAGTAATTGTGCACATGGATTTGATACATCTGGTCTTTTTACTAAGCGGTGAATTTTCTTTTAAAATACTGGGAATACATGGGACTGGATAAATAGTTGAGTGGTAAATGTGCTTGTTCCACAGACATGAGGACCTGAGTTTGAGCACTACACCCACAGTAAACTACACATTATGGTATAGTTTGGAGAGGAGGAGATGATCAGCTGATCTCTGAGGTTTGCAGGCTGGCCAGCCTCACTTACCTAATGAGCTCTAGGTAGGTAGGCCATTGTGAAACCCTTATAAAGTGGAAAATAATTAAGGAAGATAGCAATGCCAACAACTGTTTCCCCACATAAAGGTTTGTACCTGCACACATTTAAATAAAAGCACGAGAGACAAAATAATTACATTTTAAATCTGGTTGCTCCAGTGGATCTCTTCTGTAAATTTGAAGGATATTTTCAACTATCAAAATATATGTTTTATATTTAGTCATGATCTTCCAGTCATTGTTTCCCAGGGCTTACAGAAAGCTAATGATTGCAGGATTCCTCGGCCTTGCCACCATTGATGTGCTGTCACTGTGGAGCACCTCATGATCCATGATCGTTTGTCCATCTTTGAGAACTGCTGTAGTATAGATATCTAAGTAGGTTGGGATCTTAGTCTAGGTCATACTGTCTTATGGTGGAAGATAAATTAGAAGAGGCAAACAGAATTGTAAGGGGACCATTTAGGTCGTTGTCATAGTCTGTACCCATGGCATTGAGGGTAGGAATGAAGGTGGATAGGAAAAATAAGTAAAGGAGCTTATGATGGATAGGTTAGGTGTTGGTGGACCTGAAACTGAGGGTGGCAGATTTGTAGATTGTGTCATGCCCCTTCCCTTTCTCCCCTGCTTAGTTCCTCTGTTTCTGTGCTATGTTCTGTAGGCTTCTTCTCTCCCTACTTCCATTGAGTCAGCTGGGCACACTGCTTATAGTATCTGTCCACCATAGCTTTTCTTCTGCTGTGGAATTCAGAGTGTAGTTACTATCATACATACCATCCCGTTTTCACACTCTGAACTTCCTCTAATGAGGGCCAGAGGAGGACATCTGTCTCATTCTTCCTTACCTACTGTGGTGGTTTGAATGAAAATGGCCCCCATTGGCTCATAGGGAGTGGCCCAGTTGGGAGGTATGGCCTTGTTGGAGGAAGTGTGTGTGTCAGTGGGGATGGTCTTTGAGGTTTCAAATGCTCAAGCCAGACCCAGTGTCACACTCTTCCTGCTGCCTGCTGATCTAGATGTAGAACTCTCAGCTGCCTCTCCAGCACCAAGTCTACTGGCATGCCACCAGGCTTCCCACTATGACAATAATAGACTAAACCTCTGAACTATAAGCCAGCCTCATTTAAATGTTTTCCTTAATAAGAACTGCCATGGTCATGGTGTCCTTTTACAGCAATAAAATGCTATCTAAGACACTACCTACCCAGCACCCATCATGGTCCTGGGGCAGGACCACACCCTTGGTGAGGAACCAATATCGTCTATAGCACCTATGTGCTAGTATCATGATAGAGTGACCACATTAGCCGGATGTCTGGGCCATTTCCCACTCATTTCTACAGTTCCACTTTCCTTTTTAATTTTTATTTCATGTGTATGAGTACTCCATCTGCATGTATGTCTGTGCACCACTTACATGGCCTCCATCTGGTGCCGACGGAGGCCAGAGGAACAGGGAGTTGGGTTCTTTAAAACTAGAATTAGATGTGGTTATGAGCTTCTGTGGACTAGAAACTGAACCTGAGTAGGGTTTAATGTAAGCAGCATGCCCTCTTGCTGCTGTCTCTCCCACCCCTTCAAGTACCTTCTCACTTAGCATCAGGAGATGCTGCTTGACTTCTCAGTCTCACTGAGTGGGAGAAATGCTAGAAACAGCAGGAAATTGCCTTCTCTTTTCTCATTAAGAGGAACCTTGGAAGGTTTGGGGAGGTGGGGAGGCTTGAACACTAGTACATAGCCCAGATGTGGTCAGAGGACAGCTCTGGGAGCTGGTTCCCTGTGGGATCCAGATATTGAACTCAGGTCATCAGATTTTCATGGCAAGCACTTTTACTCAATGAGCCATCTCAACAACTGTAAGCGTGTGTATTTTAAAGGTTTTAATGGCATCTTCCAAATGAATCCCCACAATTGCTGTCATCTAAAACTGAGAGTCTTTTAAATCCTAATAATGCTTAACAATTTTTAAAATATTATAAGTACTTAACCAGAAGTGAGGTGCTCATTGTACTAACACAAAGAGTTAGTCATAGGTCCTTCAATACCAAAAACAGTCCATCTCAAGAATATTAAGACTTGGCACAGCTTAATCACCATGCTTCAAGGAAAATATTTGTTATGTAACAGTATACTTTAAAAACCAAATTGGAGGCTAGGGGTGGCACCAGCCTTTAATCCCAGCACTTGGGAGGCAGAGGCCAGCCTGGTCTACAGAGTAAGTTCCAGGACATCCAGGGCTATACAGAAGCCCTGTCCTGAAAGGAAAAAACCAAAACCAAAACAAATGAGGGGCCAAAGAGGTGGATTTTCAGTTAAGAACACTTGCTGCTCTTGTAGAGGACCAGAGTTCACTTCCTAGCACCCACATCATGCAGTTCACACACATCTGTAACTTCAGCTATACCTGTGTGAATTTGATGCTCTTCTGGCCTCTGCAGTTACATACACACACATGCAAAAATAGAATACTTTTAAAAACAGAATGGAAGCCACATATTGTGTCACACTCATAACCCCAGCAGTTAGTAGGTGGGATTAGACACATCAGAACATCAAGCAACACTAGTCTTTTTTTTTTTTTTTTTTTTTGGTTTTTTGAGACAGGGTTCCTCTGTGTAGCCCTGGCTGTCCTGGAACTCACTCTGTAGACCAGGCTGGCCTCGGACTCAGAAATCCGCCTGCCTCTGACTCCCAAGTGCTGGGATTAAAGGCGTGCGCCACCACCACCCAACATTAATTAGTCTTTGTTGTATCAAAAAAATTCAAGGCCAGAGTGGTCTAAAAGTACCACCTAGACAGAAAAACCAGCCCCCTACCAATAGAAAGGAAGTGACAGGGGCTAGAGAAATGGCTTCAGTAAAGAATGTATACTGCTCTTTCAGAGGAACAGAATTTATTTCTGTCACCAACATGAGGTACTCACTATTGCTTGTAACTCCAGCTCCAGGGGTATCTGTACCTCTGTACCTGCACTCGCATGCACAGATTACACAGACATAGATGCAGGATTTAAAGTAATAAAAAAAAATTAAGAGAAATTACAAAGATTTAAGATGGAAAAACTAAGCCATGTAATTTTTAATTTCACGTTACTGCATATGCTGGGTGAAGAGAAAGAAGGAGGAGTGTTTGGATTTTTCTGGGCTATACCTATACTTAAATAAGTGAGGACCCATTACCTAAAAGATCTGCCATGTCTGTTGCATCCTAAAATAATGGAGTGGCAATGGTAAAAGTGGCAGAAGCCATCTTCGTGTGTGACAGGCAAGTGCTCCACTACTCCATCACATCCCTAATCTGTTGGCTGCTGCTTCTTGAGGCATACTTGCTATGTGTCCCAGGCAAATAAGTCCTCCTGCCTCAGCCAAAGGAGCTGAGGTTGCAGGCCTGTACCACCAAGCCTGGGGAGATGGTAATTTCTGGTTGAGTTACAGCTTGCTTTTTCATTCTTTCCGTTGCTTGTTTTTATGAGACCCATGTTAGAAAACCTATTTATTTAGTATTTTTAAATTTTCATTAAATCTAATTAAATGCAGGTTGGTTTTCTAGTGTCTTCTGTAATAAAATCTTTGTAGCCTACTTTAGAACAACCGTCTAGATTAAAACACACAAGTTACTAGTGCTCTGATTAGTCAGACAACATATACTTCTCAGTGCTCTTATCAGTGTGTGATCAGGAGTTGCTTCTCTCTAACATGTTTTTCTTCTCTTGTTCAGGGCACTGTTTGGGGACAGCCATATTTCTGACTCCATAACGTGGTTTTCTATGTAAAGTTTGCAGAGGGTCAGAACAATGCCTCCACGACCATCTTCGGGTGAACTGTGGGGCATCCACTTGATGCCCCCACGAATCCTAGTGGAATGTTTACTCCCCAATGGAATGATAGTGACTTTGGAATGCCTCCGTGAGGCCACGCTAGTCACCATCAAACATGAGCTGTTCAAAGAGGCCAGGAAGTACCCTCTGCACCAGCTGCTGCAGGATGAGTCTTCTTACATTTTCGTAAGTGTTACCCAGGAAGCAGAAAGGGAAGAATTCTTTGATGAAACAAGACGGCTTTGTGACCTTCGGCTTTTTCAACCCTTTTTAAAAGTAATTGAACCAGTAGGCAACCGTGAAGAAAAGATCCTCAATCGAGAAATTGGTATGATATCTTTTCAGCTAATTGACACTGTCATTGCCAAACTGCAAATAACTATGATGGCTTCTCTTTATTTTAGTATTAAGATACTTTGTCTGAATTATTACCTTTGTAATCTTTGAGTAGATTTCTATTTAAAAATATAAAGTAGTTTTTTTTTTTTTTTAACACTACTGAGCTATAGAACTTCGTCACCCTTTGCTATTCTGTAGGGCTTTACTTAAGGGATACAATTAGGAGGACTTAGATTTCTTATAGCCAACTTTTATTACTCTGAAAAAGTTGATAAAGGTCCTATCATAATATTAATGGATATGTGGGCAGTGCGTATAATTTAAATGTTTGAAGCCTCATCAACTTTATTTTCTTCTTTCTTTGGTTTTCTGAGACAAGGTCTCTCTGTGTAGCTTTGACTGTACCCTTAAAAATGGATTTATCAGAGTTTTTTTTTTTTAACTCATAGGAACTTTTCTTTTGTGCTTTTCTAAACATGTGTAGTTCTCAGTTTATAAAAACCACTTCTGCCCTACATTCTTTATAAACATCATATTTTCTAGGTTTTGTTATTGGCATGCCAGTGTGTGAATTTGATATGGTTAAAGATCCAGAAGTCCAAGACTTTCGAAGGAACATTCTGAATGTTTGCAAAGAAGCCGTGGACTTGCGGGATCTCAACTCGCCTCACAGCAGAGCAATGTATGTCTACCCTCCAAATGTCGAGTCTTCCCCAGAACTGCCAAAGCACATCTACAACAAGTTAGATAAAGGTAAGGAGGCAGGCCCCCAAACGGAGCCTTGTGCTGCGGTAGCCGTTCTGGTTCCTGCTGCACAGTTGCCTTGTGCTAGCTGGATCATGAGCCTAAGGCAAGGACTGAGCGCGGAGTAATGACTTCTTATAGCAGACACTCTTCCTCCTTACTGATTGACCCACCTCTTGGTGAATGCTTAGTTCACTGATACTGAAGAACTGAGTTTAGAATTCACTGTTGCCTGGAATGCTAGCAGAATTAGAGCTGATTATCTTTTTAAAGTTTAATTTGGAGTTAAGCTTAGCCAAGGGTCCTTGTGATCTATTAGCCCACTCAAAAAGGAGATCTTTAGCTCTAGTTAGAGTAACTAGATATGGCTTCTGATTGTGCTTAGAGGAACAATGAACACTTCTTGAAACTTCTCTTCAGAGAAGTGAACTAGACACAGCGATGCACCTTACAATGTCTTTCTGTTACAGGACAAATCATCGTGGTGATTTGGGTAATAGTCTCTCCAAACAATGACAAGCAGAAGTACACTCTGAAGATCAACCATGACTGTGTGCCAGAGCAAGTCATTGCTGAAGCCATCAGGAAGAAGACTCGGAGCATGTTGTTGTCCTCTGAGCAGCTGAAGCTCTGTGTCTTAGAATACCAGGGCAAGTATATTCTGAAGGTGTGTGGCTGTGATGAATACTTCCTAGAAAAGTACCCTCTGAGTCAGTACAAGGTGAGTGATGGTACCTGCACCACAGCTGCATGTGTGCTTAGCACAGAGTTTTGATGACTACTATTAGGAAACACCATTTTTAGGCTTAGTTTTATTAGCATATTTGAATTTTGCTTAATACTGATGGTAAATGCTAGCCGAGTCTTGAGCTATATCCTGTAGTGATCATTTATGACATATGTGAATTTTATGTGTTTTGCACATATTCCCCCCATTGGGATGAGTGAATTTACTTATACCAACTGATCTCCTTGTTCACAACCAGTCCCTAGTCTATTTATGCTTATGTTTAAATAATGCAATTATTTTAGAGTTGGAAGATGTAGCAATTACACTAACCACAAAACATTTCATGACCTACCTGCTCCTAGCAAGGATGTGGGGACAATATTAAAATAGAATCTTAGTTTATTAAATTTACTACTAACCTTCCTCTTTCTCTGTCCACTGAATAAATCCCAGTGAGAAGCAATGGTAGCATACACACATACCAGCTACTGTTTAATAAAATAGACACTGGCCTTTAGTGGTGATAACTGGGAAAGTAGGCTGAAAATCCATGTCTGGGGGCCAGCAAAATGGCTTAGTGCATAAAGGCACATGCTGCCAAGCCCAATAACCTGAGTCAAGTCCCTGGGACTCATATGGTGGAAAGTGAGAGCCATCTTTAGGTGTTCTGTGAACTTTATGCATGCTTTGTGACACATGCATATAAGTACACATGTACACATACGTACTTGGGCTCTCGTAGGCTTGGGAAGATAAGAGCAGTTGGTAAAGTGTTTGGTGTATAAGTGTGAGGAGGACCTATGTTTGGACTCCCAGTACCTCATAAAAGCCAGGCTTGGTAACCTGCGTCTAACTCTGAAGGCAGAGACAAGAGGATCTCTGAAGTTCTCTGACCAGTTAGCCTAGCCCTTGGTGAGCTCCATATTCAGGAAATGAAGTAGACAGTGACTGAGGAGCATGTCTAACCTTGAACTCTGTGCAGATGTACATCCTGCTACTTCAAAATTGAGACCCACCCGTTTTAACATTTTAAAAAATATCTCTGTTATTGTTAATGACTTATTATTTTTATGTTTGGGGTTTTGTTTGTCCAAGACAGGGTCTCATATAGCAGGCAGTCTTCAAACTGGTCATGTAGCTAAGAATGACCTTAAACCCACATCTTCCTCCATTCACTCCCCAAGTGCTAGGATTACCAGTATAGGTAACCATACCAGTTTATTTATGGGGCTTTATTGTTTCAATTCAGTAAATGTTTCTCAAGAACTGCTTGGAGGGAGTGGGGTGGGGTTTGACCCTGAGAAAGGCTTAATGGTCAGGTCTGACATGCACTGTCAGGCTTACCAAAGGAAGCTACTTTTCTGTTACAGTGATCACTTCTGATACTGTTGGAGTATTTTGCAGTTAAGAGTAAAGTAATAGTGTCAAAAGTTGGCCCTAATTTTTTATTTTATATAAGTATACTCAGAGGCTCTAACTGCATTATAAATAAGCAGCTACTATCAAGTGTGGTCTGTTTAATTTTTAAAATCACCTTTGTAAATCAGTGTGTAAATGCTCATAACATTCCTACATGTTATCATAGGAATGAAGAGCCTTATGTGAAGTGGCTTCTTCCCTTCCTCTGTGATCTCTTACAGTATATAAGAAGCTGTATAATGCTGGGGAGGATGCCCAACTTGATGCTGATGGCCAAGGAAAGCCTATACTCTCAGCTGCCTATCGATAGCTTCACAATGCCCTCATACTCTAGGCGCATCTCCACAGCCACACCCTACATGAATGGAGAGACATCTACGAAATCCCTCTGGGTTATAAATAGTGCCCTCAGAATAAAAATTCTTTGTGCAACCTATGTAAATGTAAATATTCGAGACATTGATAAGGTAAGACCAAATGCTGATGTCTACTCAGTGTAAATCCTTTTTTAAATTAGCCTCTTTTGAGCACAGTGCCAGCTATTGACCTCTGTAGTTTTTCAGGTGACTAGAAAAACACGAATCTCAGAAAATACAAATGATTCATGAATTCTGTTTGAGTTATACCTGCCTTACCTTTCACACAGCTATGGTTCTGTCTATAATCAGAATACCCGTAATTGTACGCTTCTTAAAGTCAATTTTTTTTCAGAGTCTGTTTAGTAAAACAGTGATTGGAATTAAAGAGGATCTTTTTATAGTTTTTATTTAATCCCATTAAGTGAAAATATTGACATCTCATAGCAGAGCTTTTAATGTCTTTGTGAACTGTTTCTCTAGCTTCAGGAGTTCGAAGTAACACCTGATACCAGCTTATCTTGGAAAAGTGAAGGTCTTTGTATTTCATGCATAGTGCCACAGGCTTGTAGCTATGTTAACTTCATAGTGGTCAGAGGCTCTATCAGTTAATTGTAAAGCTATACAAAGAAACCATCTGAACAGAACACTTCATTTACATTGATTCTGTTGAGTGTTCATATGCCTATATATAAGTATATGTGTGTGGGTCTATACATATATATTATGTATGCATAGACATGTATATAGTGTACATTTTTCTTTCTTCCTTTTAGATCTATGTTCGAACAGGTATCTACCATGGAGGAGAACCCTTATGTGACAATGTGAACACTCAAAGAGTACCTTGTTCCAATCCTAGGTAAAATGGTGTTTACACATGTTTCATGTCATTAGCTTTATGCAAGTTATCTGTATTTCCATTGTTTACATATAGAACATAAGGACTTTTTGTGACTGGCTTTGATCTTTCCATTGTTTCAAGGTCAAAGTCATGTTCTTGATTCAAGACCTGAACTTTAAGGCACTCTTCTTCAGATGACTCCCAGGAACAGACACTTGAGAATTCAGTTAGAGAGTCTTTGAGAAAAAACAGTCTATGTGGGAAAGCAGGTTGCTGGGCACCCTGGGATTCATTCTTGCTTAGGCGTGCTGAGGAAGTGGTAGGTGGTCCACAGCTCGAAGGCCTCCTATTTCCTTGTCTTTCTTGTGAGAGATTTTTGAAGATAAGAAGCAACCGCTTGACTGAAGATGGACTTTATAGAATGCAGTAGAGCTAAGTAGTGAGACTTCAAAGGAATTCCACAACAAAGTTAGACTGGGGCTGGAGAGATGGCTCTTCCAGAGGTCCTGAGTTCAATTCCCAGCAACCACAAGGTGGCTCACAACCATCTATAATGGGATCTGATGCCCTCTTTTGCTGTGTCTGAAGACAGCTACAGGGCACTCATATATACATAAAATAAATAAATCTTTAAAAATAAAAAAGTTAGACTGAGTTCTGACAGTCAAAAAAGAAAAAAAGGCAATCATTATATTGCCATCATTGATGAGTGTCCTAGAGCCTAGGACAAGTTCAGGGTAACAGTCCCTTATCTGTGAGGGTTAGGAGAGGCAGTTGTCACCTTACCTGAGCCTGTAAGTCAGTCAGGGCATCATTGAAGGTAGATGATACACATGACAACAGTTTGAGATCCTATTGTTGTTGTTGGTGGTGGTGGTGGTGGTGGTTTTTCAAGACAGGGTTTCTCTGTATAGCCCTGGCTGTCCTGGAACTAGACTAGCCTCGAACTCAGAAATCCGCTTGTGTCTGCCTCCCAAGTGCTGGGATTAAAGGTGTAGGCCACCATTGTCATATCCTATTCATACTCCTTATTTGCTAGCTTAGGAGGTGGGCTGATTGTAGAAGATTTTAAACAAATAGTATTTTTAAGGAACCAATCCAAAGAATTCCAGGAGCCCCAAGTAGGGGCCCCAGAATAATCTGTCCTTGTTGTTTCAGAGCTAAGAGTAACATTTTAGAAAAGGAAGAAGTAAGATTTGGTAGTGGTTCCTACTAAGTTGACATCTAGAAAAATAAAGTTACTATTACACCTTCCAGCTTTTACTAGCTAGCTGTGGGAGGAGGATCGGGAATTGAGCTACATTTCTAGCCACATAGTTGCACAGAGCCAGCCTGGGCCTCAGTAACGGCACCCTGGCCAAACAAACAAGTTATAAAAGTCTTATGTTTAGTCTTTACTTCAGTTCTAGTTAGAACTGGAGAGATGGCTCAGCAGTACTACTCTTCCTAAGGACCCAAATTCAGTTTGCAGCATTCCCATTGGGCATTTCATAACCACCTGTAACTCCAGTGTCAGGGGATGCATCACCCTCTTCAGGCCTCTGCAGACACCTGCACTCATATCCTATAAACACAGCACACACAAATAATAAAAATGTATCTTTAAAAAAATTAACTTTTTTAAAGTAGAGGTTAAATCCTTGGGGTAGTAATATGAAAATGTTAGTAAATTCTTTAACTTTCTGCATTTATAAAAATAAAAATCAGAAATTGATATTGAAATTATTTGAAGGATAGGAGAGTAGACTTGGAAAAATGTTAAGATTTTATTTATTTATTTATTTATTTATTTAGTGTGTTTGCCTGAATGTATGTGTCTAGTACCCTGGCTTCTGCAACTTTATTTCAGTGTTGGATTTGGGTTGTTTGCAGTTGGAGGATATTATAAATAGTTAAATTAGCAGTCTGTGGATAACATATTACTGTCATTTGTTCACAGTGGAGCTGGGTCATAGGGTATATATATATATATATATATATACATCTGTTCATTTTCCAAGACTTTCCAGTTTCCATTTGGTTATAACAAATGATGTACCTAGTTCTAGTGTATGAGGTTTTTTTCCTATTAGTGCATTCCTTGGCACCTGTCCTTTGTCTTGTAGAGTGTCATCTTTGAGGTATGACTTAAACACTGACTCAGATACCACCCCTATACCCACCCCAGCTTTCTGAGACAGGGTCTCACTATGTAGTTCTGGCTGACCTGAAACTTGCTATGTATGTAGTCCAGGCTGGCTTCAGACTCATAGCATACCTTCACCTCATGAGTGCTGGGATAAAGGCGTAAGCCATCACCCCAACTTTTGGTCATCTTTATACAGTTGTGAAATGTATCTATGTTTGATTGTCATTTGCCTTGTCTTTAGTGTTGATGCATTATGAAGCCATGCGTACACTCAGGATAAAGCTTTGTTTGTCAATTTTCTATAGGTGGAATGAATGGCTGAATTATGATATATACATTCCTGATCTTCCTCGTGCTGCGCGCCTTTGCCTTTCAATCTGCTCTGTTAAAGGCCGAAAGGGTGCTAAGGAGGTAAAGTATCTCATGTTAAATAACCGACTGTGGCTTCCTCCAAAATCCCAGTCCCTCTGCTTCAAACTTACTCACAAAAAGGACAGGTTTTGTTTTCTCTCTCTCTCTCTCTCTCTCTCTCTCTCTCTCTCTCTCTCTCTCTCTCTCTCTCTCTGTTTGGTTGGTTGGTTGGTTGGTTGTTGTTGTTGTTTTAGCCTTGTCCTCTCATGTGTGTAACCCAGGGTTTCCTTGAACACAGAATTGTTCTTCTTAACCTCTGAAGCATGTGCCACCATGGTGGGGTTTTGTTTGTTTGTTTTTGTTTTGTTTAGTAAAATATTAATTCACTAAAGCCTTGGGAGATATTAGTGACTTTCTCATTTTAGAGTGCATTGGGAGAGCCTGAGAAGTCCATTTCTGATGAATAAGTACATCATGAGTTCATGTCAGTATAATTTGTTAACTACGCTGAGTGACTGCCAGAGTGACCACACACCTCACTCTTGGGCTGCTTCACATGTCCTTTTGAAAATAAAGAAAACACAGGACAGAAAACCTTTCAATTTTGAAAAGCCAATGTGGCTTTGGTAGACTTTGTGTTCCTTTGGTTATAGAGACGACTGTTGAATGAATTCTCCTCCCAGAGAAGCATATTTGGAAATGTGTGATTTATTCACAGAATTGTGAATATTTTTTTTTGTTTTGTTTTGTTAAGGAGCACTGTCCGTTGGCCTGGGGAAACATAAACTTGTTTGATTATACAGACACCCTAGTGTCCGGGAAAATGGCTTTGAATCTCTGGCCTGTACCACATGGGTTAGAAGATCTGCTGAACCCTATTGGTGTTACTGGATCAAATCCAAATAAAGTAAGCCTTTTATTTTCAGAAACTAGTTTGTTTATGACAACTAAGCGTAATATATATTCAGTAACCTGTGTTCTCTTTTATAGGAAACTCCATGCTTAGAGTTGGAGTTTGATTGGTTCAGCAGTGTGGTGAAGTTTCCAGACATGTCTGTGATTGAAGAGCATGCTAATTGGTCTGTGTCCCGAGAAGCTGGATTCAGTTACTCTCATACAGGCCTGGTGAGGACACCCTGAGCTGCTTATGTCTAGAGATGAGCACATTCTTCTCTGTGTACAAGGGTTGTGTGGCTCAAAAGTTCTGATGTGGATACTGTTGAGTTCTGTAGTAGGACTTCAGTAAAGAACATTTTCTTTATCTTCGTATTCCACCTGTATCTGTTTCTTCTTTCTTTCTTTGAAGCCCTGTAAGATGCCACTGTGTATACAACATTGGTATAGGTGCTTTAATGAAGTTGTGGATCATACAGTATGGTATGGTGAGGGCACAGAGGTGGAAAGAACAATGCTATGCTGAGAATAACTAAGGTGGGTAGGGCTGGTGGACATCAAGTCCAGGGAAAACCTCTGCATTAGTACCAGGAGTTGAGGCTTACATATAAACATGAGGTGAACATTGAGGCAGCAGAAGCAACTTTTTATCACACCACATTAGTTCAAGTCTCCAGAGAGTTCACCTCGTTGTTTAAGCTTGAGCACCAGAGTAAGTCAGATCAAGAACCGCTAAATGAGCTTGCTGATTAATAGTGAGCAGAGGTTGTGACATGTGCCTGGTCAGGCATAGTGATAGCAGTGCATAAGAGCTCCCTTTCGCAGGCCACCTTGCCAGACAGTTTAAACCAGGTGTCATTCTGTGTACACAGTGTAAACACAAAACTAACTAAAAGCATTTCTTTTTGGAGCAATGGTAATACTTTGTAAGGGTTGGGATTTGT
This sequence comes from Mastomys coucha, assembly GCF_008632895.1. Classification (NCBI taxonomy): domain Eukaryota; kingdom Metazoa; phylum Chordata; class Mammalia; order Rodentia; family Muridae; genus Mastomys; species Mastomys coucha. Next base: position 26,098,179 of record NW_022196899.1, read on the forward strand.
GAATTATACTGTGTTTTATTTATTTTTATAGAATACAGAGAACACTTTGGTTTGCCATTTAGATATATAAGAAATGTTTCGAAGTGTAAGTTGTGGAACCTTAGTCTTCCTAGATGTTAAGGTCCTTTTTTTTCTATTTCATTCCTTCCATGCTCAGGGAAGACTAACCAGATACAAAGATGTAGAGGAGGAGGTGTAATAGCCTGGAGAGTGCAGGAGTACACTACAGTCAGTAGTAGCATCTCCAAGAAGAGTGTAAAGATTTCAATGAGACTGCACATACCAGGTCTATAAAGCTTTTTCTTCCCTTTGTGATATTTTTAGACTTTAATTAGACAGATTTTCTCACTTTCCCTCCTTGGGAAAAATCATAGGAATGTGGGCATCAGTGTTTCTCAGGCTCAGCCTACACTGAATGCCAAGTGCATCCTGTCTGTAGAGTATGCTGTGTGTGGCAGGATGCTGAGCCATATCTGTGGCCGCTGAACCACTAGCACCAAACTGATGGTCAAAAATGTCTCCAGAAATAACCAAAAGTCCACGGGAGATAGGGAAAGTCACCCCACCTCAGAACCACAGCTTCAGACTTGATGGTGAGAGTTGTAAGTGCATTGTCAGACATATAATCCTCAGGAGGATAAAATGAGTGAAAAAGTATTTCCAGTGACAGACAATAAGTCTGTATTCATGTAGAGTCACAATTGAATAGGGGTGATTCAATCTCTATATTTTGTGTCAAAAACTCTATTCCATATGTGGTATTTATTTCATGTTCCATGATGTGTGTGTATCACTTTTTATTACTGTAGCATACACTGAGAAAAACAAGGAAGTTAGGCTAAAAAGATGGCTTGGCAAATCAGAGCACTAGCTCTTGCAGAGGACCCATATTTTATTCACATTTGATAAATATGTGTATAATATTTATTATATATGTGAATATATATACATACACCAACTACACCCATATCGTGGCTCACAGCCATCTACTTCCAGGTGATTCATTGCCTTTGTCTGACCACTGCAGGCATAAGACATGTACACAGAGCACAGATAACATATTCATAGATGTAAAATAATTTTCTTTTCAGAAATCTTAAGACAGAACATTGAGGAAGGGAAAACATTTTTGGCTCATGTTTAGGGGTCTTTGTTCCTCATGGTGGGGAGGGTTCATGGAGTAGAGCAGCTTCATGGTGGTGCTCCAGGTGGCTGCTAAGAAGGGGATAGAGAAGGCCTAGACACAGGCTTCCTTCTTCCCTGTTCTGCCCAGGTTTCCCCTCTGTTGGCTGATGCTCTTACCTCACGGTAGGCTTTCCTCCTCCTCCCTCATCTCTCTAGAGCTTCTCACAGCTGTAGTGTGTTTTACTAACAGAGCTTGGCTCAGTCCAGTCATGTTGGGCATCCAAACTGAGCAACACACTGTTCAGCATCAACATTTACTCCATGCATTTTTTTAAATGACGAACTGTGGAAGGTGGATATATATACAGAGGCCTATAAAATAAGTAAAATAGTGATGAAGAAGTCTTTCGTTGACCATGTGATTTATAAATATAAATGAAATGATTTATAATGAAATGATGAAATAAATAATAAAATGAAAATGATTTATAATTATTGAGCATGAAAAAAATGGCCGTCTTGTTGTCTTCAGCAAAAGTATGAGCCATCAGTGTCAAACATTGTGTTATGACAGTGTTATTTATAGTTTGACAAAGATATTTCAAGATGAGGTACATGTGAGAAAACACTAAGTTTATTATGCTTAGATTCTCACTAAAATATGTAGTACAATTGTTTTTCCTGATTTTCTGTAAATTATTTTATATTAACATATAAACATTTTAAAAATACAGAAGCAGATGGAGTCTGTTGCATGCTGCTGATAATTAGTAATGATTTAAGACAACAGGTTTCTGGTAGCATCCATGTAGTAGCATCCTAACTGATTTCCCTTCTCTTTTTGGAACAGCTGCAAAAGGTGTCATGAAGCATAGATCAAACCATGGCATTCATCCCCTAAGTAGCTCTCAGTAAAACACTTGTCAGCCTAAGCTGCTAGCTTACACGCTGGACACCCCCCCCCCCCCCCCCCCCGCTTCCTCCGCTGTCTCTGTACTCTTATCCACTGGCATTGCTCCCCCTAGCTTTTATCCAGTTTCTCCATTAGACCGGCCATACTGTTTTGAAAAATCTGCTACTAGAATGGGTGCTCTATGAGATCTACTTCGTAACATGAACAGCAAGAATGAAACAGGGCACAGTACATACTTAAAAGTGCTTGTTCAATGATAATGTTCACATAGAACTTCCTCATCCTGTTGTATAACTTCAGGATGCATCAGTACATAAAGACCACTAACATTTTGTTTGTACCGTTCTAAAAGGCTAGAAAATGATACCAGTTTTGTATGATAATACTAGTAAGCATCTGCAATCACTGTTCAGATGACCTGTTATATATGTCTTTTGTTTTCTGTAGTGGTGGGACGTGGGTGTGCATACTCAAACTTACATGTGGAGCTCAGAGACAGCTTTGTGGAGTAGGTCTCTCTTTCTACCATGTGAGTCCCCGGATCAAGCCCAGGTTGTTGGGCTTAGCAACAAGCATCTTTGTCTAATCAGTGTGCTGTCTCATGGGCCCTCTTGGTTTCATTTGGTTTCTTTTTTGTTGTTGTTGTTTTGTTACATAGTAATACTCAGGGATTATTTGGAGTGTTTGTTATTCAGAGACTTAGAGGAAAATAGTCTGTATTTAAAGAGAATAAATCTATTTCCTGGGATTACATAATAAGTTTGTTACTTTCTGTTTAGTTCTTTAATATTGAAATGCACAGTGCTTCTAATCTTTTCATCTTTCTTAATTTACATATAAAATTAAAAGCTTGCCAACAGGTATGAGGATGATTTAGCAGGGAACATGAAGGGGTTTGCATTTTTATTTTAGGATACTACTACTTTGTACTCCTTTCTGCCACAAGCATTATCAGTCTGTAGTTAGTTGAGGGTAGGAAGAGCCTCACCAGGGAGACGAGGAGGCTGGCTTCCTTCCCTCCGTCCCAGTTGAGGCTGGGAGTGGCTGTTCTACTTCTTGGCGGTAATAATAGCCACATACCTGCATCTGTTCTACAGATGCTATTTTAAATTAGTTCAGTGAGAATAACAGATTGTTTTTATAATAGTTAATAAGCTATGTGAGGTTTATTAAATATCAGTTTGCTTTTTCAAATATGTATCTGTGAATCTCAGGGGAAATCCATGGCAGAGAAATCCATATAAAAATCATGCTTTATTTTACAGAGTAACAGACTAGCCAGAGACAATGAGTTAAGAGAAAATGACAAGGAACAGCTCCGAGCACTTTGCACCCGGGATCCACTGTCTGAAATCACTGAACAAGAGAAAGACTTCCTATGGAGCCACAGGCAAGTGTTGGGAGTGAGGCTCTCAAGGCAGAAGGCCTAGGGACCTTTTTCCTGTCAGGGAACCCGTGTGAGTGGCCCAGCATACCATTTGGTTGTTGTTTTGGAGGTCGAGTCTCTCACTGTAGTCCAAGTTAGTTATGAGCACAGTGTATAGCCAGGCTGCCTCTCCCTGGAAATCCTCCAGCTCAGCCTCCTAACTGATGGTGGGATTACAGGTGTGCCCCATCACTCCTGGCTTGATTTTTAACCATAATTTTACCATACCTAGTAGAGTAAACAGGATATAATTTAAATGTTATTTTCTTTATTGATGGTGACCTTTTCAAAAGTTGGATACAGATACTTCTTTCTAGAAAAACATTCTGTGTTGATATTTCAAACATTTAAAGGTTGTTTTGTTTGTTTGTTTATTCCTTTTTTGTTGGGGCAGGGTTTCAGCCCAAACTGGCATTGAACTGTAGTTGAGGATGACTTTGAGCTTCTGATTCTCCTGCCTCTACCTCCTAAGTACTAGGATTACAGGCATGTGTCCTCACACCTTGTTTACAAGGTACTATAAATTGGGATGAAGCCCAGGGCCTCATGCATGCTAGGCTAGCCCGTCACCAACGTAGGTATACCCACATCCCCAAGCTTTTGTAATTGACGGTAGCCATTTAATCTTCAGCCTTCTACAAGCTAAGCACATATTCTGCTGCTGAGTTGTAACCCCAGACTGACAATGTGTTTTTCTAGAACTTTTTAAAACGTGAAGTTCAAGCAGGAATGCATGCTCTTGCACTCGTGCATGTTAGACTAGTTCTTCATGGCTTTGTTGGCTTACATTTTTCCTTATGGAAAAAACAATCCTGCTGTTACTTGAGACACTGGTGCATTTTTTTCTTTATAACATTGCACTTATTACTGTGGGTTGGGGTCTCTTATGACACAGTATTATATAGAGACTAGAGAACAGTCTTCAGGAGTCAGCTCCCCTTCTACTGTTTGCACACATCAGGCTTGGTGGGAAGCACCTTTACCCATTGGCTATCTCACTGGCTCCCTACACTGTTGCATCTAACTGAAGGAGTTGCAGACCATATTCTGTAGAGAATCTGTGAAGCATAGATGTTGTCCAGTAAGCTCATGAAGTTCACAGAGGTAAACTATTTGAGTGTCTGAAGAACAGAATAGTATAGATGTAATTGTTCTTAACTGTCAGCTCACCTTTATCCTCCATTTGAATCCTTTGTCTTTACCATTTTAACTATATCTGCATAGATATGCAAATATATGTACAACCAGGGTCTTCAACACAAGTTTGGGTTTTCATATAGGCTACTACTACTACTACTAAGCTTAGATCTTGATACAGATGCATATGGGGAATAAGATGTTAGTCCTTCACATGACACCATGGTCTTTATTATCTCCCCAACAGACACTACTGTGTAACTATTCCTGAAATCCTACCCAAATTGCTTCTGTCTGTCAAGTGGAATTCCAGAGATGAAGTGGCCCAGGTGAGATTATTTAGAGGCTCTTGCACAGAACCCATGTGTTGCTTAAATCAACTCTCAGAAAATCTGCATCAATTTAGAGGAAAAATAAGACTGTAAATTATTATGATGACACAATTAAGAAAATATCAGTCATAATCTTTTCCATATGTAAAACTAATTGAATTGAAAAATACAAAGCAAATTTTAAGATATTTCATTTAAGCTAAGTTTAAATAAGATGCTAAAATAGTGTTTTAGATTTTCACATACGATTTACTCTTATTCTCTGTTCACAGATGTACTGCTTAGTAAAAGATTGGCCTCCAATCAAACCGGAGCAAGCCATGGAACTCCTGGACTGTAACTATCCAGATCCTATGGTTCGGAGTTTTGCTGTTCGGTGCTTGGAAAAATACTTAACAGATGACAAACTTTCTCAGTACCTCATTCAGCTTGTACAGGTAAGACACCAGAAACTGAAATGCTTTGCTCCACCTCTGTACAGCTTATTAAAGCAGCAGCATTAGTTTTATGCTTTTCAAAAATTTATTTATTACTTTGTGCATAGAATTTTTTTCTTTAAGTCCAGCTATAGAGAAATGAGCCTGATTCATCTCAATTTGTGTTGCTTTTCTTTTGATTTCTCAGGTCTTAAAATATGAACAATATTTGGATAACCTGCTTGTGAGATTTTTACTCAAGAAAGCATTGACAAATCAAAGGATTGGCCATTTTTTCTTTTGGCATTTAAAGTAAGTCAGATTATTTCCCTACCAAGTTTCTTAGATATATATAACTCACTTCCCAACTAAGTGCATATGAGTCTTGCTGCTGCGTCTGTCTGGAAAGCTGCTCTATGCTGCAGGCCTGTTGCACAGTTCTTTTTTTGGAATTAAATGACCAACATAAGTCAGAACTGAATTCTGCGTGGTTAGTACAAATATTTTTGAAGGATTTGCTTCTATTTTGAGCCAAGTAAAATTTGCCAGATGTAAATTAACGTTGTGATAGGTTTCACTGTATACATACATGACATTGTCCCAAAATAAAAATCTTACCTAGGAATTCAGAGTAATAATGGCAAATTACCAGGTTTCTTGTGAGAACATAAGCTAAGGCAGGAGAATCCCAGCTACCAGACCAGCCTGTGCTTCATAGAGAGGTGCTGCTGCTGCTGGTGGTGTGTGTGTGTGTGTGTGTGTGTGTGTGTGAGAGAGAGAGAGAGAGAGAGAGAGAGAGAGAGAGAGAGAGAGAGAATGAATGAATGAGTGAATGAATCACAGCTACCAGGCCAGCCTGTGCTTCATAGAGAGGTGCTGCTGGTGTGTGTGTGTGTATGTGTTGGGGGATGAACAACTTTTGGAAGTGTGATATAGTACTCAAAATTGCCACAAACTACCTAGAGTACAAGAAATTTAGAAACAGGTTTGTGTTTAGTGTAGCGCTTTTTTTTTTTGTAATTTTTTCTTGTTTTTTAGTTAAAGTTGGTATTTAGAGAAGCTATGTTTAAAATAAATGTAGAGGCAGTTGGACAAATGTAAACATGCTTGCAGGAGACTTGGAAGATTCAGTGAGCTTTTTACCTGCCTCAGTTTACTTTATTCTCCTTTTCTCCTTGCTTCTTTTGTATTTTACACGGAGATTAATTAATGATAAATAGCTAAAATAAAACCTAAATCAGTAAAATACCTAGTAAATTTACACAGCCAAGACCTACCTGAAACATTTGGTTATTTTCTTCTAAATTGGTAGGTTTTAAACATTGTGTTATTGATTAAAACATGTGCTGGACTAGAAAAAGGGGTTTTCTATCTTTAGAGAAAGCATATATGCTAATTTAAGACTAGATTTAGGTCAGTACCTGAATTAGAATAAAAATCAAGCTCACTGCCTGTCTCCATGTATTTGCTATTCTGCACACTGTCTTGATCAAGATTACAGTTTTGCCTTATCCAGACACTTAAAAACAAACAAACAAACAAAAAAACTACTTGTAGGGCTGGAGAAGAGAACTTAGGGATTAGAGCTCTCTCCCAGAGGACCTGAGTTGAATTCCCAGTACTTACATGACAGCTCACAATAATCTAGTACTCTCTTCTGGCCTCCACAAGTACTGAATGTAGATGGTACACAGGCATAAATGCAGGCAAACACCCATATGCATAAAACAAGCAAAAAAGAAAAAGACTATGATTACACATAGATAAATTTTGCCTATTCTTTTAGATCCGAGATGCACAATAAGACTGTCAGTCAGAGGTTTGGCCTGCTCTTGGAGTCCTACTGCCGTGCCTGTGGGATGTATCTCAAGCACCTGAACAGACAAGTAGAGGCCATGGAGAAGCTCATCAACCTAACTGACATCCTCAAGCAGGAGAAAAAGGATGAGACACAAAAGGTGTGCAAATGGTTCTCCCATTGCTTTTGTAGACTCCCCTTGAAGTTGTAGCCAGTGCGCACATAGAGTGTGGTTCTTACAAGTTGGATTTGAGTTCTACTACCTGCCAGTTGTATGGTAGATATATTACATTAGGCTCATAGGGCTCGTTTTCTTCAACTGTAAAATAAAAACAATACTTTAAACATAGAGTGCTTGTGAGAAAGAAGCTAATCACATGGCAGGCAAAGCACTTGTTACCTCCTTTGAGCATAAGGGGTGCCCACTATGTGCCTGTTTTATATAGCTGTAAGTAGTTAAAATGATCCCTCTCTTATAGTGTTAGTAATGATTCCAAAAATAAGTAGAAATGAGTTTAACTGGACTCAGTAAACACCTGTCATACTAGGGTTCTCAGGACCTTCCCACCCTCTTCTCTCATTACTGCCAGCTAAAAAGCAACCGTTGCCTCCCCTCTGGTGAAATAGCAGAATCCATTCACCAAGTTCCAGTACCCAAAGAACATAAATTAGCAGTACAGAGTCAATTTTTTTCCAACATCTATGTTAATAATACTGGAAAGAAAGACAACTTTTTAAAGTTGGTGCAATCAAGCTAAAAGAAAGTTACTGTATTAATTTAGAGGCCTTAAAGTATGTGATTGAATTGACTCTTTGAAAGTGCAGCATATAAATTCAAATAGAGATTATTAGAGAATATATGAAAGCGGCCAGAGTATAGCTGTTGATGGTACATAAATGACAGGCACAAGGTCAGTCCCAGCAGCACATTAACCAGGATTTGGTGTAGTGTCATGTGTGGAACATGTAAATGAATAAGTAAATGAATGTGAAAAGAAAGACAAATTAGAAAGAATTGTGCTATTTCTGATGTGGTGAGCCTGCATATTACATAATGACTCTTGTCCTGTGGCTCCATTAAGAAAGAGGGGTTCATGACTCAGCAGCCTGAATGAGATTATGGTGAGGACCTGAAGTCACACTTGGTTCTTATGGATAGCTTTGTGTTTATACTAGAGTATGCAGGGCCCTGTGCTAACATCAGAGTAGAACAGAGATCTCAGTCTTTTGTTTTGTTTTGTTTTGTTTTTTCAAAACAAAGTTTCTCTGTGTAGCCCAGGCTGGCCTCGAGCTCAGAAATCCTCCTGTCTCTGCTTCCCAAGTGCTGGGATTAAAGGCATGCGCCACCACTGCCCAGCTGGATCTCAGTCTTTTTACCTTTACTCAAAAGTTTGGTGATGAGAATTTCTAGCTATTCACTTAATAGAGAGAAGTGGGGAACCTCACTCCTCAGATTTCAGGGGGAGAACTGTGCATTACTACCACAACCTCTTTTGTCCCATCACATTTTTTTATTTTCAATAAATGAACATGAGAGATGTTCCTTTAAACATGAGAGATATTGCTTGATACTTCTGAATAGATGGCTAGATCTGCACAGTATAAACTGCATGGAGTGTGAAATTCTTTACAGCAAGCTTTTCCAGATTTTTCTATCCTCACTCTTTTTTACCTAAATGTTTGAAGTTCTCTAACAAGCCTAAAAGTAAAAATATTAAGCACAGCCGGGCGGGTGGTGGCGCACGCCTTTAATCCCAGCACTTGGGAGGCAGAAGCAGGCAGATTTCTGAGTTCGAGACCAGCCTGGTCTACAGAGTGAGTACCAGGACAGCCAGGGCTACACAGAGAAACCCTGTCTTGAAAAACCAAAAATATATATATATATATATTAAGCGCAGATCTAAAGTAGTCCAGTCTTTTCCTTGTCCTTAAATAAGGACCAGCAGACTTTCAGTACAGTGCCAGGAGTCAGTGCTTGACTTTTTCAGACCACGTAGTCTGGCCTTACTTACTGAACTTAGCTGTGAAAGCAACCAGTATACAAATGGCAGGGCAGGGTTTAATGCACATTCATTTACGAAAGCCACAGCTGGTCAGCAAGCAGTGTTTGAACTTCGCTTAGAGTCTTGTCAGCCAGCAGAGCTTGTCTTCCAGAGAACCATGCTCCCACCCTGACCTTCCCCAATAATGTTGCTACCTTCATGGACTTCCCAATCAGCAGAATTCGCCTGGCCCAGGAAATGGAAGCACAGATCAATGCTGCATTCCCAGTGTCAAAGGAAGCAGCTACCACTTTCCCCTTAGGAACTGCACTTCTCATTCGGGCTGTGCTTTGTTATCAGGTACAGATGAAGTTTTTGGTTGAACAGATGAGACAGCCAGATTTCATGGATGCTTTGCAGGGTTTTCTGTCCCCTCTAAATCCTGCTCATCAACTAGGAAACCTCAGGTAAGGTTAATGCCCTTTGTTGATATATTTTACTAAGTATTTTTCCATATAAGTCTTAACAAAGATCCAATCTTTCAATTCTTATAAAACAGCAATAGTAAAATAGCCTTAAACTAGAGCTACATTTATTGTTTCTACTACTTTGATAATAGTTTAAATCTTTCTGTGGCTACAAGTCCTGATATCATAGACAAGAAGTTGGGAATGGTCTGTATAAAACCAATTATGTATTCTTAGATTGGCTGAAAATTTATATAAGCATTTTAAGATTAATTTTTTAAAAAAAGTTTTAATTCTTATAACACTCCAAAAGGTTATATTGTGTGTGAATTTTAAGTAAACCCAAAGACCAAAAGTATAAAAAGTTAAGGTGCCTGGTAAATTCTTCAACTATTTTACAGGCTTGAAGAATGTCGAATTATGTCCTCTGCAAAAAGGCCACTGTGGTTGAATTGGGAGAACCCAGACATCATGTCAGAGCTACTGTTTCAGAACAATGAGATCATCTTTAAAAATGGTGACGGTGAGGAAAGCACAGTGAGCTCATGCTGTGTGCATGTCGCTGTCTTTATACACAGGATATTTATGAACCATGGCGACCTTTTAACTGTTTGAGGAGTGCTGTATAAAGTCTAGAATATTTTACAGTGTGTATGTGAAGGAGTTTGGGGAATTCGGATACTATGCTTTAATATCCGGAGATATGAAAGGTCTGGAAGAGTAGGCATATGCAGACACTTCTCAGCTCCCCTTATCTGCCTGGAAGGTAGACCCTCTGGCCATAAGGAACTCACTTGTTCCGAATCTTAGCAACCAGGTGAGATAACTGAAGGTTGATTCCTGTAATTCTGAGTGTGGTACTCATCTCCATGCCTCCAGGGAGTGTTCACAAGTTAGGAAAGCAAAAGTAGCAAGTCTCTTCTACCCTTACTCATTCCTGGGTCAGACTGTGAATTAAATTGACAGAAGCCAGACTAGCAGGAGAAAAAAGTGTGTGTGTACACTTAAGAAATCACCCAGAATATGAGACTCCAAAGAAAGGCCAAAGCTGGTCCATCTTCAGCTACATTGGGGCTGAGGAAGACTGACATTACAGGAGCAGAACAGTCAGAACTAAGATGAGGAAAGGTGGTCTTGACACTACACTGAAACAATCTCTGCTTCAGAGTTGTTTGAACTAGATATAGAGGCACACAAATGTAGTCACAGCACTTGGGAAATGAAGGCAGGAAGCTACAATAGCAAATTGAAGGTCAGCCTAGGCTACATGAGACTCTGTTTCAGAGAGTATTAGAGAAGTCTTTAAATAGGTGACAGTCAGGACCTGATCTCAACCTCCCACTAGGTTGACTCTCAACCTAGTATCAGCCTTCCCCAGTTGAACTTAAATTTGATCTCCTTCAGAATCAGGAGCCTTAGAATCATTGTCTGCCTTGGCATACTTATATGCAAGAGTGGTTTGCATAGCATCCATTCCTTAAACATTTGTGTGCTGGACCCTAGGACTGGCAGAGCCTGCCCTCTTACAGCTTAAAGTTTGGACAAAGACTTTTCAGCCACTAATTCCAAAAGTGAAAGTACATGAAACAAAGTGCAGTCTTCTGAAGGACTAGGACATTTATGTGGAGAATGGGCTGCAGGAAGAGGGACGCACCAGTGGTCTGTGAAAAGAATAAACTCAACAGTGTGTGCTATTGGCCCCAGGATTGCATTATAACCAAATTTAGACTCCATAGACTTGGAGCTTTTTGAAATATCTTGTCATTACCCAGATGATTGTACAAATATTTTAGAAGTGGATTAAAAAATTAAAGCACTACTGTCTTACAAATTATCTTGAAGATTGAATACAGTTCTTTATTTCCATCTGAAAACAATCGTGCCATGGTGCTTAAGTGGTGGTGTGTATTTGAATTTCAGACTTACGGCAAGATATGTTAACCCTTCAGATCATCCGAATCATGGAGAACATCTGGCAAAACCAAGGCCTTGACCTTCGGTAGGCATGGGTTGAAACTTATCTTAAGAGAATTAACTAAAGTCTTAATGGTAATATTAAAAATGTTTGCAAAGCCAAAAAAAAAAAAAAGCACAGTAGTGATTGAGAGGAGGCACTCTTGGCTGCCTTGTCCTTTTTCTCTTGCTTGGTCCTTAGCTGAAGAGACTAAGTGAAGAGAAATGTCTTGAGACTGCCTTAAGGCTGCCTATCCCTGGAGTATCACCATCAGGATTAGAACAGACCCAGTAGTTAGGAAGCACTTGCTGTTCTTGCAGAGGAACAGAGGTTGTTTGGGAGTTGGAACCACATTGAGTGGTTCACAGCTGCCTATGATTCCAACTCTAGGGAATCCAGCACCCTCTTTGGACCCCTACAGGTACTCACATATATATATATGTATGCATGCATACATACATACATACATACACACACAAATTTAAAAATATTTTTCAGACGTTTCATCATAGAAATTCAGTAATTCTAAAGCTATCTTTTATCAATTTTTAGCAAAACAACTGAAGTTTTTATCAGTTTCTTTGTTCTCCCCCGTTTTTTGTGATCATCTGTATTCTCTACCCCCTAACTTTGCAGAATGTTCGGGTGTTCTCATAGTCCTTTCTTCTAATGCTTTTGAAACCTCAAAGCCCACACCTGTTGACATGACACACCTCCTCCAACAAGGCCACACCTCCTCCTACTCCTTCCCAAATAGTTCATCAACTGGGGATTAAGTATGCAAATACATGAGCCTCCAGGGGCTATTCTCCTTCAGAACAGCACATTACACTCACTGGCGTAAATAGGCTTATAGCTAAATCAGAGTGCAAAATACAGTTAGTCCCACTTCAAAACTCTCTTTAGTCTTTCATCATCTCAACTGTTTAAGTCCAAAGGCTCTTCTGAGACCCAAGGCAATCTCTTAATTGTAATCCCCTGTTAAATCAAAGCACATTTATATACTTCCAGCATACAGTAGTACAGAGTATACATTAGCATTCTAAAAGGAAGGAAAGAGCACAGTGAGGAAAAACTAGACCAAAGCAAGACTGAAAGCCAGCAGAGCAAACTCTACACTTGGAATTTCCATGTCTGATGTCAAAGCTCTCTAAAGATCTCCAGCTCCTTTTAGCTGTGTTGACCACAGAAGAAGAGTGCTCCAGAGCTATGCACCTGTCAGGGCCTTGGCCCCACCTTGACTGCACACACTGTGTGTCTCTTTAATATTCAGTACAAGATAAAACTACCTAGAACCACTTCATCCATAGCCACAAATACAGTTAGATCACAGAAGAGCATTTATGGATGTAAGTTGTAGAACTAGGTGCTTTTTCATGGAATGCCATTTTACTTTAAAAGCAAACTGATAAATCAAGTGTAGATACTTTGTTTATAAGCCCTACAGTCAGAATACTAAGGCAAACAAATCCAGAGTTCAGGCCAACCTGGACTACATAAAAAGTCCAGGGCCATCCTGGGCATAGCAAATCCCTGTTCCAAAAATACCATAATTTAATTGGGCTATTTGACAGTTGTTTTCTTTGAAAATAAACACCCTTTGTGTGCCTTTTAAAGGAAAACAACTATGGCAGTTTTGTTGCCAGTAATAAAATTTTAATTTCTGAGGGAATATTAGAATTGTGAAAACACTATTCCCCAAACTATAGCTAGCTTGGACTTTCGAATGAAATTAGTGGTAGCACCCAGACTTGTGGCTGGACATGATGTGCACACCTGTAATCCCATCTTTGAGATGGAGGCAGGAGGATTGTCAGGAGGTGAAGGTGGATACCAGACTAGCCAGGGCTGCATATCAAGACCAAATCAAAAAATATATATTTTATCTTTTATTATGTCATAATACAACAAAAGTTTAGAAAATTTATAAAACTCACAAACTACTCTTCTAAATAAGTAGTACAAGGAACCATAATGTCCTTAATGTTAAAACATACAACACAAGTCAATTTGGATGTAACCATCAAGTTTATTGATACAGTTTTATAGTCTACATTGCAACTCAAATATCTTACTAGACTATAGAATATTACCAAGGAAAACCATCACAACATCCTTCATTTCCTGGCTACCTGTGTATACATGCTTCTTCATGTACTTTGTTAAAACATCACATATAAAACTTAAGTATGATGTCATATACCTATAAGCTATTCACTAGGGAAGCTGAGACAGGAACATCTCGAATTTGAGGCCTAAACCCCAAGGCAAGACCCTGTTTCAAAAAGAAAAATAAAACAAACATCCACTGCTCATGTGTCTTAGTTAGGGTTTCCACTGCTGAGAAGAGACACCATGACCAAGGCAACTCTTATAAAGGACAACATTTAATCAGGGCTGGCTTACAGGTTCAGAGGTTTAGTCCATTATCATCAAGGCAGCATGCAGGCAGGCATGGGGCTGGAGAAGGAGCTGAGGGTTCTACATCTTGTTCCAAAGGCCAACAGAAGAAGACCTGGCTTTGAGGCAGCTAGGAGAAGGGTCTCAAAGCCCACCCCTGAAGTGACACACTTCCTCTAACAAGGCCCCTCCCTGGGCCAAGCATATTCAAACCACCACAAGGCAAAAGGATCCCCAAGAATTGGATTACAGGTGGCTGTGAGCTACCATATGGGTGCTGGGAACTAAACCTGGGTCGTTTGGAAAGTAGCCAGCACTTTCAACCATCTGTCTATCCAATCCCCTTCACGGCTTTATTTAATACAAGTGGTTTTGTTCCATACAAAAATGGCACGTTAACAGAAAATGATTTGATTTTAGATGGGCTCGTTTTAGGAATAGGTTTGTCGGTATAAAAAAGTAAAGAATGGCTGAGTGGTGGTGGTACATGCCTTTAATCCCAGCACTTGGGAGGCAGAGCAGGTGAACTTCTGAGTTTGAGGCCAGCCTGGTCTACAGAGTGAGTTCCAGGACAGCCAGGGTTAACAGAGAAACCCTGTCTCAAAAAACCAAAAAAGTTAAAAAAAATAATAAAGAGTATGTTAAGACAAAGGTCATTTGTGTGATAAATTTACTAATTGAATGTAGAGATTTTGAGCATATTAAAATACTTCAGTTTTACAAGGCATGAACAAAGATGACACCAGTAGGCGTGCTAATGAGGAAGAGGGGAATCACCTGAGGCCTCAACCCTAGACAGAGATTGCAGGCCACTAAGAAATGCCAAAAGTGGGAGACAATGTCCCCAGATGGAAGAGCCCCTAGATTGTCCAGTCCCAAGTGGTTTGTCCTGAAAATATACATACAAGTGACATTATATTATATTGACTGATTAAGTTGTACTTAATGTATTTAGGAAAATGTGTGTGAGTAAGTATCAACAAGGAATTAAAGATCTGTGAATTTGAGATAGAGCAATAGAATGTGCATGGGAATGACTAAAGGGTGAGAATAGGAAAATGGTGTGATTATATTTTTATTTTAGTTAAAAATATTTGCTGTTTTAAAATTCTGCCTTTGTCAATTTCCAGCATGCTACCTTATGGCTGTCTATCCATTGGAGACTGTGTGGGTCTCATCGAGGTGGTAAGAAACTCTCACACCATCATGCAGATCCAGTGCAAAGGAGGCCTGAAGGGGGCGCTGCAATTCAACAGCCACACACTGCATCAGTGGCTCAAGGACAAGAACAAGGGCGAGATGTAAGTTTGCTCTCATGCTCCCTGGGATGCTAGTGGTTCAGTGGACTTCTGGAATAAGGACAAAACCACTAAACTTAAGAGAAATAGACTGAACTTTTGAAATATTGGAGGTTGTTGTGAGTGAACAAGAATTGCTTGGACCCTGATCATTCACCTTGTATCTCTTATTTCTTTCTTTTAATCGTTATAAACAAAATGAACATTTAGTGCTGGTGACATGTGCACCAGTTAGGAAGACCCTACTCAGTTCCCAGTCCCCACATGGGTCCCTTACAATCGCCTGTACCTTTAACTCCCAGGAAACCAATGCCCTGTTCTGGCCTCATGGTACCTGTACTCAGCCGCACATGCCCATACATAGCTATATCATTAGAAGAAAAAAGACATCTCTTTCGAAAGTAATATTATACATTCAAATCTTTAATCCCAGTTTGTTTTTCTAAATGATATTTTGGAAATTAATTTTCAAAGCTATCAGTGGTGGCGTATGCCTTTAATCCCATTACTTAGCAGGTGGATTTTAAGTTCCAGACCAGCCTAAGCTACATAGAGAGACAGAGGCAGAGGCAGGCAGATGTTTCTTGAGTTTGAGGCCAGTCTAGTATACATAGGGATTTCCAGGCTAGCCAGGGTTATATATAGTGAGACCTTATCTTTATTTTTTTTAATTAATTTTCTCCTGGGTATTGTGGCTTATTCTAGCACTCAAAAGGCTAACCTAGGAGGATTTCTGTAAGTTCAAGGATTGACTGGGATATAGTATAAGAAATACTGGGGACTGTAGAGCTATACAGATAATGTGGCTGATGGAAGTACTATGCGCACATGTGAAGATCTAAGCTCAATCTCTGACACCCTTAAAAGCCTCATGGTGTATGCTCGAAGTAAGGAGCCTGAATAGCTCCATTTTACGGGCTGGCTTGCCCAAAGTCCAGTCAGTGGTGAGCCCCAGGTTCAGTGAGAGACCCTGTCTCAAAAATAACGCAGTGAAATGCCGAAGAGACAGCTTAATTGTTAAAAACACTTGCTGTTCTTCAAGAGGACTCAGATTTGCTTCCTGGCACCATGTCTGATATTTTAACTGCCTGTTTCTAGCTCCATGGGACCACACACCCTCTTTTGACCTCCATGGGTGTGTTTACATTCACACGAGAAAATCGCAGAAATAACAAATCCTTAAATGAATAAGATAATAGCAGAAGGCACCCAGTGTTAACCTCTGGCCTTCACACACCACATCTGCATATACCATGGAGAAAGAGACTTATGATGGATATTTCTTTTATTCTGATAAGAATTACACTTAGGATTCTAAGGAACATCTAAAAAATCCTTTTATAACTTAAGAGTCTCAGAACTTCTCGGGTCTTCAGACATACTTTTTTCCTGATGTTAATGAGAAATGTCAGCCACATTTCCCCATTTTGGCCCCAGCCACTCCATTTCCACACCACACATGAGGTGTGCATTTCTTTGCTGTAGATATGATGCAGCCATTGACCTGTTCACTCGGTCCTGCGCTGGGTACTGCGTGGCAACCTTTATCTTGGGAATTGGAGACCGGCACAACAGCAACATCATGGTGAAAGATGACGGACAGGTAGTGGCCAGCCTTTAAAGTGCCTTCTGGGTCTTCAGATACATTAAGTCACGATCTTTTATGTCTGCATGTTGAACTAAAATAGAATTTCTTATTTTTGAAAGCTGTTTCATATAGATTTTGGGCACTTTTTGGATCACAAGAAGAAAAAATTTGGCTATAAACGGGAACGTGTGCCATTTGTTTTGACGCAGGATTTCTTGATTGTGATTAGTAAAGGAGCACAAGAGTACACAAAGACCAGAGAGTTTGAGAGGTGAGCTCAAAGACCGTGTGTGCCCACTGTGCACTGCAGGGCTACTGCCTGCACATGGGACAGCGATGCTGGCTGCAGAAGAGGCGTGATGCAGTCTTTGATTTTCTCTTCTGTCTCATGTGGGGGGAGTGGAGATGACTTCATTCATTGAGCTAAGTGTGACCTGCAAAGGAAGTAACCCTTAAACCTTATAACACACTCAATTATTAGCTGTTGTTAAATAACTAGACCCTACTTTATTTTGTCAAGTAATGTATAATGCTTATGACACGTTTTTTTGGTTCCAGCCTGAATAAAGCCAGCAGACAATAATTCTTAGGTGTATTTGTTTGTTTTCTGACCACCTTGGTATATTGTTAGTCTATCTTAGATTTCAAAAATCTTCTATAAAATTCTGTCTCGTGTATAAGTCAGTCCCCTGATTTTAGGTGCCTGAACCCTTGAAGCCTTACTTTAGTATAGACCAGTTCAGACATGTAATAAATACTGAACTCCAATGTTCAAGCACTGTTTCAGGTGCTTGATAGGCAACAAAGTACTCATTGGCAGAGTGCACATTCTAGAATGCTGTGAGCCAAGGGAGAGGAATGGTAGTTGTTAGACCCTTGCCCAAGACAGCTGTGCTAATTCTGTAACGCCAGCATACTAGCCGTTCACTGATCAGATGTTCTTCCCACTTACAGGTTTCAGGAGATGTGTTACAAGGCTTACCTAGCAATTCGGCAGCATGCCAATCTCTTCATCAACCTTTTTTCAATGATGCTTGGCTCTGGAATGCCAGAACTGCAGTCTTTTGATGACATTGCATATATTCGAAAGACTCTAGCCTTGGACAAAACTGAGCAAGAGGCTTTGGAATATTTCACAAAGCAAATGAATGATGCCCATCATGGTGGCTGGACGACAAAAATGGATTGGATCTTCCACACCATCAAGCAGCATGCATTGAACTGAGATGGGAGCTGGGAACTGCGAGCTGGCTCCCGGCTTCTCCACTGCATGGCAGTGAGTGGCAGCAGGCAGATGGTGGCATGAGATGGCACAGTCAGGAACAACATTAGCATCGAGCAAGAACATAAACAATGTGCTCTATAATTGAAACACTGTACACGCAAGCAGGGTTTGATAGCACTAAACAAGTTCATTTCAAAATCCAGCTTTAGAATAATGAGCAATTTCATGTTATGCCTTAAGTCCAAAAAGGTAAACTTTGGAGATTGTTTGTATCTTTTTTTAAAAAAACAAAACAAAACAAAAATCCCCAAAATACATACAAATGATGGAGACAAAAAGAGAATGCTGTTGTTTGTCTGCCAGTGTTCTGTCTAAGATATGGACACACCAAGGCTGTGACTGTTATAGGTTGAGTAAGCTGAAGCTTATATTAAGTTACATGAAATTGGAGAAGACGGGAAATGTTCATTTTCCCATTGCTGTTCAGACTTATGGTTTGAAGTGGGTATTTTGACTCCCTGCCTAATTGAGGAACAACACTTGAGGTGAAGGGACCGGCCTTTTGCTTTGAACAAACAACCCTTTGATGGACTTGGGGTCTCACCTGCGGTTTTGAAAGCAGTCACAAATGATACCTGCAGACAGCTGCGTTTTTGTTGGGTTTTGTTTTTTGTTTTTTCTCTGGACAGTATTTACAAGGATCTGACTTATTTCCTAGGGAAATTCTGGGCTCGCATCAAGTGTAGCAGTAACCACAGAGGAGAGGCAGCAGGGAGCTCCTGTTCCTGACTTGTACAGTATTCACTTTAAGCTGATTGTTTCTCCTTTTGCAATTGAACTGAATACTTTTTTTTCATGCATGTTTTCCAGAAAATAGAAGTGAGTATTAATGTTATTAAAAAGATTATTTTTTTTTATTAAAGGCTATTTATATTATAGAAACTATCATTAATATATATTCTTTATTTACATAATCTGTCCCATAGTCATGCATTGTTTTGCACCCCAAATTTTTTATTGTTGGTAACAGCATGGTTAGCTTTTCTCTCGGTCTGTAGATGAGGCTCAGGCACTTTCCATTTATCCAAATACCCCTGTATGACTCCTTAAGGAACAGATTGAACTGCACACGCTTTCCTTCCGCTGCTGTCCGCTTTTTACATGATGCCCTCATCACACATCCATCTGTAGTAGAGATGGCACAATCATATGAAACCAGTTACTATAATGAGTACAAAGTAGACTATCATCCTGACTCTTAAATCCCTGTACAGAGGTATAGTCATGAATGACTTTTTATATTATGAGAGACTGGAAACCATGAATTTTTTAACTTCGTAAGCTATGTATCCATATTTCAATGATAAAAGTGGGCCATTAACCCATTTTACTATCATGTCCCATTTCCAAGCAGTGAAGTCTCACTCCAACTTCATTAAATCCCATTCAGGCACAGAGTGCATTAGTGAGCATTCTGAAAACATCCATCCGAAATGTAGGGCTAATGTTAGTGATCACTCTAGATTTCTACTCAGTGTTTGAATGATTCATGTCCTAGAAAATAGCTTTAGCAGATACTCAGATGCCACACCAAAAAAAAAAAGAAGAAAAAAACAAAAAAAAAGAATAAATAAAAAGAAAAAAAAGAAAAAAAAATGTGCAATAGTTTACTGACAGTTCCTAGCTTAGGCGTTCCTGGGGAGCATCTTTATGAAGAGCGCACGCTGTACACTCTAGAAAACAGAATCCCTTTAATAAAGCGCTCACTTTGAGGTCAGACACCTATATAGAAGTTTTGAGTAGTGAACAGGGGACTCTAATAAAAATACTCCTAATATCTCTGCCTATTTTTAGAACCCTTAAAGGGCATAATTATTGAAGATTTAGGTACTTCACTAAAGCATGTATATATTATTGCCAACAAGAAAAATAAACCTGAAGGTTAGGGGAACTTAGTTCTGTAAACTGTCTTGGAATAGTTCAGCAGAGTTTAAAGCTCTGTTTTATGCAGAAAACCAGATAAAGCAGATAATTCTTTTGCAGATCTAGAAAACTCCCTAACTTATGTAAACTTGGCATTTAACACTTTGTGTTACTTAGATACACAGTTGCTAGGTACTAACATCCCATTCTTCTCTATATCAGGGATTATTACAGTCGAACTCAGTGACATGGTACAAATCTACAACTTTGATGGTGGAAACTGAAGAATTACAGAGAACTGTGTTTTCCTGAGTGCCAAAAAACAAAAAAACAAAAAACAAACAAAAAAAAAGCCGCGAGCCTCCTTGCACAAAATTGATAGGGTTTTTTTGTGTGTGTGTATGTGTGTGTTTGTGTATGCGTTTTTAACATTAGTCCATTAGTTGCCGCAGTATCACCTTCCAGGGTCTCTGCACAATTAAAACACAGCCACATAGCTTACTTTGTCATTTACAACTACATTGATTTTATTTGAAAGAAAGTCTGTATTCTATAAAGGGTATAAGTAAAGAAAGGAGAACTGGTTGTATTCAAAAAGGCAAAAGCCAAACTTGAATTGCAGTGGGGGTGATCAGTATCTGTTTCCAGAGAGCAATAATGTGCCACTCACTCCCAGGTGCTTCAGTACCAGAAAGTCCTTCGGGACCCAGTCACCTCTGTACATGGTGGTCCTTTGTCATTGAATATTGTGTAAATGACTTGGGCTCCATAATTTCACTAAGTCACTTGAGGATATTTCATCATTAATTATTTCTGGAAGGAAAGACAGCAAATCTAAAGGAAGAAACTAAATACACTGTAGCAAGAAGTAACTCTTACATCGTGCTTTGACTTTTACCACATTCTCAGCTATACAGAAAACTTTAGTTTGAAGATTTTAGACTGCTGTTAATTTAAAATCTGTTGTTCTTACTGTGGAGTTTGATTTGTTTCTTTGTTTGCTTTCTGTTTGTTTTTAAAGATGTTTCTAATTAGATTTTTAAAAAAAAAAAAAAAGAAGAAGAAGAAGAAGAAGAATGGAATCTGGTTGCTATTTTAAGGTAGAACCTGAGACTTTTTGTGGTTCTTCATGTCCTCTGTAAAACTTGGTGTCAAGAGTTTCAACTTTGAGGTTGTCCCTTCTGTTCTGCTTTATATCGCTGCCCATCAGGAAATGGGAACCTGGTGAATATATAATGAATTGTAAAATATTTTAAATGTGTAACTTTTTCAACTGTGAAACTGACTATTGGTTTTTTTGATGAAAACAGCTGCTCATAAAGTATTTTGTGTAAAGTGTAGTTTTTATTAATCAGGAAATGATTACTTGGTTAGATGTGTATGATCTCTTGAGCTTTATCTGAAAGAGCTTGGTAATTTTCACAGACAGTGCACAGTGCATCCGAGTTCTCTGCTTGTCAGGAGCTAGCTGATCTGGTGCCACAGAAACGATGAGGGTGCATAGAAACCTCACAGCACATAAACTTCAATGTGTTCCTTAACATACTTTTTGTAAGTTTGATGTCCATGTTTGCCAGCTCTTTGAAGAAATTTATTTTCCAGCAGTATGTTAATCTTCTCTGAATATTACAGTTTTCACTTTTTCTCTGTGTCGCTGCAAACTGCAGACCTGGGCTGGACCCACACACTACAGAATATTAAGGAATTACTTTTGATGTCTACAACATTGCTAAAATACCAAATTCAAAGGCATTTTGTGGCATCATAGACTGTGGTATGTCTGCTTCAGATGTTTGGGGGAAGAGGGATATGGAGGAAGGGCCCGACCAGGGAGAAGCACAAAGAGGCATGTCCACATGAAGGCTGCAAGTTACAGGGATGTTTGCACATTCTGGAAAGGAATCACTTCCAGTTTGGAATCTTGAAGGCTGAACTCAGTCTTGACATCATCTTTAATTAGTAACTCTTGACAGAAGAGTACAGCTGAGCTGTTTTAAACAGATAAACAAAAGCATTTCAGTTACTAAAACTGTAAACAGATCGTGTCATGGCCTGGGAAGCCTTTTTTTTTTTTTTTTCTTATAAAAAAAATTGGTTTTACTCTCTGGAAAGATGTTGGGCTCTAGCTCAAAAGAATCACACTCCTGAAAACCCTGGTAACTCTGTGTCCAAAAGTTTGTAAGGGAAATAGCCAAGCTGCCACTCTGTGCCTCAGCTCTGACAGTAAAGCAGAGCCTGCATTGTAGGTTTGCAAGTCAGATTTGGCACACAGTGCTGTTCATGGTACAGGAGACCGTAGGGGTCAGGGAATGGAGCTCAAATTTACTGCTGCAGCCACTTGGGAAAGCTTTATTGTCAGAGCAACTCAAGGTGCCAGTTCTTGAGTGCAGCCCTCATAGCTTCTATGCTCTCCTGCGTTGCTTTGCTAGCACTGCCAAGGATCTGTAATGAGAGGTGTAAACAGATACCAAGGTTCTGAAATGCAGAAGGGACTTGAGTTTATTAGGATTCACGCAGATTGGATTGGCAGTCCTGAGTGAGTCTGTGATGAGTTGTGCGCTTCCATTTTATTGCACAGTGCCTTTTCCTTTGCTTGGCTTTTGGATCTGGCAGGATATCAGCCGTGTGCTAGTTATCGCAAAGGGAATGGGAATGGGGCCTTTATCTTGCGTCTCAGGCGTCAGAAAGAGTGTTGGTGGGTAGGACTGAAATGAAGTTCCTTACTGTGTGCTGTTGGCTGATTTTCACTCACTACCAGCAGTAGACGCCATTTCTCATTGTAAGTACCAAAAGGAAAATAATTTTATAGGCCACATGGACTTTATATAACCTCATCTTGTGTCACAATAAGTTTTTGATTATGGAACCCAGAGGAATTTGTTGTGGTGATAATGGGTGGATTTCTTAGGGTTTTGTCATTTTATTGTTGGTACAGGGTCTCAGTTTAGCCCAGGCTGGCCTCAAACTCAAGATCCTCTGGTCTTAGCTTCATAGTGCTGAGATTACAGTACCACCACACGAGTCTCCAAGAATCCATGCTTCAAATGCAGCTGATGGCTCTGGTGTCATTCGGTCTTTGGACTCACTAGCTCAACCGAATAAAATCTAAACAAGTGCACTGCTTTTGAACATGACATTTTAATATCTTCGCAAATATAGAACTATGAAAAGAAAACTGCACACACTTGTGCAGTGAACATGCCCCTCCTTTCAGCCAGGCCGCTTCTCTCCATTTGTTCATTCAGCAAGTTGAGGGGCTTTGTGAGGGGCTTTAGTTAGCACCATTCTTTGCATTCTTTTTACCCTGGTCCCAGAAGTACTCAGCCCAGCAAGGCTTCATGTGCAGTTCTCAGCCTGGGTGTCAAACTACCCTTCCACAGGGTCTCAGACCATTGGAAAGCACAAATACTCACATTATGGTTCATGACAGTAGCAAAGTCACAGTTACAAGGTAGCAATGAACTAGTTTTATGGTTGGGGGGTCACCACAACATGAGGAACTGTACTGAAGGGTGGCAGCTTTAGGAAGGTTGGGAACTGCTGACACAGAATATAGATGCTTATAGCCCATAAAGTTGGATACCTCTTCTGTTGTACTGCTCCTAGCAAGGAGTTCAGCCTGAGACTGCAGTCACTGTCAGTGCTGGTCACCACTGTCAGCGTCTGCTTGTCCCCAACTGCACAGCCTGGGCTATTGTCTGTTCGTTCCAAAGGAAAGAAAACTTACCTTGTGTCTAAATGGTCCTTACTATGTGGTATAAGCCAAGCTCTGAGAATCCCTTTTGCTGTTTCTCTTGAAAGGCAAACTCTAGTTTGTTTTGTAATTACTAAGAATACTTGATTGAAAAACTGAATCAAGCCAGGTGTGGTCGCACATGCCTTGAGTCAGAGCACTCAAGAGACAGAGGTAAACGGACCTCTGTGAGTTCCAGAATAGCCAGGCCTACACAGATAAACTTTATCTCGAAAAAAAACAAAGAAAGACAAGAAAAACAACCATTTTTTTCCTGTCCTGGCAATAGTAGTAGAGAGATGAATGCCAATTTCTGTAAAACATACGGAATTATTAATGCATCTCTTCACTAGTGTGCTGGCATTTACAGTACCCATCAGTGGTAGAGTGTGCCTACCACAATACATAAGACTTTAGGTTCAATTCCCAGTAGTAAAAACAAAAGAAAAATTAGAGGCCCGAACACTAAAAACAGATTTAGACATGTGTATTTTAAGCAGACATATGTACATACCTTGAGGTGTGAGCGTGTGTATAAAAGTAGCTAGGAAATGGGCTATTTTCTCACATCTGTAGAGAACTAGGATATGTGTGGCATCAGTTTAGAAGCAAACTGCTTTCCCTCCATTTTAAGTGGTGCAGATGAGTCTGGGATGTGTCTGGTTTAAGATATGAATGAGCATCAATGCTTCCTGCTTTCACAACAGCCTGCCGCCGCCGCCACTTACATTTTACTGGACTGCCAAGTGGTTTGAACTTAAAATTGTCCTTGTTCTCCAACTTGATGTCTGTCTCCCCTGGCATGAACCACTAGTCTCTTGTCTGCTTGGAAAACCTTGGTGATGATAAAACACACCTGGGGCTTCAGTGCTGAGAGTGGTAGGAAAAGCACGCAGTCTGTGTTAAGCTGGAACTCAGATTGACCAGGAAATGATGCAAGACTTAGCTTTAATTTGAGAAAATGACAGAATCTCTGGTTGCAGGATTTTGATGGACTTTTTATTTTAAAAAAATACGTTGGCACACGTGTATTTTCTGATTTTATTATTTTATTTTATTAATTACAGGAAGGTCTGTACAAAGCAACGTTCACAGCCTTTACAGAGCAGATCAGTTAGCCAAGGGACTAGATAGAGGGTGGGGTGGTAGGGAGACACCTGTCAGGGCTTACCTGCTCCCTCCTACCACCGAAGGTGACACAAGTGGGTTGCTTCAGCTCAGGGTAAGTTGTTTCACGGCCACTGTGTCTGCCTCACTTCTTCAAGTTATCAAAAACTAAACTTACTGTTCCACACCCCACTTTTATGCCTGAAGATGGTCAAAAGAAGTATTCCCAAGGACTGACACCTGGGAAATTGTGAATGGACCTAAAGCCTGCTCATCCCACCCACAGAAGGGAGATGCCAAGACCCCATTGTCTCTAGCTGCTACATTACTAAGCCACCCACTTTATGAATCCATGACTTGAACTTAATTACTAACAGTCTTTAAGGGCTTAGAAGCAAGTGTAGCTTGATTACACCAACATGTCAAAAGTTGTTTGAAAAGTCTCATTCTGTTGTCTACAATGACGGGTTTTCATTTTTGTGTGTGGAACTGTAAAGCTACATTGAGGTGCTTTGGGAAAACAGCAAGTTCCTCAGCTCGTACATTCATTTTAATCTGGAAGGCTGTGTTGGAAGTCTTGAGACAATTAGTAGTCACCTTTTTGTTGACTTTTTTAAAAAAAACTTTTACATGTGGGACAGTTTTGCCTGCATGTATGTATGAGCACTGCAGGCATGTAGTGGCTGCAAGGCCAGAGAGGGGTTGGCTGTCCTGGATCTGAAGGTACAAATGGTTATGAGTTGACATGCAGGTGCCAGAACCCAAACTCAAGTCCTTGGCAAGAGAAGCGAGCATTCTTAACCACTGAGCCATGTCCAGGCCCCTGGCCGACTGTTACCAGGAAGATGACTAAGCATCATAGGACCATCCTGGAGCGGGGGTTATCTGAGGTGAATGTTAGATTCTGGTACAGCTTACTTCACACCTCATCTCTCCTGTTCCCACCCACAGCAGAGACTGAAAGGAGCCCAGGGATAGGACCATTAACTAGAAAGTGCCACCAAGGAAAAAGATCCGATGCAGGGCAAGGTAATATACAAAAGCAACTATAAACTGTGGGTTTGACCCTGGAATGAAACATGACTAAGGAGCAACAGTACATGTGGCAGACCTGGGTTACTTTTTTTTATGGCTTTTATCTACTTGTAAATGAACTACTATCTATGAATTTGTGTATGTGTGTATCTTTGTTGTTTGTTTTTTTTTTCTTTCCTTTTTTTTTTGTGGATGTGTCTGACAAGGTGCCCATGCTTGCAAGCATTTTACCAACTGAGCCGAGCTCCTAATTTTTTTTTAAAGATTTATTTATTATTATATCTAAGTACACTGTAGCTGTCTTCAGACACACCAGAAGAGGGTGTCAGATCTCATTACGGATGGTTGTGAGCCACCATGTGGTCGCTGGGATTTGAACTCAGGACCTTCAGAGCTGGGATTTGAACTCAGGACCTTCAGAAGAGCAGTCAGTGCTCTTGACCACTGAGCCATCTCTCCATCCCAGAGAAATGTTACCATTTGAACCACAAAAGCTGGCTGCTGAGTGTTGGACAGACAGACCCAGCAGTGGCTTGTTACATGCCAGCAAGTCTGCCAGAGAGCTATGGTTACAAAAAGGACTAACTGCCTTGAGTTCATTTTGCCTATGAGAAGACTGCTTCCATGGCTTGTGTGAAGGAGACTGGGGAAAGAAAAAGTGTTGAAATGGTACGTATTGTTTAGAAATAATAGAAAATAGTCAACATTTAAAGACTTTTTCATATGGGAAGTTGTACCTTTGCCCCTCACACAGCAGGACTGTAAGTAGACATGATTCTAGTACTGTGGCTCAAACCCAGGGCCTTGTGCATGCAAGGCAGGTACTCTATAATACTCTACAACACCAGCTATGGTTGGTTTGTTTGTTTGTTTTTTGGTGTTTTGTTTTTTTAGACAAGATCTGTATATAGCCTAAGCTGCCTTTGAACTGGATCCTACTGCCTCTGCCTGCCAAGGGCTGGGGTCCCAAGTCTTTTCTACCATGTCTGGCAGTGGTCCAGTCTTCCTCTGGAGCATCTTGGGACTGCAGAGCCTGGGCTGTCCTCTTCAGCTCTCTCTTCCTTCCCTGGGTCTTTGCCACACTGTACAGTGTAGATCTGCGCCAGCCCACAGAACATTCTACCTCCTGCTTAAGCTCTTACCACTGTGCTGTACTGTTCACACTGGAAGGACAGATGTTGTGTTAGCCTAACCAAGCCAACAATCAAGGCACCTCCCAGCAAAGTCAGGAAAGGCCAAAATAAGCAGTGAAAGACAACCTTGTAGCCAGACTTCCTCAGGACAACTCCCAGGGGGCCATCGGGACTGTAGAAGCAGGGGAAAGTTCCATTGCCGTGATCGAAGAATTCCTTTATGTCCAGGGTGCTGTTGAGCAGTTTATCCCTGTCTCCGTGACACTTGGGTGTGTAAAAGCACTAGGAGTTTGGAGGAGGGAAAAGCTCTGTTAGCAGTGGCCAACATTAAGGCTCCAGGTTAATGCTGCAGTGGGGAGGCAGGATGGAGACATGCTCACTTTGTAGTGTGGGCAAAGGGAAGTGTCAGCAGGAGCACACAGAATGAAATGATCATGTCTGTTAGCTTCCCATGTGAGACATAGAGCCAGGGAGATGGCTCAGCAGGTGAAGATGCTTGCTGCCGAGCCTTACCACCTCACTTCTAGCCCCAGGATCCTGTGGTGGAAGAGAACTAACGCCTGTGAGTTATCCTCTGATCTCCACACTGTATGGCAGGCATGCTCACATACACACAAAGATGTACCATGACATGCATTCCTACACACAGACACACCATGACGTGTGTGCCTACAAACACATTTTGTGATGTATGATGAAATGGCCGCATCCAAAATTGAAAACCAGAAGCCATTAGATTAAGTATTTAATGACTGACAACACTAGGTTAGAGCATGTCATCTAATGAAACCTTTAGAGTTAAGTTTAACCATGAACTATAAATCATATGTACTATTGGTGTAAAGTTATTTAAATTATATATAACATTACAGAGTTCTTTGAATGTCTTAAGTATTACCAGTGTGACTGAATGGAGACTGACTGAATTCTAACCAGGACTACAGTATGGAGACATTGCCTTCTTAGGACTTCACACCAAGCCAGGAAACTGGAATGTGCCTCTCCTTTCTGCATGTCCCATGTCTTCTCCAAGACTGCTCTCAGCTTTCTCTCTCCTGACAGTAATACTGTGAACATATTCAGAGGCAGTTCAGGCTTTGCTCAGTAGAGCCTACCATATACAAATCCCCGGTTCAGTCCTCAGCTCCTCATAACCGAGCATGGTAATCCCAGCACTTGGAAGGTAGAGATAGATGATCCCAAAGTTCGAGGCCATCCTTGGCTACAAAGTAAGTTTGGAAACATCCAGGATTACGTGACACCCTCCAAAAAAGGAAATATTCACTGGAAGGAAACTGACTTTTCACAAACAGCGTGTGCCCTGCTCAGGATAGTACTATGGATGGGGCAGCAGAGAACTTTTGATTGTCAAAGTCACATTACCTTGGGATTGGTCCTGATGGCCTCATCGTCATAGTGGAGAAGCACTTTCTGTCCTGAGTGGCTAAGGTTTACGAACACTTGCAGGCAGGGGTATCTCCCCTGGTCCCGGCAGCTACCCTCACAGGTAAAGGCAAAGTCCAGCCAATCATCCACAATGTGTGTGTGGACGGTGGTGCAGTTTGATTCTTCTCTGGGAGAACTTTGAAATTAAAAAAAGAAAAAATGTTTTTCCTAAGTAGGGATGTGAGCTACTGGAAAGACAGTTCCAAAGGCAGCTACTGGAAAATCAGTTTCAGCATTCTGAGGCATGCTAAGCCACTGACCCATCACATACACTAGCACAAACATCACATCCTCATCAGGGAAAGTGGGGGACACAGATGGGATAAGAGCCGGGTGGTGACTGCCTCAGTTCTGATCCTAGGGTTGTATTTCCTCTGCCAGCCCTGACACAATACTTATCAGAACCTAGAATTAATGTGTTAGTATCAAGACTGGCTACTGTGTTCCAGGACAGCCAGGGCTATACAGAGAAACCCTGTCTCAATAAAACAAAACAAAACAAAAGACTGGCTACAATGGATTCCAGGTGTTCCAGAGAGTCTAGCTCAGGAGGTCTTCACTAAGGCCTGAGAATCTCTAAACTGATAGCAGTTAAGGTGCACATATTAGCAGAAGTGAACTGAGTATCATTACCCTAAATACTGAGCCACCAAGAGTCACATTGGATAACCCTCCATCTCTCATGTGGTCCCTTTTAGATGTATCTACCAGCTTCCTGGTGAAAGTGGGCCTGCCTTTGGAAGGAATACTTGGTTGGTAGTGCTGTTTAGGGGAGATTTCGTAGTTGTGGCCTTGCTGGAAGAAGTATGTCACTGGAGTGAGTTTTGAGAATTTAAGGATCAAAACTTCCAGTCTGATCTCTGCTCAGTGCTTGCAATTGAGGATGTGATCTCTCATTCCTGGTCCTGCCAGAACACCTGATTGCCACCATGCCTCCCTGCTGTGGCAGCTTTTATCCTCATGGAACCATAAGCCAAACTAAATCTTCCGCACATTGCCTTTGATCATGGTGTTTTGTCATAGCAGTAGGAAAGTAACTACAGTACCCAAGCTATTATCTGTACATGACGCAGAGCAAACTCTTAAGTCTAGTGTTTGTGGCACACTCGATCTGGCCACACTCCCTGGAGCATAGCAATGAACAGGATATAGCTTGGCACCCTGAGGAATTCACAGACAAAATCACGCCTCCTCTCCATGTGCCTCTCAACACGCTTGCCTCTGATGCTGGAAGCAGGGCAGGGATGTTGAATCACAGCAACAGGAAGAAAACTAGAACATGCATTATGTACACCTTGGAAGCAGGCACCAGACATGTCTGTAGGGAAGTGTCTAGACTGAATTAAAAGAGAAACACATCGAATCGGATCCAGACCCTGCAACACAGCACCAGGGGAAGAAGACAGAGACCGGCTGACCACCATGCCACCCACAAACCTGCACCCTCCAGCTCAACTGCCATGGCCAGCCTGCAGCAGGAGCCACCACAATATGTGAGTATGTGGTGGTCAGATGGGAGAGAAGAAAAGTGGAGCCGCTTGAACATTAAGAAGATGGATGGAAGATAGTGTAGCTCATGCCATTAATCCCAGCACTTGGGAGGCAGAGGCAGGTAAATCTCTTGAATTCAAGGCCAGCCTGGTCTACAGCACAAGTTCCAGGACAGCCAGGGCTACATAGAGAAACCCTGTCTCAAAAAACAAACAAAAAACCAAAATGGCTGGAAGTGGAGACTTGAGGGTAGAGAATAGTAATCTGTTGTGGGTGGACAGCCCAGCCATCTAGGGCCATGGTGAGAGGCCAGCCCAAGCTGCCACTGGGCATGTCTGAGTCCCTGGCTATGCAGTGGCAGGGCTCTATGGCTTGTATTACCCTTAGAGAACATGGGGATGTCTTTGGCCAGGGAAGCCACCAGGGACCATGTGGCTGTCCCAGGGCTGTGCATAACTGCCCCTGCCCCTCACTGGATGCTGTGCTTTGGAGAGCTGGCCCCATCTTTTACCAGTGGAAGCACTAGCTAGAACAAGACCCAGTGCCTCACCCAGGCAGCACAGTGGAGCTGGTCCTGGTAGGTGGGGATGCGGGTGAGCCAGCACCTAGGGAGTGAATATGGGAGAGCTGCCACTCATCTGCTGTGGGATAGCATGGATGCAGAGGTGGTCCCCCTACCACTGCCACTTACTTCTTGCCACTTTCGGCAGTCAGAAATGCTGTCCACAGGGTCGTGAGCCAAAGAGCTTCTAGACAGCACATCAGAGCTGGCCCTGGTAAGCTGACCCCAAGGGCAAGAGTGCAGGAGAACTACCCCTCGCCACTGGGCTGGCATGAGGTGGTCTTGGTGCAGGGTTGATGTCCTCCCCTTGCCACCCTTGCTACTTGCAGTAGCCAGCAGAGCTGATACTGGGTTCATGACAGCTAATCTTGTCCCTCACTAGCTGTAGCACTTGTGAGGCAGGGGCCTGCACCTCACCTAGGCAATACAGTAGAGCTTGCCCTGAAGGCAAAGGTATGGGTGAGCCAGCCCAGAGGGTGTGAGAACCCGAGTGTTGGCCCAGCCCCTCACAGCCTGCAGCATTTGGGAGAGTGGGCCCCAAACCTTGACTGGGCAGCCCAGTGGAAATAGCTCTGGAGATGTGGAAGAGTCAACCCTGTAGGCAAGTGAGTAGGAGGGCTGACCCTGACACTTGCCAATGGCGCCATTTGGTGACCTAGCCAGAGCAGTGCTGGAGAGCTTGCCCTGGTGGAGTGGATTGGCCCAGTGGGCCAGTCAGCTCAGCTACCCCCCAGGCCCAGATCTAGGACTCTGAATTGGCCCACCCCAAAATATATATCATCTGTAAACTGTTGAGATGCATGAAATGACAGGTCCTGCTGATCCAAAGCAGCAGGATCTCCATAACACAGGGTGACAACAGGAAAACCAGGAGTCCTGATGAGGATCCGGTATTGATGGTATCCCAGAAGCCAGAGACCTCAAACCAGACTAAATAACTCATCACCATGAACATTTGCAAGTGAAGAGGGATATACTGTGAGACACACTGTGACACACTACAGCTTCTATGATGAGATGTTGTCTATGCTTTGGTTTTTGGTGTGTGTGTGTGTGTGTGTGTGTGTGTGTGTGTGTTATTTTGGGTGTAGGTTGCAAGGATGAAGGATGGATATGAGGGGATTTGGAGATGAGTGAGACCCGGGTGCATGATGTGAAACTCAATCAATTAAAAGTTTAAAAAAATAAAGTTTTAAAAGGAGAAAGACAAACCATCTATTGGAGCTCCGTAAAGAAGCCGACTCCGATAGCTCCTCTGATAAACGTGAAACTTCTCACTGCCTCCCTGTTCATGCTGGGATTTTGCTGGCTTGATCCCCTGCAATTCTCTGTCCCTTTGACTGAAAAATAAGACAAGGAGTGGAGAGAAAGGCTGTGTCACCCTAGAAACCATAACTGCTCCATGAGATTGTGGAGAGTGCTGAGGCAAGAATGAACACAGGATGCTCAGACAACCACTCCCATTAGCAATTTCCAGAAAGTTAAAAATGGGTGGGGGGGGGCAGAGATTGACGTCAGTTTACAACAGAGATCCTGCACTCATGTCCCTGATCCCTGATAGAGCACATGTTTAAACAGGCAGTCTGGGCACTAGACAGATGGCTCAGCAGTTCAGATCACACACTTTCTTAAAAAAGACCCATATTTGAATCCCAGTACTCATTCGTCAGCCCAAAACCTCCTGTAACTCCAGCTACTGGGGAGCTGAAATCTCTGGTCTCCAATAGTAAGCATGTGTACACTTGTGTGCATGTGTGTGCATGGGCATGCACACGTGCATGGATGCATGCACACACACACACACACACACACACACACACACAATTCAAAACAAAAGTCTAAAATAATTTTTAAGGATCTCAAAATTGCTCCAAGGCAAAAGGCACTTGCCACCAAGCCTGAAGCCTGAGTCCAATTCCCAAGACCCTCATGGTTGAAGGAGAGAACTGACTCCCCAAAGTTGTTCACTCTCTCCCTCTCCTCCCTCTCTTTTTCTCTCTCCTCTCCTGCCATCCCCTTCCCCACACTTCTCTCCCTCTCTCTGAGTGTGAATGTGAATCACATATGTACAGATGTGTATGTGAAATTTCTTCAGCTCACACAGATACATGCTATGCCTGCATCGATGGTTTTTTTAAAGTGAGAAAACAAATTAACAGGAAAAGGGAAGATAAGAAAACTGGAGCCCTAATGAAGAGCTACAAATGTCCAACTTGAAGGTAACACAGCCCCTCATGGTTACATAAATGAACTAAGCTCTGGGCATCCTAGGAGCCGCAACAATTAGGGAGCAAGTAGATACAAGATCCAGTAAGCTAAGGTAGCCTGGGAAACTTTGGGCTGCTGTACTGTGATGCTACATTCTGTACCCAAGGGTCTAGGCCTCACACTTAAAAGCTTTTGTTGTTCTTTTGATCCTTGATTTAAAACTTGGTTAAATAAAATGGACTACAGCCAATTACTGGAGGAGTTAGAGATAAGTGGGTTACCTGGTTGGAGAAGAGAGGAGAGAGGAGAGACTGAGAGGAGAGGAAGAAGAGAGAAAGAAGCCTCTCTGAGGGGACCATGAGCACGTGGCCAGAAGAAACAGCAGTACCTAGCGTACACCGCTGGGAAGACAGTCAGGCCAGCAGTTAGAAAAGTAGATTAAGGGTAACCCTCCTCCCTGCCCCCAGTAATTGTAAAAGGTAAATAAAATAACCATAGTCGGAGTCTCTTACTTGTAAGCTAGTTGAGGATAAGCTTAAGCTTATCCAATTAAACCAGTTTAAATTACTTGTACTACAAAAGCCAGCTGGCATTTCCTAGCAACGGTGCTTTTCTGCTACCAACCATGTCTATCTCAGCTGGCAAGGCAACCATGGGCAGAACCATGTGGACTGTGAACATCAGGGAGCAAAAGACTGTTTCACACCTCCTTTACCACCACTTTCAACAGCATGGACAGGCAAGTTCAGGGGAATGGACTCCAAGGGCGGGGCGGGGCCCATCTGGGAGCTTTGGATCTTAGCCTGTGTCTTACCTGAGCATGAAGGGCTTCAACACAGTGGTCCCCAACAGGAAGAACATCAGCACGGAGGAGGCCATCATGGCGATGCCCAGCAGTGTGGCCCGGTCCTCACCAGCACTTGATGGAAGCTTTGGGTGCACCTTCAGGGAATCTCCATTGCTTTTGCCTGAGGCTGGAAGTGCTGTCCTTTGGGGGAAGCCAGAAAGGATGCTGTGTGAGCTCAAGAGAGCTCTAGCATTTAGCTAGTGGCAAACCTGAGTCTGGTTCACTGAGAGTCATACACAGGTTCCTAGCAGTGCCCCAGATACCATGCTTAGAGCTGAGAATGGGTGCTACCAAAATAAACTAAAATGATACATTGTCAAATATTTTTTAAGATATAAAAAGCTGAGTGTGGCATAATTTATATTACATTGTCAAATCATCGTGTGTTTTTTTAAGATTAAAGATTTAATCTTAAATTGTGTGTTTTTAAGATTTAAGAAAATGGACTCTGAGAGCAAGGATGACTCCCTTCTCCCAGACTCCGTTTTGTTGTTGTTGTTGGTGGTGGTGGTGGTTTGGTATGGTTTGGTTTGGTTTTTTTTATCAAATACACTCCAAGAACTCCTTATTCTGGGTCAGGCTGGTCCCTAAGTCTATATCAGAGAGACAGCTAAGACTATAAAAACCAGAGCACAGCTTGGGTCTGGGGAAATGCAGTAAATAAAGAGTTAAAGAACTCAAGTTCCCATTCCCAGATCCCAGGGAATTCTGAGTAGATCTGAGTAATCATGGCAGTTGCTTATAATCCCAGGCTAGGGCAAGGGTGGTAGTAGTGCTGATGATAGTAGTGGTGGTGGTGGTGGTGGTAGTGATGGTGGGGGTTGGGGTGGAGGTGGTGATGGTGATGGTGGGGGTGGAGGTGGTGATGGTGATGGTGGTG
>NW_022196899.1:26133394-26142890 GCF_008632895.1 Mastomys coucha
TTGGTGGTGGTAGTGGTGGTGGTGATGGTGGTGGTGGTGGTGGTGGTGGTAATTCCAGTGCAAGCTGTCCATAGGAGTAGCCATATCAGTAAGCTCTGGGTTTGGTTGAGTGACCCTGCCTCAATGAATACTATGGAAGAACACATCCAGAATGATTCAAAACATCACTCTAGTACTTTCACATACATATGCACACATATATGTGCAAATACACACACACACACATACAGGAAGATAAAAACAAGCAAAAAGTGCATTGTGTCCCTGAGCATCTGAAAGTTAAACTTCCTAAGGCTACTGTTGTTTGTCCCATGACATAAAAATGCCTGATGGGAACCAGAAGCTGGAAAGCTCATCCATGGAGAGAATACCCCTCTCTACCTGGAACCTCTCAGGCTCAACTTCCAGCATGTGCCTTGAGCAGGCTTCCTCTGCTCCCTCTCCTGGATGTCAAAGCCCCCAAGGGGATGGTGTTGCTTGATGTCATTCTTTTACCTTTGCCTACTTCATGCGTGATAAACTCACTCATTTAAAACTATATGTATAGCTAGCTTAGATTATTCTCCCTGCAGAACACATGATAGTGTATGTCTGTGATCCCAGCACTCAGGAAATAGAGGCAGGGGGATTAGGAATTCAAGGCCAGCCTGGGCTTCATAGTGAGTTTTGAAGCCAACATGAGACCCTATAATTAGGAGAAAAAAGAGAGAGAGAGAGAGAGAGAGAGAGAGAGAGAGGGCTGGCAGACTGGTCGTATGCTTTCGCGGGGGACAGTGTCAGCTCCTGGCACTCATATCAGGTGGCTCACAACTGCCTAAAACTCTAGTGTCAGAGAATCCAACACCCTCTTCTAGACTCCACAGACACCTACCTGCATGCATAGGTGCACATACGAGCAAACAGGTACTTTATACACATAAGCATTCTTAATTCCTTTTTTAAAAGAAGAAATGCAGGCAGTGGTAGTGCATACCTTTAACCCTATCACTCAGGAGACAGGGGCAGGAAAAGCACTGAGTTCATGGCTAGCCTGATCTAGAGAGAGAGTTTCAGAATGGCCAGACCTACACAGAGAAATCCTGTCTCAAAAAACCAAAACCAACAAAAAAAGAAAGGGGAGGAAGGGAAAAACTGTACCAAGTAGGGACTGCTGTTTGTGGTGACATCCATGACTAGGACAAAATTGCCTGGATATAGCTCTCATTTGACATATGTGGTTCATATTCTGGGCCTGTCCATCTTTCAGTGACTTCTATGGCCTTTCTGAATGTGATTTCTCCATATGCTCATGAATTCTCTGTGGAAAGCACAACTAGAGAAGCCACATTTAGAATGAGTGATGATGTCCTGAGACAGGAGGTTGCTCTTTGTCGTCATCCCACTCCCAACCTGCCCATCACCTGAGTGAGACAGCAGGTCCTTGGCCTGGCCTACTGCTCACAGGTTGAAGGTCCCTCTCCTTCCCCTCACTTCCCTCCATCTGCAAACAAGCCAGTACCTCCCATTTACCTACTCTGCTTCATCTCTCCTCTCCCAGGAGCTGTGATGAACTCATTCACAAAGGTGTCTGGGTAAAAGCCATCACAACCGCACACCATGGCAGCATGGGCAGCATCCAGCCACACGGCTTTTCATGGTTTTCCTAAGGTGGTATCATTTGCTAGCACTTTAAAATCATGACAGTTCTCATTTAAGTGCTCATTTCTGCCCTTTGAAAACATCACAAGGTCCACGTTTTTGCTTGTGGACAAGCTGCCCGAGTCACGCTGGCTTCCCAGTGGTCAGGAAGGCCATGAGTTTGGGACTGGGCACAATTGTGGCTTTTTTTTTTTTAAGTGCAAAGAACAAAAGGCAGAATAAAGTTTCACCTTCTGTGTCACAGGTTTGTACAATGACAGAGACAGAGGTCACACACAAGTCTAGCCATGTATAGAATTTAATATACCATTTAGCAGGAACCTGTATCTCAAAGGACCTGAGATTCAGTGTCAGGGAAATGTAGACACGATGCACACATTCTTCGATGGGTGACCACAAGAAGAATCCTTTCTATAACAGGATGCTAGGAAAAGGAAGGAAATTCTAACTGTCCCTGGAATTTTATAACCTTGCAGCTGTCCTCAAGGGGTTGGCGCTCAGTGTTCTGGTTCTATGTGGTTGTATGGTTGAGACAGCATCTGCCTCTGTAACAGGGTTGGCCTTGAACTTATGATCCTACTGCCTCAGTCTTGTAAGTGTTGGGACTATAAACATGAGCTAGCACATTGCTGGAGTTAGTAGTTGGATGCCACACTATCCCAAACCCAAGGACCTCAAACTAAGAAGTCAGTTTAACAGTGTCTCCTCTGACACCCAGAAAAGCCAACAAGGCCTCCATAGAGGAGTCTGCTCCAGCCTCGTTCTGGAAAACACCACAGAGTTCTGAGGAGTGCGTGTATGTACTCAGACATCACAAAACACAGTACAAAGAAATAAGGTCCTCTGGTTGCAAAGACAAGCAAGCAAAATAACAGGATCAGATCCACACCAATTTTTTTTTATGTTTCTTAAAAAAACATAAAATATTACATTTACAATATTTAAGGAAATAGAGGATTAAAATATCACAAGGAATAAGACCATCTAAGATTTGACCAAGCTGATATGATTTTTTAAATATCCAGATAGTGTGCTGGAGAGATGGCTCAGAGGTCAGAGGCATCAAACGCTTTTCTGGGGCCTATGTTCAGCACCCAGCACATACACTAGTCACTCACACACACCTCCAGCACCAGGGGGACTCATATCCTTTTCTGGCTTCTGCTGAGCACTTTTACACACACATATACATACACACACACACACACTCACACACATACACACACTCACACACATAAACATACACATATACACACTCACATATACATACACACACACTCACACACATACACACACTCACACACATAAACATACACATATACACACTCACACACACTCACATATACATACACACATACACTCACACACAAACATACACACATATACACATATACACATATATACATTCACATATACACACACATATACTCACATATACATACACACATACAGTCACACACATAAACATACACAAACACACACATGCACACACAGCACAATAAAATAAAATAAGCCTTTAAAAAAAAATTCAGGGAGCATTTCTAGCAATGAGAAAGTTACAGAAAGCAAAAGCTGCCAGATGTGGTCTTGTTCCCCATGCACCAATCCTCAAAAGGCAGGAACATTGCCCTGATTTTATAAAATGTCATCGTGAGGCCAGCATAAGACATCTGGTGTCCTGTTCCATCAGGCTACACCTTACTTATTTGACACAGGCTCTATCACTGTGCCTTGAACCACGCCGTAGCAGCCAGCATACCCAGCACTGCTCTTCTCCAATCTCTTCTAGTTCCCACAGCACTAGGGTCACAGGCAGATGTTTTACCACACCTAGCTTCTTACATGGGTTCTTGGGATTTGAACTCTGGTCTTCATGCTTGTATAACAAGAGCTCATACATACAGATCCATATCCCCAGCCCAGTTTCTGTGATTTTGATACCAATTTGGCCTATCTAGTGAACCCAGTTCAGCCAGAGCTACATAGCAAGACACTATCTGAAAGAGAGAGGGAGAGAGAGGAAACAGGAGAATAAGCTTAGTGACCAGACTTAATTATCAATGAAATATACCTGAAATGATAATTATTAACCAAGAATCTGTGTCTACAAAACATCAAAAGTGTAACACATTTGGCTTTTAAAATTGAGGTTAAAGATGTTTAAATCAGAGGTTAAAGGAAACAGAAGAAGGCAAGCAGAGACCCATTCCTGGAATTCCTGTAGTAAGACTGGAGGCAGAAAGGGTTCATCCTTGGCTACACAGTGAGCTAGAGACTAGACTCATTTACATGAGACTTTGCATAAGAGATAGGAAGAGAAAGGGTTGTGTGTAAGAAGACAATATTGTTATAAATTTCTTATAAATCTAAAATACAGACATAAAGAAAGATATCAATCAAAATGTCACAAAAGCAAGCTGGAGGGCTGGAGAGCTGGCTCAGTAGTTAAGAGTGGGTACGGCTCACTTACAGAGGACCCAGGTTAGACTAGACTAGAATTTACAATTGCTTGAAATGCCAGCTCTCAGGCATATGATGCCTTCTTCTAGGCTCCAAGGGCACATGCGTACACACACACACACACACACACACACACACAGAGAGAGAGAGAGAGAGAGAGAGAGACAGAGAGACAGAGACAGAGACAGAGACAGAGACAGAGACAGAGACAGAGACAGCAACAGAGAGAGTCATAGAGGTACAATGTTCTTAACCACTCCACTATCTCTCTAGCTCCCCAAGTTTGTCATATTAAGTACAGTCTCCATCCTGGGTTATTCCTATCTTCATATTATTTTAAACAAGTATGATCACATTAGATAGAGATTTTTACTAGATAGGTTTTTTCATCTGATATTTTTCACTTAATTTCCATGCCATTAACAATGAGTTGTAAGCTCCCTATGATTTCACAATCCATCAATCAGATGAGGTTCTTGCCCGCATCCTCAGAGTTGAACATCA
Organism: Mastomys coucha; assembly: GCF_008632895.1. Classification (NCBI taxonomy): domain Eukaryota; kingdom Metazoa; phylum Chordata; class Mammalia; order Rodentia; family Muridae; genus Mastomys; species Mastomys coucha. Next base: position 26,137,997 of record NW_022196899.1, read on the forward strand.
CTGGCTGGTCTTCAGTTTTTGAGACTGCAACAGCACTGTCTGTGGTGAACTCAGTGGTATTTACAAGCACTTCTTATCCCAGGACCTCAGAGTGATTAAGAATGATCTCATTTGTCTCTGGTCGGTGAGATGAGACAATAGCATTTTAATTACTTTTTTCCACCAGTAATATTTTATGTCCTGAAGACATCAACCAGAATCATCTATGCCCTTCCCTCCCTGCCCAATCCTCCCTGCGCAGTCCTCCCTGCCCCATTCTCCCTGCAGAGGGTGACTTTCCAATCTGACGCGAGCACAGCAGAAGACACCCATGCCTCCTTCTCAGGCTGAGGCAAACTGAATTGCTAACAGCATGAGCAGGCTAGCTCTAGCTCCATAGCTTGCCTGGGTGTGGTCGGGACAAAAACCAGCAGCCTTGCCCCTTGACATCCGAACTGTGCAAGAACTCGAGGTAGCTCAGCCATGCATCCCGATTCACCTAAGAGGATCCCCATGTATTTGTGATGCTGGACTTGCATACTCAACTTCTATTTCCCTCAAGTTTGTTTTTGCAGAAAGGAGGTTTTAGTCATTACTCAAACCTTTCTGAATATTTGTTTTGTTTTGTTTTAATACAAAATTGCTTAGCAATTTTTCTCGAAACAGCAAATGAGGCTGATAAAAAGCCACCACCAAGTTCAGGGTGGGAGCAATGAGAAGCTATCCACCTCTGCATCTCAGGAAGGAAAGTGAGACGAGGGGTGCGTTGGGGACAGACTGGACTGTCTTCCATCTTGTTTGTGTTATGAGGAGTATCTTCACTTTCACTTGATGGCTTGGTTGCTCTTCTGTCTCCTGTCACGAAGCCACTCACTATAATTGCCTACTCAGAAAAGCGTTAGTCCATAGCTAGGAGAGTCTCTCTACTTTGTGGTCTAACCCTTCTACCAGCCTGGAACCCATTCCCAATGCATCCAATGCCTCTCCTTCTTCTCCTTCATGCCCTAAACCAAATACCCAGGAGGGTAGTTAAAACTGGAGGTTAGTGGGTACCCAGCTCCCAGTTCTGCTTATAGCGCTAACAGACATCCAAGTTTTCTGTAGTGGTGAGCTTCAAGGTGCCCTCCTCCCGAGAGTATGCCAGAACATCTCTAATATCGTAATCTCAAAAGCCTGGCATGGCTCTCCTCTCCTTTGCCCATTTCTGACTGCCCTGCTGCCCCAACCCTAACACAGGAGTTTGAGGCCCCACTTCCCTGAACTTCAAAATTCTTCTGCTTTGCATACCCTTGGGGAGAAGGGTCCTAAAATAGTGTTTTTCACTTCTCCCTTAATCAGTATAGCTGGGTGGCTAACACCAGTAATCTCTATACTTGGGAGGCGGAGGAAGGAAGATCAGTTCAAAGTCAGCATCAGGTACATAGCAAATTTGCAGTCAGCCCAAGCTACTTGGGATGATGTCTCAAAAAAACAAAAACAAAAACAAAAAAAAACAAAAAACAACAACAACAACAAAACCCAAATCTAGTTTAGAGAGTTCCAGAAAGGCACCACTGTGCTAGAGAACACAAATTCAAGTATCTCTAGTTCAAGATGAGAAGATGAAGGGCAAAGACCCAGAGCCATACAGCTGCCTAGGTGCAGAGCTGGAACCTGAGTCTTGGTCAGGACCATTAGGGTTTCACCAATAGGACCAAGGCTGGTGTCATTTTCTTGTTCCTTCCTACAAGAGATACATTGCTGAGCACTGCTTTGAGTGCTGGGATCCATAGCCCACACCACCTGTGTCACCTAGGCATTCCAGTACAGTGGTCCACACTTGGAATCCCAGCCCTGGAGAACAGGAGGCAGGAGGATCATTCTTAACCTTATAGAGAACTTGAGGCCAGCCTGGGCTACAGGACAGCTTGTTTCAAAACGGCAACCAAAGGTGGGGGTGGGTGGTAGGGATACCTGGGAGGCATTGCAAGCTGGGCTCTTCAAAGCACCTACCAAACTCAGCTTCCAGCATGCTACATTGTAGCTTCACTGGCCTTTTTCGGCAGGATGCACAATGATGGGAGATTCAGGTGGAGACTTACCTCCCTTGGCGCCTCCGGCCACCCTGTAGTGTGATTTGGACGGGGATGCTGAAGGGCTGCATGGGGCCCGGGGCTGGCTGCATCGGATGCTTCTCGCCTGAGTTGTGCCCTCTTAGAGTGCAGAAAACTTAAGCGTCATCAGAAGTGAGTCCCAGAGGGAATTCCCAATTCCCTGCCTAGCCACAGCCACCGGGACCCCTGCTGGATCCAGAGCTGCAGGATCTCTAGATGTTTCCTAGAGAGGTGGGAACTCCGGCAGTCTGACTGCAAAGCAGAGCCCAGGCATAGATGCTCATGGAGTACCTGGGTGGTTCTCTAGCCAATTCTCCCCCAGCATTGCCTGGCGCCTGTTCCACCTGTCACCTGTGCTTCCTCTGAAGCCACCAGGTGCATTGTCATAGAGACCAAAAGGACTGTGGAAAGTTCTGAGCCCCCAGGGACTCTGTGTAATTGGGGATAGATGTACCCAATACACAGCATGTAAGAAGAGGAACTGTTCTGGCCCAGACACATTCCCTTTTTTCAAAAATTATGTTAGGGTACAGGCTTAATATAGTAGTCTTTTCTGGTTAATTGTTCTGAATAAAAGATTAGCTTTACAAGCCTGTGAGGTGACTCAGTGGGTAAAAGGTTATCTGGCCAAGCCTGGTGACCTTGACACCAGATTCTACCTCAGACACCGGTGAAGGTGCAAGGCAGAGAGCCAAGTCTACCAAATTGTCCTTGGATTCCACACAAGGGCCCGAACAGGTCATGCACATACACCTGGTAATCATATTAATTCATTTAATTTTTAAAATTAGTTTTACAGCTGACACAATAGTTTCTACTCAGAAGGCAAAGACAAGAGGATCAGAGTTCCAGGGAGGTAGTACTAGGTGCTATAAAAAACCAGGCCGGCTAAGTCATGGAGGCAAACTACTAAGCAATACTCCTCCAAGACCCCTTCCTACGTTCAGATTCCTTGTCTTGTTTGAGTTCCTGCTCAGGCTTCCCTCAGTGATGGACTGTGGTGTCCAAGTGTACACACTACAAATAAACCCTTTCTCCTCTGGTTGTTTTTGGTCATGTTGATTTATGTTATTTATGTTAGATTTCTGAGGCAGCTTAAAGAGGCAGGAGCAGCAAATGTCTAGCCTGACCTCAACAGAAGATTGAAGGGTGGACCCTTTCCTGTGGGGAAGAGGTGCTCGCAAGGACTGGAGGAACCTGCACACTGTCTATAGGGAGTGTGGCAGTTGGAGCACAGGACAAAAGTGAGGGGCTATGTGTGAACCTTTTGGTTTTCCCTTTCCTAGTGTTGCCTGTTGCATTCCAGAGAGGCTACAGGGTACCAGCTAACCCAGCGAAAACTGCCTGAGCAGGGCCGGCTGTAGAACCTCATAAGAATTCTATTTTTACAACTGAAGTATTCTAACTGTATGCATTTATTTTCTATGGCTGTGATAACGCACCATAACCAAGGCAACTTATACAAGAAAGTGTTTAACTGGGCTGAAAGCTTTAAAGAGGTAGAGTCCATGATAACACAGTGAGGGAACAATTGAGCACTCACATCTTGATCCATAACCACCAGGAAGAGAGAGAGAGAAAGAGAGAGAGAGAGAGAGAGAGAGAGAGAGAGAGAGAGAGAGAGAGAGAGAGAGACTGGGCACTGCCTGAGTTTTTGAAACCTCAAAGTTTCTCCCCAGTGATATACCTCCTCCAACCAGACCAGGCCTCTTGATCCTTCCCAACAGTCCTACTAACTGGGGACCAAGTATTCAAATATATGAGCCTATGAGGACCATTCTTATTTAAAACTGCCACACCCAGCAATAGAAACCCTATGACAACATATCCCATCATTTTTAATGAATTAATTTGTTCATTTAATGTGTATGACTAAACTATGCCTATGTGTGTGTGAGTACTACTACATTCATGAATAGTGCCTGCAGAAGCCAGAAAAGAGCATCAGATCTAGGACTAGCTGGAGTATCAGATGGTGTAGTTATGGGTACTGGGAAGTGAACCTTGTGTCCTCTTAAACACAGAGCCATTTCTCCAGCCCCTCTCACACTTCTGTCTCGAGTAGCCTTTCTTTCCCATCTCCTGTTCTTGCAGCTCCACTCTGCCTCGTTCCTCCTCAGGTATTAACTAGTATGTATTCAACCTTCCCGTCTTCATCCAGCCCTGGCTACCAATGGTAAGTCTGAAATCACTATCCTTGTTTTCTGTTGGCCTGCAGGGTAGCGTCTCTTCAAAGATAGACATTTCTCTTATTCATCCTTTTTTACCACCCAGCAGTAACAATAGAGAAGGGTTATTCTGGAATATGGAGTTGGGAGGAGGTAGGATAGCCATATCCTTACCCATGTGGAAGGCACCAAATTTAGACAGCATTAAGGAGGTATGGTCACCCAGCCATCTTAAATTTAATGATCTGTTACAAGCCAACAGGTAGAATAGGTGAGGCAACCTCCCCGCCCCCAAGTTCATCAGCATGCCTGCCCAATCAGCAGCTCCTTTGGTCTCTGTAGAGGCAGGACTTCCGATGTAACTGGAACCAGGAGCGAGACGTGGCAAATAGCAGGAGGTAGGCAGAGAGGTGTGGTTATGAGAGGCAGCCCTCAAGCCAGGAGGGTTACAATCCTTGTTCTCAGATCCTATAGGATGCATAAAATTCAGGACACAGTAAAAACGATGACTAGCTCCATGGCTGACTTTCTTTCTCAATTAAAATAGAATCCTAGGGATGGCGTTACATCAAATTACCAAGTGAACTGTTGTAGGATGCCGTCCCGCAGCTCCTACCTGCGTGGGGTTCCACGAACCGGGAATGTGGGAGACCT
>NW_022196899.1:26143361-26143593 GCF_008632895.1 Mastomys coucha
ACCGTGGGAATCCGGGCCAGAGAACGTCTGGTATTCAGACTGCCCTCTCATCTACGTGCCGCCTTACATGGGTTTCTCAGCCAGGAAGGGTCGGTGCACACACTCCTATGCAACACGGTGGCGCACGCCTGTAGTCCCAGCTACTCGGGAGGCTGAGACAGGAAGATCGCTTGAGTCCAGGAGTTCTGGGCTGTAGTGCGCTATGCCGATCGGGTGTCCGCACTAAGTTCGG
>NW_022196899.1:26144572-26148528 GCF_008632895.1 Mastomys coucha
CCAGGATTCAGCTCCTTTAAGCTACATAGAATCAGCCCCATCTGTGATAACAGATCTCTCCCCCATAGAGTTACTGGGAGATTGGGCATAGGGAACCCCACGCTAATAGGAAGCTGCTGGTCGGTATCCTACAAACTGTGTGTATCCTCTGACCTCAAGTGTCTGGCAACATAGCTAGTAAAGTGATGTGCAGAGGAGAGGTGACAAGATGTGACAAGAACGAGGCCGTGTCACTAAGTCACACACAGGCAGGAAGAAGTAGATGCCCTCCCCAGCAATAAGGCTAGTTTACCAAGCTCAGGACTGGAGCTGAGACTAGGTGAGTATAGAGACGGTCAGGAGCTGAGATCACAACTCTGGACTCAGCCCAAGTGTCACAGGATGCCACACTTTCAATTTCTTTCCAAGTAAATGTAGGCTTATGGACAGGTAGGATAACATAGATAAACTTAAGGAAAAGGCCCATAAGAATGCTGGGAGTTCCTGTGCACATGACCAGCTGTGACACTAATCTTGGTTGTCAACTTGATTGAATCTGGAATTAACTAGAGCACAAAGTTCTGAGCTCTCCTGTAAGGGATTACTTGAAGGAGGAAGACACACCCTTAATGTTGGTGATGCCTTCTGGTGGTGGCCCAACTAAAAGGACACAGAAGAAGGAAACTTGGCTCTTAACCTGCTTGCCTTCACTCGTGATGGCAAGTTCACCATCCTGTTGCTGTGGCATTCCTTTGCAGATTTGAGAACCAACTTCTTCAAGCTTCCAATGTAGACTGAAAACCAGCTAGTGCCGGTGCGTTACTGCTGATACTTCCCACCCCGTGCATCCAGCAACTACTGGATCTCCAGCCTTGCTGATGTGAGACAGTCTTTGTTGGACTACGTAGGTGGAAATCCTTGTGCTCACAGATAAGCACCAGCAGAACCAGGAATGTTAAACATTCGGGGTTGTCTCTTCAAAGGGAGCCATGTAACTTGTTTTCTGCCCAGAAGACTGGGAGCAGACATGGTTAATAGCCTTGTAAACTTTTCATTCCCTGTGTAACAGAGACCACACCAGATCCTCCCCAGGACCCTTAACTTGAGCTTATTTTCTCAGTTAATCTATAGGCTCCATCTTTATGGAAGATGTCGCTTGTACTTTACAGAAAGTTCCGACTTTCTTAAGCTTTTGTTGTACACATGGGATTGAGCTAATTATCACCAGGAAACTCTTTGCCAAATTGTGCTGTGTTTAAATGTGCCTAAAATAAACTATTCCAGGTTGGACTTTTGAGGTTTGAAGTATCACCAGCTACTGAATTGGGTTGAACCAAACTACGTTTTTTGCCTTTCTTGGATCGTGGCATCTGCTGAACAAGGTGTTTGCAGAGACCCCTGGAAGTCAACCTAATAAAGCCCACATATTCTACCAGTTCTGTTTCTTTAGAGAACCCTGACTAAAGCGTGTACCAACCACAATCTCAAAGGCTCCTTTCTTCAGTCACTTGCATTTTTTATTTGGTTTTTAACATATGAATGGCTTTGAAATCCATGAGTTTGATTATAGTCAACAAGCCAGCGCTTTGATGCCTGTGTGTCAGTCACACATTCAGATTCCTGATGAACTCAACTTGCATAGCCCCACACAAGTAAATCTGGAGCAGAGTTGGGGAAGTGGCTCAGGTGGTAGTGTGCTTGTCTAGCATGCACAAAACCTGTGTTCAACCTCAGTACCACATATACTAGGTGTGGTAATGTATGCCTGTAATCACAGGTATGGTGGTGTGATCTATGCCTGTAATCCCAGGTGTGGTAATGTATGCCTGTAATCACAGGTGTGGTGGTGTGATCTATGCCTGTAATCCCAGGGTTTAAAAGGTGAAAGTTGGGGGAAACAAGGAAGGTTTCAAGGCCAGTCTTAGCTGTTTAGTAAATTGGAGGCCAGTCTGGGATACATGAAGTCTTAAAATACACACAAACCAAAGGTTCACTAGCAAAAAACTTGAGCTCTGTATCAGAGATTCACAGACAGACTCACCAAATTCCTGCTAACTAAAGCTCCTGGTGCAGGAGGGGAAGAAGCAGGCAAGCAGAAAGTTCACAGTGATTTGTGACAAGAGGAAAATTAAAAGCTCAAAAGTGTTAGGACAGCACTGGATGTTGTAGTACATGCCTTTTATCAGGCTGGCAGGGGTGAGGGTGGGGGGTGGGGGCAGGGGCAGGAGCATCTCTGAATTCAAGGCCAGAGTAGTCTACATAACAAGTTCCAGGACACTCAGAGCTATGTAGAGACCTTGCCCCTACCCCTCAAAAAGGATGTTATCAAGAAGAGAGGTCTGGACAGAAGTCTGCCCCACAGACAAAGCAGAGAGTGCTAGAGAAGGAGCCTCCAGTTCAGTCGGCATAACTAATTCATCACATTCCCTAGGGATGTGGTCAGCAGAGAACGCTGTGTGGCCTCAGCAACAGCAATGCAGACCAAACAGTGACATTCTAGAAAGGATTTAGTGCATACACACTTTGGCCAGAATTTTTCAGGCCCTCAGCATAACTGTGAGCATAAGCAGAGAAATTCCTCCCCACCTTTCATTCTGGTGAAGAGATGTAAAGAAATAGAGACTCAAGCATGGCTAATCCAGATGCTTGAGTGTGGTGAAGAAAGGGAAGCTTCTGGCCCTGCATAGTGAGCTGAGAGACTCCTGGCAAGGAGCAGCCAATGGAACAGATAACAAGACACCACACCGCAACCAGGCAGACGGAAGAGCTCGGTTGGCAAGACACAACACCGGGTGGAGGCAGAGGAAGGAGGATCAGAAGTCCAAGGCTCGCCTGGGCAGCATGGCACTCTGCCTCAGAAGAGGCTGGCTCAAGAGTACCCCGCCACTAGGAGGGAGTTACATGTAGCTGGGCTAAGTTCTGCTGTACTCTGTCTTAATGAGTTGCTTCAGTGTTTCCCTGCATTCAGCTGAAGGTTAAGTCACACTTCTCTCTTTTTTTTTTAAAACTTTTATTGCATTACGATGAGAAAAGTTACATGATTTCAATTTATCTGAATTTGTTAACATTTAAAAACATATTTTAATTAAATAGAATTAAATCACATTCTTGTTTCCCTTTTGTACCCCCACTCCTCCCAGAGACCCCCCTTCAATACCCACAATATCTTTTTTGGTATATTTCTTAAAATTTACAAAATATTATAACAATAAAAATAAGTATTATAAACATTGTTTGATATAAAACAGCAATCAATTTAACAGACTTATGTAGATGCTCATGTACAGAAATAGTGAAAATACATTTTTCTCAATATAAATTTTAAATAACTCCAAACATATTAACTGTATACTTCAAAATAATACATCACTACTAGTATTTTCTTAAATGGACATAAATATATAAAGTCTTTTTGTTTGTTTTATATTTAGTAGAGTTTAAAATCTTGGCTCTTACTGTGGTACAAGCCCAAAATAAGAACAATTTTTAGACATTGGATTTCATTGTAATAAGGCTGTACTTCAATGACCCTCACATCACCAAAGGATTTTACCTCCATCGTAGCTAAGCTGAGAGTTGATAGTTCTGCTGCACCAAGAAATGAATTGTAGGTTTGATTTTTAGATACAGACTTCCTGCTGTGGTCAAAGGTATTTGACTTGAGTGAATGACTTGATTCTCAGCCCATAGAGAACAGGTTACATTCATTTAAGAAATGGTATAGGTATTAAGATGGTCTATCCATAAAATCATTCACCAAGTGTTTCAATGAACAATGGTTCTGCTTGGAGGGTGGCACAGACATTAGGTGAGGGTAAGAATTTGGTTCATTAGCTGTGATAATTTGGAAAAGCATTCATCTCAGAGAAAGAGTAGCTTATAAAGCCCTCTTCTTCAAACTTGATACAGGAGTTACAAACATCAAGCAAAGCATTCTGTCTCACTCTTTGTTGTTCTCTTACAAGCAACCTCCCTAG
>NW_022196899.1:26149872-26166540 GCF_008632895.1 Mastomys coucha
TCCTGGGCTTGTTAGAGCACCTGGGAGTGGAGCTTCCTCTGGGTGTTGTAGGACTGGCTGCTGAGCTTGTGCCCAAGGTCTGCTCAGGACACCAGCCCAGACAGACCAGAAGGAACCTGAGCCACTGGGCTGGCGAAGTTCCTGTGTGCCTGGTCCCGCTGGTCCCAGTTATTCCCAGTGTTGGGACAGATGTTGGTTCCTCCTCACCTCTGATCCTGGGTGTGTCAGAGTGCCTGGGGATGGAGCTTCCTCTTGTTGTTGTGGGACTGGCTGTGGAGCTTGTGCCCAAGGTCTGCTCTGGACACCAGCCCAGATAGACCGGAAGGAACCCCCACATGTCTCTTTATTCACTGCCCCAGACTCACAGTTATGAATCACCATAGCCACCTGGTAACCCACAGGGCCAGGGCAGGGGCAAACTGCCATCCATTGGCTTTGTCTGGTCACAGGTTTAGGGGCTGTGTGGAGTGTGTAGCAGGTTCCTCAGCCTCTGTGCATCCCTACAGAAGGGAGGATCACAGCCTGCGTGAGGCTATTAGAGGGATTTCTGGAAGAACTCTGTAGACGAAAATGCACAGCAGTCTCTTTAGTCAGCCACAAATGCTAGGAACAGGAAGAATTCAAGACCATCACCTCACCTGGCCTCTCATCTCAGGCTCTACCCCTCACCTCACACAAGAGGACAGATTCCTTTTCCACTACTTACTGTGGATATCCTTTGACCAACTTAAGGATGATTAGACTGTTGAAATAATCTGTTTTCCAGAGCCACATCTATGTTGTGGGTGGCCCTGGTGCTGCCTGTATTTTGATGTTAATTCTGCTTTCTTAGGAGGGGTTGTCTGGAACCAGGAATGGTGTGAACCTTCCCCAATGAATAAAGGAACCAATCGCTGAGCAAATAAGTGGGACTTCTGGGTAGGACAGGTAAGAGAGGAAGCAGAAGAGAGATGGGGCTTTTGGGCAGGGATATTGAGAGGATAAGATGTAGCTATGAGTGTCTCCCAGTTTATATCCTGGCAGATTAACCACCAGAGGATTTAGATTTAATATGGTTTACAAGATTAGGATTCTAGTTGATGCACTCAGCCATTGAGTTACCATTGATTCAGAACTAAGTTTGTGTGGTGTTTTCCTTCACTCGGCAGTTCAGCTTGGTTCCAGAGAGAAAGGTACGGCTGCAGAGTGTGGGTTTGCCAGAAGTGCACTATGAAAGGCTGTGGGAGTTTTGAAGCATGGAGCTGTCCGCCAGTGGGAACTTAGTGAGCTGGGTGAAGAGATTTTGGAGCTCTGAGTCAGAATCTCCACGAGATGAGAACAGGCCGGCCATTGCTTGCCAGGTCAGGCCAGCGAGCCTGTCAGTGCGTTGACGAATAGTGTGGATTCTTTTTAATATTTCCCGAAACACATCTATGACCTTGAAGATGAACCAGAAGATTGTCCTGTTAGTCTTTAACATGAAAACTAGGTCAAGTAAGCTGGATATAGTGGCAAGCTAGATGTAGTGGCCCATGCCTTATATCACAGGGGAGGGTAGAGAGTTAGAGGGGCAGAGGGGCAGAGGGGCAGAGGGGCAGAGGGGCGGAGGGGCAGAGGGGCAGAGGGGCAGAGGGGCAGAGGGGCAGAGGGGCAGGTGGATCTCTGTGAGTTCGAGGCCAGCCTAGTCTACATGGTGACTTCTCAGGACAGCCAGGGCTAATAGAAAGACTCTGTCTTATAAAAACAAACAAATAATCAACAAAAACTAAGTCAAGTGGGTGTCAGGTATGTGCCTCTGATCCCAGCATCTATGAGGTACAGTTTGAGGCCAATCTGGGCTACAAAGGGTTCTGATTGTAGTGAAATATGTACATTTGAAAATGCATGAATAACTAACCAGTGGGTAGAACACCACAATCTAGCTCTTTCCCTCCCTCAGCCCCTTCCCTCATTCTGGGGATCAAACTTTGGAGCCTCACACACTCTACCATTTGGCTATATCCTGAGTGCTGGAGCACTACCAAGTTCATGATTTCCTATGTTCCTCGAATAAGGAAACTAGATCCCACGAAATTCGGGGAAGTGGTGGCACACGCCTTTAATCCCAGCACTTGGGAGGCAGAGGCAGGTGGATTTCTGAGTTCAAGGCCAGCCTGGTCTACAGAGTGAGTTCCAGGACAGCCCAGGAGTCACAGAGAAACCCAGTCTCGAAAAAAACAAACAAACAAAAAATACTCAAATAGATCCCACAAAATTAGGACATTTGCCAAAGGCATTATTAGTTTTCTGCATTAGAAGCTCTTCTGAGTTAGCCAAGCAACTGCCATCTTGGGGCGTTTATCTGTGACCCCTTGCAAAACAAAAATCCCAGCTTGACTTGTATCTGTTTATACCCTCTCTTGGAGGGGTAAGATGGGTGACTAGACCCTCACCTGAGTTCCTCCCTAGCACCTGTTGTCTACAACTCTGCTTTAATTGTACATAGTCTCAGAGAAAGACTAAGTATATTGGCCAAGGAAGACTGAGGGAAGGGAGGACCCTTTATGGTTGTGGGGACCCTCAGCCCTGATTGGTAAGATTTTTCAGGTGCCGCCTGTTGAGAAAGCAGCACCCACATCCCTGTAGATGACCCCTCATCTATGCACTGTAAGGAAGCCCAATTAAACTCATTGGTTCTCTATCGCCAACTTCGGCAGAATGGTGCCTCAGTCTGGGACCTTAGGAGAAGTGTAAACAGTGTTTATGTCTCCCCCTAGGAAGGAATTTTAGGAACAAAAGTTCACAATCTTACCACTCAGACATAAGCCTAACAAGAGGCTTTGCAAGCAATTTAGATAGTAGTTCCTTACAATTCAGTAAAAGAGAGTGGGGATTACATATTTAATTTAACATTTGCTGGTGGCCACTATCTTAGTTTACAGTATTTTGAGACAGGGCTTCACATAGCCCACCCAGGCTTATCTCAAACTGTCAGCAATAACACCCTGACCTTTTGATTTTCTGCCTCCACCTTTGAAGTGATCAGATTACAGGTGTGAACATGTCTTCAAAACATTGAAAGGGGACTGGAGAGATGGCTCAGCAGTTAAGAGCACTGACTGCTTTGCCGAAGGGCCTGAGTTCAAATCCCAGCAACACATGGTGGCTCACAACCATCTGTACAGGTACAGTGTACTCATCCATAAAATAAATAAATCTTTAAAAAAATATTGAAAGGAGGAGGAGTAAGAGAAGGAGGAACTAAACTGGTCTGCTGTGGTGGCACACACCTGTAATTCCAACACTTAGGAAAGGAAAATTGTAAATTCAAGGTCATTCTTGGCTAAACAATTAGTTTGAGATCAACCCGGGCTACTTAAGACTCTCTCTCTCTCTCTCTCTGTCTCTGTCTCTCTCTCTCTCTCTCTCTCTTTCTCTCTCTCTCTTTTTCCCCCTCTTCCCCTCCCCCTCTCTCTTTCCATATACATATTGTATATATGTATGTATATATATATATACACACACATATATATGTGACTACACAAGTCAAAGAATAATTTATATAATACTCTAATTAATACAAAATTTAGTGTTATATACTAATAACTTTAAATTTAATTCCACTCTCCAACAGAAAGGGTACAGCTAATTTCCTTTTTTAACATTATTGTGTAGGTCAAACATTGCCATGCTAAGAAATTAGATTCTGTGATTGCGAAAGGGTTCAGCACTACACTCAAAGGGAAACACTTTCTGTTCGGGGTCTTTCCTTGTCAGCTAATAGCACTTTGCTTCAATTATTCCATTTTCTAGATGGCAGAAAGTCTGAATTTAAGGTAGAAAAGAGCAGTGTGTAGGACTAGCTTAACAGCTGAGGTTGTCATCATTCAAGGAAAGTCAACATGAAACGAATTTCAACTAGATTAAAATAGATGTTCTCACCCCCTGCTCCGCTTCCTGAGTGTGGATGCAGTGTGACCAGCGGCTCCTGCTGGAGCACCTTCCTTGTCCACTGCCTTGTCTTCCCTGTCCTGAGGGACTGTATTCCTCTTGAATTACAAGCTAAACAGACTCTGTAACATATATATTAACAACAGCAACTCACACACCCCAGCATTTAGACACCAAGATTTCACACTGGTTTGTGGGTCATCCCCAGGCACTGACACCACCAGGAGCAGCATTAGGGATGCTTAGGTAGGCTGCAAATTTGTGTGGACAAGTGCCTCAGCTCCTTTTTTTATGGGTAAAAGAGAATCCTGTGTTACCCTTGAATGGCTACCACCATGACACCCAAACCTTGAAATGTAAATATAATGATCAGGGAGAAACCTCATTCTTGAGACTATGGATGGAGCTGGAATGCCACCTCTACACCCCCACCCTCTCCCCCACCCTCACTCCTACCTTCACCCCACCCTCACCCCCACCCCCACCAATGTCCTCTGAACCAGGGGTTCATACAGTGAACCCTGAGTGAAGAGAGATGAGGCACCCATAAGATGCCTTGGAAACCATCAGCAGCCTCTTCACTTTTGGTCCATGTTTAGGTCAAGTTTTCTCTGCTGAAATACCTGTGCTGTCCTCCTCCTGCTCACCTCCTGCCACAGGTTCACACTACACGTACCAGAGAGCAATCTGTGCCCTGTCTAAAGACGATTGTATTGAGTTGGTGCGCACACTTAGTGGACATGACCAGATCTATGCATCGCTTGCAGAGTAATGTGCTATGGAAGTTTGGTGCATTGAGTGATGGAAGGTTTAGGGAGACATGGCCTTGCTGGAGTTGATGTGCCTTCGATGGATGTCAGCCCACCAAAAGTCTTGAGGACCAAAAGATATATTCTAAAGATCTGAGTGGGTACAAACCAGGGGACTCTAAGTATTTTTTTAACTCAAGTAGTATGTGATGGTTTATATATGCTCAGTCCAGGAAGTGGAACTATTAGAGGGTGTGGCCCTGTTGGAGTAGGTGTGGCCTTGTTGGAGTAGGTGTGCCACTGTGGATATGGCCTTAAGACCCTCATTCTAGCTGCCTGGAAGTCAGTATTTTGCTAGCAACCTTCAGATGAAGCTGTAGAACTCTCAGCTCCTCCTGCATCATGCTTGCCTGGACACTGCCATGTTCCCGCCTTGAGGATAATGGACTGAACCTCTGAACCTGTAAGTCAGCCCCAATTATATGTTGTCATTTATATGACTTGCCTTAGTCATGTCATGGTGTCTGTTCACAGCAGTGAAACTAAGACATAGTACAAAGCTAATCAGTTCTCATTTTTATTATAAAGCAAGCAAAATGTGAGTTGAAATTTACTGTAAACTTGGGTAATTGCAAGAACTGGAGGAATGTACCTGGTGCTACATCTTAGCATCTTTGGTCATGTGAACAAGCCAAGAATATTCTTCTTAGGCCTTTCTTTGCCTTTGCCACAGGGATAACATGGACCAGGGCATCCCCTTCATGCCCTTGCTTTCAAGTGCTTTAATTTATCATGGTTTATGCAATTCTTTTTTTTTTAAGATTTATTTATTTATTTAATGTATGTGAATACACTGTAGCTGTACAGATGGTTGTAAGCTTTGATATGGTCAACCCCGCTTGCTCTGGTCAACTCTGCTTGTTCTAGCCCAAAGATTTATTTATTATTATATATAAGTACACTGGAACTGACAGACACACCAGAAGAGGGCATCAAATCTCATTACAGGTGGTTGTGAGTCACCATGTGGTTGCTGGGATTTGAACTCAGGACCTTTGGAAGAGCAGTCAGTGCTCTTATCCGCTAAGTCATCTTCCCAGCCCCCATGCAATTCTTTCCAGAAGGCCACAATATGGGAAGAAGATTCTGTACTTTGCCCCAGCTTTCTTTACATGGGGTGCCACACGTGGAGGAGGTGTGTCACTGAGGGAGGGCTTGGAAGTTTCAATAGCTCATGTCCAGCCCAGTCTCCCTCTCTCTGCCTGCTGCTGCCTGCAGCTCTGAATGTAAAGCTCTCTGCTAAGGCTTTATCCCCGTGCCTGCTGGTCTGCCTACCTGCCTCTCACTCCCTGCCATGATGGTGGTCACAGCTTCACCCTCTGAAACTGTAAGCAAGGCCCCGGTTAAATGTCTCCTTCTATCAAGGCCTGGGTCATGGTGCTTTGTCACAGCAGTGGAACACTGACTAAGAGCAGCAGGGGAACATAGAGCTGAATACAGTAGGCTATCTCCTTCCCCATCTGCCTCTGCTTAGGGATAATTTCCAATAGCAAACACCACTGCTAACTCTGGGCTGATTTGCAGCACGCTGGAATTAGAATCCAGAAAGCTGTTAAAAGACAGTGCTCTTCTTCTGGATACTTTTGAGGACCTTGCATGTACATGACCTGTTTTGACATTTGGAAGAGGAAAGATTTATTATTATTATTATTATTATTATTATTATTATTATTATTATTATTATTATTTTGGTTTTTTTCGAGACAGGGTTTCTCTGTATAGTCCTGGCTGTCCTGAAACTCACTCTGTAGACCAGGCTGGCCTCGAACTCAGAAATCTGCCTGCCTCTGCCTCCCAAGTGCTGGGATTAAAGGCGTGCGTCACCACCGCCCAGCAGGAAAGATTTTTTTAAGAGATAAAAATCTGAGGACTCGAGATGTTATTTAGTGGCTAAGAGCTCATGTTTTTCTTGCAGAGCACCTGGGTTCAGGTTCCAGCACCCACGTGGTCCTATGTTATCTGATGCTGTAGGCACTGTACACATGTGGTGCATATACAAGCAAACAGTCAAAACACATGTACATACATAAAATAAATAAATTTGTTTTTTTAAACTAGAATATTGGTACTAGGGAGGTAGCATCTTTTGGGAGAGTGTTTGCCTAGCATCCATGAAGCCCTGGGTTCCATCTCCAACTGCACATAAACTGACCATGTGCACACTTGAAATGCCAGGAAAATACTAAGTTTAAGACAAGACTTCATGTGTCTTAGTTACGGTGTTAATTGCTACTACAAAACACTACAACCAAAAAGCAAGTTGGAGAGCATAGGTTTACTTGGCTTATACTCTGACATTGCAGTGGTCATGGTGTCTCTTCACAGCAATAGAACACTGACCAAGGCAATCTGCATCATTCACAGTGGGCCAGTTCATCCCACATCCCACGTGCTGTGAGCTCTGCTCATGCTGCTGCTCATGGTTTCCTAAACTCCACGTGTCAAGTCGTGGAAGTTCCCTATGCTACTGGAGTTCTTTTCAAGAAGAGATTACCCATGCATGTATTTTGTAGTAGTTTCCTGTTTCCAAATTTCTATTCTAATATTAAAGTAGCTGAGAGCTACCCCAAATCCTTTCATCAGGAGACTCTGAAATAGGGCTAGGACACGCACACGCAGAACTAGGCTTGGGAGTGCATGCCTATAATTCTAGCACTAAGAAGGCAGAAGCAGAAGGGTCTTTACAAACTTAAAACCAACCTGCTTTACATAGTGAGTTCCAGACTAACCAGAGACACAAAGAGATTCTCAGGAGAAAAAAATACAATTCAACAGATACCCATCTCTGAGAAGCCAAATGGAGGACTCCTATTTAGTCTCTCATGGACTCTGAGCACCCTTTAGACTCATCTTTTTAGTATTAAAGCGGATTTAAGATTTGGGTACACTAGTTCACAAAGGTCAGATGAGACTTCTTCATGCTTCCCTGCGGGCGGAAATGCTAATTACCCAATATGTTCCATCTCCTCTCAGTCGGCTGAGGTGTTCCCTTGTAATTAGTCTCTTGCTTCTGAACTAGGAGGGAGTGTCCCCACGGACAAATCTTCCTTTGTGCCTGAACTTCCAAATTAAACTTGGTTGTCTCGTCAGATCAATTTCCATGACCAGGTCCCAGGTTGAGAGTCCCTGAGAGATTCAGTCCACAGGAATAAGGGACTGTCTACAATTTTCACCAACTACATTAAAGCTGTGTTCTATGGGGAAAGTGCAGACTCCGGGCTGCCCTGTTAGTCTATAGCTCAGTGCCACTCGCTCAGTATGTCAAAGGCCACAGGTCCAACCCTTAGTGCTTAAAAACCAACAACAAAGATGATGTGACCCACACATAGTCAGAACACTCCCTTTCTCTGCCGATCCGGGGTCCCACGTAGAGCAGGTTGACCCCAAACTGACTTTGTAGCTGAGAATGATCTTGAACCCCCTTGTTTCTGCCCACAGGCATGCACCAACATGCTTGTCTGAGCTACTAAAATGTAGGAGCCAATGCTCACTGTGGTCAGGGTATTCCACACCTTCTCTAAGCAGTTCAGCTGGTCTATTCTTTTTCCTGAGAGAGTAGTGAGCTAGACCACAACAGTGCATAACCATGGGTTCTAGAAAGCTCCTCCTGCCTTTGTCTTCCATCGTCATTCTAACGTCCTTTCTTGTAGGAGCACAGCCACCTACCCTTCAGCTTCCTTGGCCTAAGCTCCTGCTTCTGAGGCCGACTGTCCCCTTGGCTGCTTCTACAGCAGTGCTGAGTCCTTCCATTCTAATCAGACCGACCATCTTTATTATGTACTTGTGTCCCATTAAAATGAAGTTGAATTCCCTGATGAGCTTAAAGGTTTAAGGTTTAACTCGGGCGAGGTGGCACACACCATTAATCCCAGCACTCAGGATACATGCAGAGGTGGATCTCTGTGAGTTTGAGGCCAGCCTGGTCTACAGAGCTAATTCCAGAACAGCCAAGGCTATACAGAGAACCCAATAAGCTACAATAAGCTTGGATGTGAACTAACCACCCAGCAGCACTTCCTGCCATAAGCTGCCCCTGGGATGAACCCCAGCATAAGAGAGACACCTGCACCAATATAAGAAGCTATTTGGAATAAGACTTCCACTTTGAGTAGAGAGTGGAGGAAAGTTTAAGTTCCCGAGACCTCCCTGGGAACTGACATCCGACTTGGCAGAAAGAAACATGTGTGTGGGTAACTGACATCCTGGTTGGCAAGTTAAGACATGAATGTTAGGGAAAGCAATTCCCCTGCCACTGTTGAATACCCCAACCAATGGGAGCAGAATAAATGTACAAAAAACAAAACAAAACAAAAAAAAAAACCAAAACAACAACAACAACAACAACAACAAAAAAACATAGGAAACCCCCTATCCCTAAATCCTGATTGGCACAGATATTTGTGTGTTTTAGGCTTAAAAGTACAATAGGATCTTAACTCAATGTCACATTCAGCTCCCAGTCAGCTACTGAGTCTGTCTGTGTTCATGATCGATCAGCCTTAGAGTGTGGTGTTCAATAAACCATCCTTGTTTGACTGAGAATGGTGGTGTCTGATTTGTGAGGTGATCCCCAGGCCCCAACAACATGTACACTGTGGACACACACATACACTAAATATAATTTTAGAAAGTTAAATTAATCTTATGATACTTCACACAATATGCAAAAATTAACTTAAGATGATTGAAGACCTAAATATAAGTTAAAACTATAAATTTTCAGAAGCACATACAGTGTTAACTGAGCATGGTAGAGTAGGCATGTAATTCTAGTGCGTTGGGAAGCTGAGGGAGGAGGATCATGAGTTCAAGGACAACCTGGGATACAGGACACCCTGTCTTAACAAAATTGATTAATTAAGATGTGCAAAGAGGGGGCTGGCGAGATGGCTCAGTGGGTAAGAGCACTGGCTGCTCTTCCAAAGATCCCAGCAACCACATGGTGGCTCACAACCACCCGTAATGAGACCTGACTCCCTCTTCTGGTGCGTCTGAAGACAGCTACAGTGTATTACGCTTGAGCGAGCAGGCCCAGAGTGAGTGGGCCATTCTGAGTTCAATTCCCAGCAGCCATATGATGGCTCATGGTCATCTGCACAGCTACAGTGTACTCATACACATAAAATAAATAAATAAATCTTAAAAAAAAAAAAGATGTGCAAAGAGAAGATGTAGCCAAGAGGCATGGGTTCAAGTCACTGTGAGTGTGAAGCCTGAGGACTAAGCCTTTCTTTCCCTTGGCATTATCCTATTGTCTGTGGATTTTCATGTGATAAATTTGAATCATGTTAGATAGGCTCTGGAAGCTTCCCACACAAGGTTCATCTCCCACCTGGGCATTGGAGGGGCACTTCTCTTGGTGTGATACAGGCTCAGAACAGCATGCGCATGTCACTCCACAACTTTCTCAGTAACTGTCATTTCATTCAGTCAAGCCCTCTCTTCTGCTGCTTCATGTGCACAAAATCTGCTGTATAAAATAATCTCTAGGATTGTGTGTCTTCTCAAAGAAGACATTTCCCAGATAAGAACTGATATCCAGGCTAGCATGATGACTTAGCCCTGTGGAGTGGCTATTCCTGGTTGTTAACTTGACTACATCTGGAATGAACTATAATCTAGAATTGGAAGGCTCACCTGTGAACCTAATCTGGAGGCTGGGAGACACAAGTTTCTGATCTGGATCTTGGCATGGAGATCTTGAGGCATAGTGGCTATGAATCCCAGAAGATTAAGATAGGGAGAACTCTGAGTTCAAGGTCATCTGGGACAAAGCAAGTCCCAGATCCAGGCGTGGTGGTACACACCTTTAATCTGGTTTACACCTTCTACTGGAGACTTACATAAGGACATTGGAAGAAGGAAAAATTTAATTTCTTTTCTTCCCCTGCTTGCCTTCTTGGACTGAGCTAGATCCTTGGACTTCCATTCACAGATGCTGTTGACCATTGTTGGGGAGTTGGACTACAGACTGTAAATCATCAACAAATTCATATAGAGACTACTCATAAGTTCTGTGACTCTAGAGAACCCTGTGTTGGCAGCATTTGGAAGGTTGGGGCAGGAGGGTTTCCGTGGGTGCTAGCCCAGCCTGGTACCTGATTGAGCCTGGGCTAGGTGTCGTGATATATGCCCGTGATCCCAGCTCTTAGGAGGTGCAGGAGGGAGGGTCACAAAGGTCAAGCTTCTTTGGCTACACAGTGAGTTTCAGGCCAGCCTTGGTTACATAGGACCCTGTCTCTAGATAGCAAAGATGGACCTGAGGAAATGGCTCAGTCATTAGAATGCTTGCTGGAGAAGCGTGAGAACCCAAGTTTGATCCCCAGCACCTATCTAAAAATGTGAGGTGGCTTGTGTTTGTAACCCCAGGGCTGGGGAGGCAGACACAGCAGGATCCCTGGGCTTCCTGGCCAGCTAGCCCTGCTCACTTGGAGAATTCCAGGCCAATGAGTAACCTGCTCCAAAAAATGAGGTGGAGGGATGTCTTTTAAAGAAGGACACACATGCACACACAAATGCACATATACAGATTTACTTTAAAATAAAGTTAAGAAAAAAATGAAAAGTAATAGTAGTGAAACTTTAAAACTTCAGAAGACATGATTAATACAGTAAGAGGCCTGGGGAGGTTCACTGTGAGCTAAAATAAACACTGTCTCTAGGTTGCCTTTCTAGTTCATCTCAGCAGCAGGAATGAATCTAGGCCACTGGTGAAGCACAGCTGCCTTTGTCCACACCTTCCTCATGGCCAGCAGCCTCCCTCCCTCCTCATGGCCAGCAGCCTCCCTCCTTCCTCATGGCCAGCAGCCTCCCTCCTCATGGCCAGCAGCCTCCCTCCTTCCTCATGGCCAGCAGCCTCCCTCCTTCCTCATGGCCAGCAGCCTCCCTCCTCATGGCCAGCAACCTCCCTCCTCTTTGCCCTTTGAACCTAGTTCCTAATAATTCTCCAAGAAGCCTGGACTGGTTTGGATATGCTTAGCCCAGGAAGTGGCACTATTAGGAGCCGTGGCTTGGGCTGGTGAGATGGCTCAGAGGGTAAGAGCAC
Organism: Mastomys coucha; assembly: GCF_008632895.1. Classification (NCBI taxonomy): domain Eukaryota; kingdom Metazoa; phylum Chordata; class Mammalia; order Rodentia; family Muridae; genus Mastomys; species Mastomys coucha. The sequence goes on from NW_022196899.1 coordinate 26,161,636, forward strand.
CGACTGCTCTTCCAAAGGTCATGAGTTCAAATCCCACAAACCGCATGGTGGCTCACAACCACCGGTAATGAGATCTGACACCCTTTTCTGGTATGTCTGAAAACAGCTACAATATACTTATTTATAATAATAAATAAATCTTTGAGCCTGAGCAAGTGGGGTTGACTGGAGAGAGCAGAGGTCTTAAAGTCAATTCCCAACAACCAGATGAAGGCTCACAACTATCTGTACAGCTACAGTGTGTACTCATATACATAAAATAAAAGAAATCTTAAAAAAAAAAAAAAGAAAAGAAAAGAAAAGTGGAGAACTCAAGGAGGCATGGCTTGTTGGAGGAAGTATGCCACTGGGGGGTTGGCTTTGAGACCCTCCTCCTAGCTGCCTGGAAGCCAGTCTCTCCTGGTTGCCTTTCCATCAGGATGCAGAAATCTCTGCTCCTTCTCCAGCACCAGGTCTTCCTGGAAGCTCCCATGCTTTCTGCCATGAAGTTAATGGACTGAACCTCTGGAACCTCTGAAACTGTAAGCTAGCCCCAGTTAAATATTTTCCCTTATAAGAGTTGGCTTGGTCATGGTGTCTCTTCAAAAGCAATGGAAAACCTAAGTCACTTCATTGCTAATCTGCACCTCCCAGTGCAGGTAACACCTGTTTAAATTCTGGATGTTCTTTTAGGTAGAAATTGTCATTGACTGCAGTCACATAAACCTAGGCATGTAACAAGCATTCTGCAAGTGATGCTCTGCCCCATCCCCCAGGGACAGAGCTTACAAGCTTGTGTCACCAGACCTAGCTTGATAGTTTGCAATATTGTTCACAGTCAGCTGGCTGGGAGACCCTTTGCCCTCCCTACCTAGGTGAGCTGTGAGAAAGCTCTTCCAGTGGCAGTCTCTGGTATCTTTTGTTTCTCTCAGCATTTGGTGGCAGTGATTGATAACAGCAGGCAGGTGGGGGCATCAACAGTGTTCTTACAGCTTTCCTGCAGGACTCTTAATTACAGCTGTTGTGCTGGGCTAGGAAGTAGAGATTCCTTGGTTCCGTAACACTAGCTAATGTTACAGTTCTTGGCCTGGGGTCTGGAATCTTGAAGACAGTTCTCTGCTGGCAACCAGAGCCTGTGATATGGTCTCTGGCCCCGTAGAGACTTCTCTGTTTCTCCAGCTTCAGTTCCCTGCCCTCTCTCTGTTCCCCGTTACTCTTTTTCCTGCCCTGGACATTTTTGAACTATCCAGATGCTGTTTCAGCTGAGGAGTAGCTGGCCGGCCATCTCGCTACTTTTGTAGCTCAGCTAGAAGCCTGTTTCTGCCACTACTGTTACTCCACTGTCTGATGCTGGTGCCCTTCACAGTTGATGACTTCTGGGGAGTGGTGTTGGGAGCAGGGAGGTCTCGGTTTCTTTCAAAGGGTTGGTTACTGGGAGTCTGTTTGTGCTCAGATGATGTACGGGCAACACAAATAGGACTTGGTTTTCTTTTCTTCTTTTCTTGTGTGTGTGTGTGTGTGTGTGTGTGAATAACATTAACAATCTCCAGTTTGGGGGCTGGAGAGATGGCTCAGTGGTTAAGAGCACTGACTGCTCTTCCAGAGGTTCTGAGTTCAATTCCCAGCAACCACATGGTGGCTTACAACCATCTGTAATGGGGTCCAATGCCCTCTTCTGGTGTGTCTGAAGAGAGCAATGGTGTACTCACATACATAAAGAAAAACAAACAATCTCCAGCTCTAATTCACACTGACTAGACAAGGAATTCTTTTCTGTGTTTAAGCTAAGGATCTGTTTTTGCCTGAGCAAAGGTTCCTAAAAGATGAAGAGACTTCTCAGGCTGCTGTGGATGACAGCCTAAGTGGCCAACGTGAACACCTGCCCAGTGCCCTGGGAGAGGTGGGTCTTCCTCATCTACATCAATCTGAATGATTCTGTGAAGTAGAAATGTCCATTATTTCCCCCTTTCCTTTGCTCTTTATCTGTGGTTACCTTTCTTTTTCAAGTTTAAAATGTCTGTTTTCCAGATGTGGCCATGATAGCTAGCTCACATCCCTTGCATTTGTGAAGCAGAAGTAGGAAGATCAGGAGTTTGAAGCTAGCCTGAGCTGTGTAGTGAGTCTGGGGACAGCCTGGAAGACTATATGAAGAAACTAGGGCAGAAAATAATGAGGGAGTGCCACACACTCGTCTACTCCAGTCACATCCAAAATATCGGGGATAAAATCCTAATTAAGGATAAGAGGCAATAAGGATCCAAAAGGAGCTCTGTGCCTCCTGGATATTCAGACAGTCGCTGGTATCCCCTAACTCAGACGTGTTCCAGATCAGTCTTTCCAATCGTCAACATGCCCTCATAATTAGGCATAAAGGTACCTCAAGAAATGATTCGTAAATGGCTAAGATTGGACATTGTTTCCTGGCCAACACAATGTTACCAACCTATCCTAGTTTAATACCAAGCTGTCCATAATTTGGAATTTCTCTCAAGGAATCTGTCTTGCCAGAGCTGGCAACAGAGGTCAAGCACATTCCTTAAGGCAGTTAGAAATGTTTTACATACTAGGGAGTAATGAAGGACTTCCACTCAAGGACATTAGCTAGAAGTGTTAGGCCAGAATCCTAGTCATTGCCTCCAGCAAAACCAGAGACTTAGAATAGGAATACCAAATTAGCCCCAGCGGGGAGGACACCATTGCTCTTCTGCCTACTTCACAACTGGATGTGAGATCTTGGTCAGTAAGATCACTGACCTTGATGTGACTGTCACCTGCCTATGTGACTCTTGTCATCTGTCCTGCTTGCTGTATGCTACATAAGCCTGCTTTTCACTTGGTATGGAAGGACTAGGACTTGGACTCGCATGCAGGACTAGCACTATGGACTCACACTAGGACTCGCACTAGAACTTAGATGGGCTAGGACTCAGACTCATGCAATCCGCAGTCTCCCGGGCCCAGAGCGTTTGGGCCCGGGGGATGCAGCACTAGTTCAGAGGAGATAGCTACTGCTTTAGACCCAGTGTGTTTTAGATGGCCTCAGATGTACCTTAACTGCTGAGCTGCCAGATTTATCATCTCTCTTTTGCAATGACTGTAAAAGTCTGATGCCATTTCTAAGAAATACATTGAGATCCTGTACTTCATGTGTCGTCTCTGCCATCATTTCTTCGCCTATGCCTTGTCGACCTGACTAGGACCCCCATTTCTCCCGCAGGTTGAGGGAGGCCCAGATCTGCCAGCCTGCAGCAAGGGAGGGAATAGGAAGGGGGAAGAGGATGGGAAAGAGGAGGAGGGGTAAGATAAAGAGGGTGTAGAAGGAGGAGGAAGGATTTGTGGGAAAGATGTATGAGTCCTGCTTTGTCTCCACAAGTAGAGGTTCAAAAAACTGCAATGAGCAACCATTCTATAATGATTAATCTCTGGTGAGGGAAAGCTCTGCTGCACAGTTTGGATAACAGCAAGTGTTAATCCCACCAGGCGAGAATAAGATAACTACCACAAATTTTGAGCCAAATTTGAAGCAAGATTAAATATCGGTCAGAATGATGGACACTGGCCAAGTCCATACCCAGAATCCCCAGAGTATGGCACTAAATTACATTAGTCAGAGGCTTATAAAGGCAAACCCACGAAGCTAACCTTCCTACCTTCATCTAGTCAGGGGCGAACATGCAGAGAGCTGGGAGCCAACGCCCTAACCATTGCCTTTCTTTACCTTCTTCTTCCATTTTAGTTTCTTGAGGCAGAGTCCCCAGTATCATAATAACTTTTCTTTTCTACTCCCTCTGGTGGGTGGTGGCCTAGAAGGGCGGTTAAAGCATTCAAGAACCATCGTTAAAAGTAGGCTTTGAAGAATCACAGCCCACAGTTCTCTGTTGTCAACTTGACTGTATCTGGAATGAACTACAATCCAGAAGTGGATTTCAGATCTTGAGGCTGGTGGGCACCAGCTTTTGGCCCAGAGCTTGAGGCTGGAAGAGACACCTTTATTCTGGGCCACACTTTCTGCTAGAGGCCTACATAACGGAAGAAGAAAGCCACCTTCTTTGCCTGCTTGCACTCACTTTTCCAGAGCATCTGTTGGAGCCTTCTTCTTCAGGATTCCAGCTTATACAGAAGACCAGCCTCATGAAACTGAGCCACTAGTACATTCTAGAACTTCTCATTCATAGCTGGCCATTGTTGGATTAATTGGATTGCAGCCGGTGAGTCATTCCAATAAATTTCATATATATTTATGGATATATGTTCATATTCCACAAGTTCTGTTATTCTAGAGAACACTAGTACAGTCTCCACCTCTTAAGTGCTGGAATTACACTAATTTACCACCATGTCTGGCTTGGCAAGGTCTTTGAAAAAAAGCACAAATAACTTAAACATCACTGTTTAACTTTTATATGGTCACTCACAGTAATTGTAAGGTGCCAGTAACATTTTAATTGCATCAGGAATATTTATATTCTGAAAAAATATATAACTGAAAAAACTGCCACTTAACATAGTGATAATCTGATTTTGAGAAAAATATATGTGCATGCAGGTATAAGTCATGGAAAAACAGATCAAAGGGACCAGTTCAGGGGTGGGAGTTGGGAGTTTTCTTTCTCTATTCTGTTTTATTATCCATTGTATAACAAACATTTGTGTGGTCAGGAAAAAAATTAAGCTATGATACACCTGTTTTGAAAACTTGGGAGGATGGTGGTTAAATATTCCTGTGAAATGTTATTTTAGGACTTTCAAGATTTTACCTAGCTGCCCATCTTGCCGCAGAGGGGGAAAGGGGAACCCTGAAAACAATGGTGCATGGCATCTAAATACTGTGACATAGTTTCTCTCTGTCTCTCTCTCGTCTCTCTGTCTCTCTGTCTCTCTGTCTCTCTCTCTGTCTCTCTCTCTGTCTCTCTCTCTCTGTCTCTC